>NC_089838.1:265800067-266139567 GCF_035609145.1 Eleutherodactylus coqui
AGCAGGAAAAAAATAATGAATCACTATTAGAGATGAGCGAACGTACTCAGTAAGGGCGATTTCGCAATCGAGCACCGCGATTTTCGAGTACTTCACTACTCGGGTGAAAAGTACTCGGGTGCGCTGTGGGTGAGCGGAGGGTTGCAGCGGGGAGTGGGGGGGAGAGGGAGAGAGAGAGGGCTCCCCCCTGTTCCCCGCTGCAACCCCCCGCCCCACAGCGCACCCGAGTACTTTTCACCCGAGTAGTGAAGTACTCGAAAATCGCGGTGCTCGATTGCGAAATCGCCCTTACCGAGTACGTTCGCTCATCTCTAATCACTATTTATTGTAGTACTCACTTTATATCTATTTATAAGCAAACTGTTCTAAAAATTTTGGAGTTGGGAAGCAGCTCTTTCAATATTCCTCAGTCCGCAGTCTGGCTCTCATGAAGTAAACAAAGACCATCGATGGGAGCTACTATTGGGACAGTTAGAACTTTTTTGTGTAACCTGTTTTTCCTAATGAAGAGCCTTTCTGTGTCCTGACAATCCCTTTTAACATGACAGATAATCTGTAAACAGACACAATTTTTATTTCTTCCCATAATATTTTCTTACCTTGTCAGAAAGCCTCATGTAGCTGTCTGTGATGAGAAACAACTGGATGTATATATCATCTAGGAAAAGAGAAGAAATATCTATTTCATAAACATTAACAATTTTTTAGTGACTAACAAATTAACAAATGGAGTGATGGCTGTATCTACTATAGTGTGCACCTGCTTCACCACTAGAAGTAATAGGAGTAATGGGTCTCACCAAAGACTCTGAAGAATTCAGCTATCTCCAGCTGCCATAGGGCCTATCCCTTCTTTCTCCTCTTTTGGAGGTGTTGCTGGATGGTAGACGTTGAACTGTGGTAGAATGATACTATATATTAGGCAAACTTCACATGAGTGGATTACAGCCACATTTCTCCATCCATAGTATGGATGTGTTTACTGGCCTAATGGTGAGATTTACTGACCAAAACTTTTAACCTCCCTGGAATCTACCACTACAGACAATTAATGGGATTGTACCACAATAGGCTTTTATTACTGCTTCATAGAATAGATGATAAATGTCTGAGGGTGTCACCGCTGGGACCTCAACAATCCTGAGAACAAGGATCCAGTGTACGCACCCCTATATATAGTAAGTTAAAGTGTAAATTATTACCTCCCATCAATCACAAAGAGGGCACAGCAACACGCAGAACAGGAAAAACCCAAGTGGAGGAAACCTATAGGGAAACAATGGTGGCTATACTGTTCTGCCTTTCGGGCAAACTTTGGGAGGGCAAAATTATAAATGTGTGCAAGACACAAGAACAGTGATTGTATGTGTATTTGCACCTATGAGTATGTGACATGAATGTGTAATCTGTTACTGCTCAGCTTCTGGATCTTCTGACTGGTTCACAATTGCCATACCGCCTCCTTTTATAGATGTTCTCAGACTTAACCTTTGCATAGAGGAAGACAGATTGTCTTACAAAGCCTGTAGAGATGAAGGCTGCTCCATGGGCCATAGGCAAAGCGTGGCTGTCATGCCCATTTTAGAGAATTTTTTTACCATGATCTAGAATTAAACAACACATGGATAACATTATCACATTAATCCCAGATTGAAGTGCTTTGTATAATTTTTACTAACCTGCTCACAGGTATACCGTTCCTCCCACTCTCTGAATCCAGTCCAACGAAACAACATGTTGTGGTGATGGTGGTGGAGTTTTTCTCTCCTGTGTCCAAGTGCATCCCGAGACCTACCAATATATCTCGTGATGAAAGACGAGTTCCTCTTCTATCTGGTTGGCTAAGAACATGGCAGGAGAAAAAATTAATGATTCACTACTTATTTTAGTTTTCATTCTATATCTATTCATAAGCAAACTGTACTGAAAGAAATTCAGAACTGGGAAGAAGTTCTTTCGATATTCCTTAGTATGCAGTCCAGCTCTTCTGAAGTAAACTAGGACCATCATCAGGGGAAACTAGTGGGATGAAGAGGACAGTTTGTGTTTTTTTGATATTACCAATTATGTTAGTTAAAAGCATATAGAAACAAGGCAAATGTTAAATGAAGCGACAAACTCTGTAATGACAGGAAACTGAGCTGCTGAGTGCAGAGAAAGGACGAGCCAGAAATCATGGCAACGCAGGGACCCATCTGCACCTGAACTGCGACAAGTCATGGATGCATTAAAAGATCCATTGGTGGTGGCGTTGACTGCATACCTGTGTTTTGCCAAGTTAAAGGCAACAAGTTCGGATACGGCTTTAAAGGAGGACAGCTAGGTTGATGCAACTCAATTATTAAATAATGAACAAAATTGTATAAAATAAGTGATAATTAAACTAAAATACATGAAATGGGTGATATGGCATACACTTTTACAATATTTCTAAGTACTGATATCACCAAAAGTTATACATGAATCATATTCACCTTACCTAGGAATATACTCACATCACATACACATCATCTGTCTTGGAACATCAACTGCAGGAAGAGGCAGTGAAAGACAGAGAACCAATCCCATCCGTAGGAGCCTTCCTTATCTGTCTGGACGTCCACTGGAGAAGTGGGCAGTAGAAAACAGAAAGCCCCTGGGAGACTACACCCTGAGAGAGCGTCCCCTACTCATGGGTCCACGGCTTCTGTCCTCCATGCATCAAATCCAATCTTTTATACACTCTAAAATAGCTTAGTCATCTACTATGTCCTAAGCTTGCATCTTTGCAAAGAACAAAGGTTTGTTTCCCTGAAGTTACCACACATCCAAACTGGCCACATTTAGAGTGTAATAAAGTCTGGCTAAACAAGACCTTACTTCAGACAATAGTGATGTTAGCACAAGATTAACCAGGCCAACAGGTCTTTACCAGAGAGGTTCATAGTCCAGACAATGATGTGCTCATGGAGAATCAAATTATATCATCATAATATATATTCATGGCTACTAGTATACAAAATGGCGGGCTACAAATAGTCACTCTTATACATTTTTACCACAACCTGGGGGTTGGGTGAAGTGACCTCTCTTCCGTCGTCGGGAAGTTATGCACTCCCCACTGAAAGAGGTTGGCCAGGCACTCCCGGAGTCTGTCAAGGCTACTCTGCAGGGCACCAAGATGCAGATGGCAATGATGGATCTCCTGGAAATGCCAGGCCACCCTCTCATCAAGGGGAACGTCTCACCACACTGAGAAAAAAAGCTTGCGTTAACACCAATCGGGCTTTTCACAAACAAAATACACAAGTCTAAATTTTGGGGTTTAAAAATGGCCTTCTATTTGTACTAGCACACGCATTTCCCAGTCCAGACCACCCAAAGGTATTAGCTAAAGAACGGCCAACTTGGTGCAGTAAGGACACATAAGTAGTTTTCGATTTACGACATACCTGGGATAAGGAATCCTTTGGCCAAGTGGAGTCCGTTTTTTTGTAGCTAAAGTGGCTGGTATTGGAACACTATGTGAAACTATTGCTGTATTTCTTAAAAGTTGAAAAAAAGTTGGGGTTAATTATGGACAGTTCCCCATACATGGACATTACGTACGCCAAGCGATTTGGCGTGCTGGAGGGACTGCTTGGGGACACAAGTAGTTTCTGGCTAAACTTACAAGCTTATAAAAGGTGGGTGCCCATAGCCCTCCCCCTGCAAGGTGCCAAGCAATTTCTTACACAACTTTGATGGTTTAAAACTATTCTCTAGGACACTCATCAGATCCCAAGGGGCACACAAACTGCAAATGAACTGGTGTCTGTTATCTGTTCATCCTCGGTTGGACAGACCACAGTAGTGTTTCCAGCTTCATGTACCCTTTCTACAAGGCCAATTTGGAGGGCCCCAGTCTCTCACATATGCTTTGCAATTACCTGTTACAGGGCTGGACGGGTCAACAAAGAGTGCTTCCACCTCCACCACAGGCTAGGGTGACATCAGAGGAGCCACCCCCACAGGTGAACCTTCCAGCTTCGAGGAGAAATGGGCCGGGGAGCTTTTCTGCTACAAAGGAGACAAAGCCAGAGTTGTTGAAACAATTCCTAAAGCATCAAACAAGAACAGACATTTCTTGGGAACTCAAAAACCTACCGGGATGCTCCTCCCTCGGAGTGGAGGGCTCAGGCTGTTCTGGTTCAGCCCTGTGACAGCATGCCTCTTCTGTCTCCTCTCAGCCTTTTTTTTTTTTGAAAGCTGACTAAGGAAGAGTAGAGAGGCATAATTACCTCACGTGTTCTAAATTCTATGCTTGTCTTAATACATCCCAGAATTGTGTTTGCCTTTTTGGCTGCTGCATCACATTGTTGACTCATGTTCAGTCAATGATCTATTAATATACCCAAGTCTTTTTTCACATGTGCTGCTGCTTAGCCCAATTCCTTCCATTCTGTATGTGCTTTTATTCTTGCCCAGATTTAGGACTTTCCATTTCTCCTTGTTAAATAGCATTGTTAGTCACCGCCCACTGTGCAAGCTTTTCTAGATCTTTTTGAATACTCTCTTCCCTAGTGTTAGCTATCCCTCCTAGCCTTGTGTTGTCTGCAAATTTGATACGTTTCCCCTCGATTCCCTCCTCCAGATCATTTATAAAAATGTTGAACACTGGGCCTAGGATTGAGCCATGTGGTACCCCACTTGATACATTCTTCCACTTGGATGTGCAGCCATTTATGACCACTCTTTGAGTGCGATCACTCAGCCAGTTGTGAATCCACTTAACAGTTGCCTTGATAATCCCATATTTGGTCATTTTTTAAGTATGGTATGACTTATCTTGTCAAATGCTTTACTAAAGTCAAGATATACTATATCCACCGCATTTCCCTGATCAATACAGTCGGTGATTCTGTCATGGAAGGAAATTAGGTTTGTCTGGCATGACTTGTTTTGTTACAAACCCATGCTGGCTCTGTTTAATTACTCCATTTTTATCCAAGTACTTGCATACATGCTGCTTAATAACTTGTTCAAAGATCTTTCCCAGTATAGAAGTCAGGCTCACATGCCTGTAGTTTTTATTGTATTTTTACAAGGAAGATGAATACCAAAAATCAGTCCCAGCAGGGGCTGGCTGGCAAATTTTAGGCTGGGGGTCAAACATACAACACTGACAATGACACAGAAGTAACAGGATGCAACAGGACTAAATTAAAAACCCCAGGTCCTCCGAGCTGTGCTTGGTATATGTCTTAGAACACAGTGTTCCAATAACAGTAATGAGACCGTAGCCTCTATAGCAGGCAATAACTAGAGGCTACCAAAGCCATGAGACCCTCAAGCTGCAGACACAGAGCTCAGGGATCCAAATGACGGAGCACTGCTCAGTAACAAACCGGCCTAAAAAAAGAAATCACATAGACCTCCTGACATGTTTCACCAACAGCATGGTGTCATTGGGGGAACAGGGCTTGTCTGCATGGTGTAAGGGCTCATTCATATGGCCGTATTACGTCACATTTTTTACATACGTAATAAGCAGTGAATAGAGCATATTGATTTCAGTGTGTATGTTCACATATGCGCATTTCTTTGAGACTTTTAGCCACCTGAAAAAAATACACAGCATGTCTTTATGTTGGTGCTTTATATGCAAATAAGGTAGATGGAACAATACCTCTGCAGCGCCACCTATTGGATGACAGCATTCCTGCAAATCAATGTCCAACCCTTTTTATACAGGTCTTTTGAAACAATGATTGGGAATTGAAAACCAAGGCAGAATCCATACACAGACAGCTGTTTCGGGGGGGGGGGGGGGTTGCCCTTCAGTGTGCAGTAGGATCCTGATTTGGCTAGTGAGAAGCCTATGATGTGGGTCTAGAGGGGGTCACTCACTCTCCTTAAGGAGAGCACCTACGTAGAAGGTGAGTGAGGAGACTTATGTTGCTTATTACAAGCCGAAATGGGCAATTAAACTCCGTAGAACTGCATCAATAAGCAGTGAATACTCAGGAAATCTGTGTATTCACTCACTGTGCAAAAATATGTAAAAAATATGTGGGGTAAGAATCGTACATACAAGTATGTCTATCAGTTGATCAAGATGTGAACAATATCCTATTTAATGTCAAAAGTACATACTTTCAATGAACTCTAATCCCAATGAATAAGAGAACATGCATATGGATAGTAACTTTTATCTTGAGCTATGCTTGTATTGAATATTAGAGAAACCATATCATTTGATCGATATCTCATGGTACCTACTCAGTAAAAGGTCAAAAGAAAAGGGAGGGGGGCGGGAGGTTATGGGGGATACAAATCGGAGAACGCGTAAACATATGTACTATTAGATCCCAATCATAGTGAAATACAGAAAAGGCAGCCGAGCTGAGACCTTCGATATCCACATACGTATATTTCCATATCATAGTTGAGATCTACAAGGAAATATAGAAAAAATTACCATGTCAATAAAAGCGGTCAAGAGACATCATACAACTACACACTGACAAAGACATCAGTTAAAAATCAATAAAACCAATATGACGCAACATAGTGATACCTCATAGATATGGAGTAGTGTTATAATCTAAGTTTAGCCTGCTTGGAAAAGGGGTGTCAAGATTGAAAATCTACCATAACTCCTTTTTCTTTAAAGCTGTTTCCCTATCACCGCCCCTGATGTTCTTTGGGACGTGATCTATCACCTGGATATTAATCTGACTCACTGAATGTCCAGCAGTCAGAAAATGTTTGGGGATAAGGAGTTCTGTTTTTTTTTTGTTTTTTTTTAAATCGTCGGTATGGTGCTTTTATACACAATCAAGATACACCATTTTAGATGCAATCAAGGCCACCATAAACTTGTCAATCGCCAAACTGAAAGACGCAGTGAAAGACAGGAATGCTTGGAGAACATTGATCCAAAGAGTGACCGAAGGTCTGATGCGACTGAATGGATAATCATCATCATGAGGCGTTTAAGACTAAGGATTCACGGTCTAATTTCCATAGTGGTCTCCCCAACGTATAGGAGACCACATGGACATGAACTCAAATCATATACGACGACTGGCAGGTGTATCTATTAGGGATATAAGAGTTCTTTCCTGTACAAGGGTGGTCAAACTTATCCCCCTTTTAACAGGTTGTTACAGCAGGAACATTCTAAACACAGAAAATATCTGGGCTTTGGTCATGAGAGTGTTTGTATCTGTAGGTTAGCTCTCTTGCCCTGGGCACTCACAAGTTTATCTGTAGTATTGGGGCCACATCTATAGACCATCATGGGTAAGGACAGGAATTCCTTCACTTGAGGGCAGTTTTTTCCAAGCATAGGCCAATAGCCTCAAGAGTGCCTCAAACCCTCTTACTCATAGATCCATATGTAGTTATAAACAGTATATGGGAGGTTTCCTGTCTCTCATTTTTTATATTTACAGGTCTGCTTGAGAGAGCATGCGTGCTCTCTCAGAAGGGGCAATGACTAGATCCTCCAGGTATCTTCTTGGTCAGAAATTTCTAGCACATCTCACTCTATGGTCAACATAATCTGTGGTGATCCTCTGAACTCTGAGCAATTGGCTCCATGGCAGGGACTCTAACATGCTCCGTGGATGGCAACTTGAAAAATTAAGCAGCTTTTTTCTGTCAGTTGATTTATGAAACAAATCTGTTTTTAAGTGACCTTCCCTTCTTAATTATTTCTTTACATCAAGGAATTCAATTCTTTCTGATGAAAAAGATGACGTGAACTTAAGTTCTGGGAGAATATTAAGTGCCTGATGGAAAGTCATTAAGTCAGCTACTGATCCATTCCACAACATGAAGGACTTGTCGATATATCTCCAACAACATATCACATTATGCCAAAGTGGGGAGGTGTAAGTATTCATTCTTTATAGTCCATATATATATTTGCATATGTTGGACCCCATTGCAGTTCCTTGAAGCGGTCTATAAAATTTTATCATCATACACACAAATTATTGTATAAAATAAACAAGCAGCGTCAGGGTAAACTGCATGCAAGTATTGGACATCTCAGATGACATTTAGACATTCACAGATTGCTTCCAGACCCTTTTGAATGTGTAATATTAGTATACAATGATGTGTCGAGGGTGACCAAAATGTTGTCATCCAAAATGGTCATTCCTTCTAATTTTACCAAAAAGTCCCATGTCCTTGCTTTTATTGCATAGTCCCTCAAACCAAAATAGGTCTGCCAGGTGGGTTATCCAATTTCTTATGTATTTTAGGGATCATATACATACATGTTGTCACCAGATGCTCTATGTAAAGTGAATCTGCTAATGCCTGGTCAATGATTCCTAATATTAGGCCTTCATCAATGATCATCCTCAGTTGAATCTGAAGACGAGACGTAGGGTCTCTTCTCAACAATTCATACACCTGTACATCATTTAGTTATCTCATTACCTCGAGTTGTAATGTGTTGAAGATCACAATGGCTCTGCCTTGGTTGGTGGATTTGACTAAGGCCTCATGTCCACGGGGAAAATCAGGCCCGCTACGGATTCTCCGTGGAGAATCCGTAGCAGGTCCCTCCTGCCCCGCGGACATGAGGGCTGAAAATAACAATTACTCACCTCTCCGCACGCTCCGGATCTTCCCTTCTTCGTGGCTTGATCTTCTCTCCGTCGCGGCCGGATCTTCTTTCTTCGGCCCGGCGGATGTGCACAGCACGCCGTCCCGAAGAAAAAAGATCCGGCTGCGACGGAGAGAAGATCAAGCCGCGAAGAAGGGAAGATCCGGAGCAGGTGAGTATATTCTGATTTTAGGTCTCCCGCGGATCTGGACGGCTTCCATAGGCTTCAATAGAAGCCTGCGGGAGCCGTCCGCACAGGAGAACCGCACCTAAATGGAGCATGTCCATTTTTTTTTTATGCTCCCATATTTTTTTTAATTCACTTTTATTGATCATCCGCAGATATTTATCTACCCGCAGGTGGTCAATGCATCCCTATGGGATGCGGATCCGCGTGCGGGTGATCTGCTGCGGATTTTAAATCATCTTTTGCCCGTGGACATGAGGCCTAATGGAGGGATCCACTCTCAGCATATTCAAAGTTTTATATTCCTTTTTGGCGAGATTTGTTCACTGTAAATGTTCAAATTTCCGAGAATGTAGGCAACGCAAGTCTCCTTTTGACTATTAAAATATATTTTAATTTGGTTGAGTCCACAACTAGGGGTTGAAAACGACTTGTTACGCAGTCCAGCTCCCCTCGAGGTAAAACCCTCACTAGGGTTGCATTGCCCAATACTTCCCGCTGTATCATTATTATTGGCAAAATACATTTTCAATTTGACTTTCCTGAAAACATTAGCGCAATCGACATCTAGCTCAGGTCCCTAGCTAAAACTTTCAGTATCAGTCAGTACCTTACTGAAGATGTTCTCTAGAAAAAGGAAAAAAACTCAGTGCCATCCAAAGCAGCCTATCAGTCCATGCAAATGCTAAGCAATATGAGGCTCCGTTATTACATTTATTAAATGAAGCAACGCGTTTTTCGGCAATTAAGCCTTTTTCAAGCTTTAAAATGACATTACATAGTGCACAACACAGATATAAATATACTTGTGTACTTACTGGCAGCGGATGCCGTGTATTCCTGTCTGACATCACGATCGGGGAGGGAAATCCCCGTGTGAGGTACGAGGTACGTCACGTATCTGTTGGTTCCATGGAATGCACGCTGCGTTCCATATTGTGAATAAACTTTATTATACTCCTGTCTATTGGACAGTGTATTAGTCTGATCCTGAGAGCAGGGAATACCGACACCAACGGGTATATGTACCTATAAAAATGTATATACTTATTAATATCTAAAGTTTTATTTCATTTAATTTTTTTTAAAAACTTCATTAAGACCATTTGGTATCACAGTTTAAGTGGAAGATCCAGAACATTTCTTTTCGGTGAAGAGTGGTGATGGATTTAGAGGGAATGTGTGTTGAGGGTTGTCTAGTTCTGTCTGCAGTCTAAGTGATAGCTTTCCACATATAGCACAGTGCTGCAGTTATCAACATCCGCTGTTTGCTTTTAGGGCAGAAACGATCAGATGGAATATTTAGCACTGTTGCTTATCGTGTTTAGTTAATGTGCCATTTGGCTTTTGTTATGTAGTTCTATTATTTTAGTCGCCCAATGATAGCCCATCACTCCATGCAAATGCTAAGCGATAGTGAAATGCTAAGAGATTGCGGCCAGGAGGGGGTGTCCAATCAGAATTCTTCCTGGCCCCTAGTTTCTTCTCTGTTTTGAGTGGAGGTCCTGTCTCCTCTTTGTCATGGAAGAACTTTCAGTCTTTCTCCTGAAATATTCCTCCATATCACTGCAGAGTTCTATTTTATCAAGCATTTTGGTAGGACAGAATGAAAGTTCCCTGGAGAGGACACTGAGCTCCACATTAATGGGGTTGTGAGATGACAGATTGATAACACAGCTGATTTTACCTTTGTTCGTGTCCTGTTTCGGGTTCTGTTCCATTATGCCAGACTTAGGGTGTTCCTGATCGGTGTCTGGGTACAGGCCTGCTCTGAATTGGAGTCTCTGGAGTTTCTTTTCCTTGTTCTTAATAAGGCAGCATCGTAGTGTTGTGTAATAGTGTTGCATTCTCAGTTTCAAGTCCTCTCTAAGTTTGTTCCTTAAAGTTTATATCTCCACAAGGGTCTTCCTCTTGCTGCTGTAGAAGATGTAGATAAGGTGGTTTTGCAGTCTCTCAGAAGTCCTGTAGCAAAGATGTTGTGCATAAGGGGTATTATAGGTGTGCAGAGTACGATTCCTTAGGTAAAGTCCTTTGGGAATTAAATATTCCTTCTTGCATCTGGTTAAAGAGAAAATGCTGCTGTCCAGTTGCGCCAGTTTCTTCAGAAGATATTTAAGTTCCATTTCTGTATGGTACATTCTGGTATCCTCCATTATTTAAAACAATAAAAAGGTTTGGTACAGTGTTAGCCAGTAGAGCAATGTGTGATTGTTCTCATTGAGAGAAACCAAGTAATCTTGTAGATATGATACCTTTTTAGTGGCTAACAAAAATGCATGATACAGCAAGCTTTTGGGGATATCTCACCCCCTTCGTCAGGCTTTTGAATGAAACTAGTTTGAATGGCACATAATCATAACATACAGAAGAAGAGGGGAGAAGAACATCTTCTTCTTGATCTAAAATAAATGTTCTCACACACACAAATTTGAGACTGTTTTGCACTCAAAACAACAAACGGAGCTAAGACATACATCGTAAATCAGTCCACTGAGCTCAAGACAGTTTTATGTGTCTTATCTCTCCTTCAACCTGCACATGGAAGGAGATGCAGCACCACCTATTGGATGGCAACATTATGTCCTGAGCTCAGTTGACTGATTTACGATGTATCAAGTGAAAGGGGATCCCAGTCACTGTTGAGGACCCCGTCATGGAGTTAAAAAAAAAAAAAAAAAGGAATTATGCACTCAAATAACTACTAGATTCATACAAGAGGGTGACATTACCCACGTCTCCTATAAACCTGGGAACACATAGAACTGAGCCCCTTGTAGATGCATAGAGTGCTCGGCTAATGTGGTCAATTTTAGTTTACTAGAATAATTGTGTGCTCAATCTAGAAGTAAGGTATCATCCCAGAAAGGTGAGTTTAAGTAGGTTTGAGGCATTTTCCTATCTATTTAAACAGTTCATTAGGAACCATTTGGTCATTTAGTCTAAGTGGAAGAAAAAGAAGATACGGAAAACTTTGCTTATAGTAGTTGGTACAACTGAACCAGAATAGATACAGAAGGTCAAATCACTTGAGGCAGTCTGATAGACTAGAGATAAATAGCCTTTCAAGATCTCAATCAGGGTCTATACAGCAGAGCTAGGGTTGTCTAATTTGTAGAATTAAAGATAGAGAATATTCTATCAGCACCTAAGATTCAGTGTGGTATGCTGCCTTTCTAGGAATTTGGAAGGTAGGCAGAGAGAACAAGGCTGATGGGTAAGAAATTTCCATCTGACATAGACTTTAGCCTGCAATAAGCTCCTCAAGTCATTGACTTGTAATTCACCAAAAGCTCTCTGCACCTAACTTTTCTCATTCGTCAAGTCTTTCAGGAGCTTTCTAATTGTAAAGTAGTAAAACCCTGCATAGTCTATCTGCAACTCAAAATAAGTGTAATGGTACGATCATCCTGCCTCTAAGATCAGAATTGACAGAAAAATAGTTTGATGTAGCCTGTGGCCCTGATGGTGGGCCACAAGCATTTGAGTCTGTACCTTCATCTACACTTTTATATATCGCCTTGGTCCCTACCATTAGGGAGGGTCAAATCAACTCATCCAACAGGAGTGCAGTGGGTGTAACTGTCATGAGAATCGAGTATACCTTCCTCCTTTTGCACTACACAATACATAATCACTGTGTTCCTAAACTATGTGGAGACTGTCATAGGGATCACAATTGTTTGAAGCACCCCTGGCCACTTGCCATTATAGAAGACTGAATAAATAGGTACTTGGTACATTGCGGAGTCCCATACTATAAACATATATTTCCATTCCAGTTCCTCCATTGGTCACTGCCGAAAGTGTGGTCACTGCCGACGCGTCATAGGGGGAGTGGCACACAGACGCGCTACTGTGGGCAAGGTAGCCGACACAGTCAGCAAAGAAAGTCAGTCGTAGTACTGGTGGGAGGCGGAGTAAAGCCTACATCATCACAGTGGGCCATCGTTGAGGGGGCTGGGTTAAGCCAAAATGTCATAGGGGGCATGGCGGATGAATGTGTTACTGTTGGCAAGGTAACCAGCACAGCAAAGAATCCAAAGGTCGGCTATAGTTTTGGGAGGAGGCAGGGAAAAGCCTCTTGTCACACTGGGCCATCACTGAGGAAGCAGGGTTAGGAAAAGATGCCAAATGTGTAGAAGAAACGGCATCAGAGATGGTCTGTAGTTCTGTCCCAAAAGAAAGCTTGAGCAGGAGTGTGGCATATAGTGAGATCAACTGAACAGTGCTTATCCAATTAGAAGCCCATGAGGATAGCCTGTATGGTAGTTACGTTGTGGAGAGGCAAAACACATTTGGGACATGGCTCCGTGAGCTCTCTATATATGTTAACCCTCAGGTCAAGATATAGTTAAAGATCGTCCTAGGTATGATCTATAGGGATACACGAAAAATAAAAGACCAAATCTGGTTACAGTTCAAGATCAACTCTATATTCCTCTATTGTTAATGTCATGGAGTACAGGATATTAGTGGTGCATCCAAAAGAGGCACACATCCAGATAACTGCAAGAGACCATCATTAGAGTGCTAAAAGACATATGTCCCCCCTAAAGAGAGAAAATCACCACAATAGGATGATTTAAAAAAAAAAAATCTATCTGTGACCTAATGTCAGAATGTGGTTTGGTAGCCATATGTCTCATTATAGAGAAGAAGAATCCTAATAGTAAGGTGATTTGGAGATAAACAAGAGATGTATACACAAAGAAAGAGGGATCTACAGGAAACCGTTAAATAACGGGTTCTCATTCAACCCCACTGGACTCAGAGTTCAAAAGGTAAATCCAGGCTGCTTCTTTTTGCAACAATCTCTTGTCAGTGTCCCCTCTACGATTGTGTGTTTTTTAGAAGTTCAATCCCCTGAAATTTAATTTACTCAAGATCATCACCATGGATAGACCACATCTGTTCGGCCAGTAGTGTAATTTCTTGTCTTCTGATATTTCTCACGTGAGCTAAAATTCTTCTCTGAAATTCTTGGATGGTCTTCCACATAGCCATATACACAATGTTAGATGTGCGTCAGTTAATAAAATCATGGTTTATGTATGTTTTTTCAGTTGATGCACTTTTGAAAGACTTGCTCTTATGGATGAAGGTACAAGCAGTACAGTTATAGCAAGGGTATGTTCCATGAGGTTTAGAGGAGTTTAACCATATAAGGTTGGTACTAGACTGGTGTAGATGATTCTTTACAAGATGATCTCATATGTTGCGTCTGCATCAGAACGTAATAGATGGAGACTATATGGAGACTTTCTCTTATATCCCTATCATTTTTCAGGATGTCCCAATATTGATTTAGAATATTCCAGACTTGGGTAACTCCAGTGTCAGAAGTACCGATAATGCGTGGAATGGTGGTAGTGTCTTGAGTTCGTGGAATGAGTAATTCTGATCTATTCTGTTTCGCTGCATGTTGGTAGGCATTATGGTTAACATTTTGTGGATAACCCCTATTGAGAAATCTCTCAATTAGTTTAGTTTGAAACTTTCTTTCTTAAAAGGTCATATAAGTGGAGCAATTTCACCTAACTCTTAGGAATTGACTGATGGGAATCCCACTTTTTAGAGGGTAGGGATGATGACTTTTCCAAGCAAGAAGGTGTTTCTTGGCCGTTGCTTTATGGAACAATGTTGATTTTATAATGTACTGTCAAAGGTTTTCGTAATTAGTATGTCAAGGAAGGGTATCAAAGTTTTATTAATATCTGAGATGATCTTTTCAAATAATTGTTATTGAGGGATTCCATAAATGTTTTGAAATATGATTCGTTGCCATTCTAGAAGTGAAATGTCTATCTGAGCCTAATTAGAATGTTATGAGACCAGATACTGTTTTCAGTGGAAAAGACACTGTTCCTCCCACCAGCCCAGGTACAGATTGGTGTACGATGGGGCCCTGTGGGTCCACATCGCCATACCCCTGAGCTGTATATTGTGATCCTCTTTGGAGGAGGAAGTGGTTAACTGCTTGAATGCCAACTATATGTGGGATGGAACTATAGAGTGCCTCTGTCTAAAGTGGCTAGGAGTGTCTTGGGACCCAATGTGATATCGTAAGACATCTATCGTGTCTCGCACATAGGATGATAGGTGGCAAATAGTCTAAGAATCCTGACTATGTACATGCTCATGTTTTGGATAAGATTATTAACACCAGGCATGATGGACTTTCTTTGAGGGGGGGGGGGGGGGTCATGCCCTTATGCACCTTGGGTAGTGCATAGAAAAAGAGACTAGGGTTACCAGGAAGCATGAATTTTAGCTCAGCATTATTGTTGCACCCTGCTTCAAGAGCCTTGGTAAGAAGATCCCTCAGTTTATTCAAGAATGGAATAGTTGGGTCACAGCTCAAAATAGGGTTGATTTATCATTAAGGAACAGTTAGCATATCCTGACGTATTGTTCCCTATCCATGATCACTATATTGCCACCTTTATCTGCAGATTTTATAATTATGGATTCATTAGATTCAAGAGATTTGTGAGCAGTCAACCCAATGCATGATTGATTTGGAATATTTGTTCCAAGAAATATTGAGGGTTTTGAGCCAATAAGCCTCCAATTCAGGACAAATGAAAAGAGGTGGATTTGAAGTATTGGGTGGCTTAAGGTCAGTGAAGGGGCTGTAGCCTGGAATTTGCAGGGATTCATCTTCATCTTCAAGATCTCGGAGGGCATGAATACTAGGGATATCGTTCAGGTGAAGGCCTCTATCTTTGAGGGCAAAAAACATCTTCCACTTGAGTTTGCGGACAAAGAGGGAAATGTCCTTCATCCACACGAAAAGGGTCAAACCGGGTCATAGGGACAAAGGGTAGCCCCATCTCCAACATGTGCACCTCACCACCACTCAGAGCATATTTGGACAGATTAATAATCTTCAACTTATCAATGGCTGAAGTGTCCAAAATTGGGGGGTGCCTAAGGGTCATAGTATGAGCTACATTCCCTATTGGGATGGTTATGGATCCCTTCTCCCCCTCACAAAATAATGCAATATGGGTTGTCCCAGGAAGCCACTATCAGGTGGTGTCCTCCCTCGTCCACGATTGCGAATACTGTACGTCCATGATTGCGTCTTGCTGGATAAATCCCTCTATCGTTTCTATGGCTTTCTCTCTGACTGGTCGTAGTGTCGGTATATGCACTATTCTCTCTGAATTCCTGTAGATCCCTGGTAAATCGTGTGCATTTCCTTTTATGTGAGACACATTTGTTAATTTTGGTGAAGTGTGATCTCTTTTTGGGGGAAATCTGGGTCCGTTGAAAAGGGTTTTTTGCCTGTGCTATTAGGCTTTCCAATGTTTCTTGGCTTCTAAGCAAAGTGGACTTTTTCTTCATCAATAAGTCTTATAAGTGTCAGATGCATTTTGTAGATTCATTTTTCCATTTAGCCATAAACTCTGGGTTACGGCATCTCATTTGGAGGCAATATGCGGCTCTGGAGGCCCCTGGGAATGATCTTAAATTCTTTATACTTTTGGAGACCCTGAATCTCCCACCAATTTATTGTATACTTTTGGTTTTGTTGAGTCAGTTCTTTGAAATTCCCCCTCTGAGAGCACTGAACTGGCCTCAGTAAACCATTGGCTGGTATTGAGATCCCTAGATAGGAAGCCTGCCACGAGCAGGATAGAAGTATATTTTCAGAATTTCTATGCCCTTTACAACATAGACGTAGTTAAAAAAATATAAACTTTATTGATGATAATTTTAAAATTGTGGGCTGAAGGAAACAAACACAACGACAGACTATGTACAGGGAGCCTAACCCATCCACCCGCAAAGAATGTAAATGGAACACTGTGGGTGCAGATTCCCTAGACAAACACACTACATACAGTTAGGGCCAGAAATAGTTGGACAGTAACACAATTTTCGCGAGTTGGGCTCTGCATGCCACCGCATTGGATTTGAAATGAAGCCTCTACAACAGAATTCAAGTGCAGATTGTAACGTTTAATTTAAAGGGTTGAACAAAAATATCTGATAGAAAATGTAGGAATTGTACACATTTCTTTACAAACACTCCACATTTTAGGAGCTCAAAAGTAATTGGACAAACATAACCCAAACAAAATATTTTTTTTTCAATATTTTGTTGCGAATCCTTTGGAGGCAATCACTGCCTTAAGTCTGGAACCCATGGACATCACCAAACGCTGGGTTTCCTCCTTCTTAATGCTTTGCCAGGCCTTTACAGCCGCAGTCTTCAGGTCTTGCTTGTTTGTGGGTCTTTCCGTCTGAAGTCTGGATTTGAGCAAGTGAAATGCATGCTCAATTGGGTTAAGATCAGGTGATTGACTTGGCCATTGCAGAATGTTCCACTTTCTTGCACTCATGAACTCCTGGGTAGCTTTGGCTGTATGCTTGGGGTCATTGTCCATCTGTACTGTGAAGCGCCGTCCGATCAACTTTGCAGCATTTGGCTGAATCTGGGCTGAAAGTATATCCCGGTACACTTCAGAATTCATCCGGCTACTCTTGTCTGCTGTTATGTCATCAATAAACACAAGTGACCCAGTGCCATTGAAAGCCATGCATGCCCATGCCATCACGTTGCCTCCACCATGTTTTACAGAGGATGTGGTGCGCCTTGGATCATGTGCCGTTCCCTTTCTTCTCCAAACTTTTTTCTTCCCATCATTCTGGTACAGGTTGATCTTTGTCTCATCTGTCCATAGAATACTTTTCCAGAACTGGGCTGGCTTCTTGAGGTGTTTTTCGGCAAATTTAACTCTGGCCTGTCTATTTTTGGAATTGATGAATGGTTTGCATCTAGATGTGAACCCTTTGTATTTACTTTCATGGAGTCTTCTCTTTACTGTTGACTTAGAGACAGATACACCTACTTCCCTGAGAGTGTTCTGGACTTCAGTTGATGTTGTGAACGGGTTCTTCTTCACCAAAGAAAGTATGCGGCGATCATCCACCACCGTTGTCTTCCGTGGACGCCCAGGCCTTTTTGAGTTCCCAAGCTCACCAGTGAATTCCTTTTTTCTCAGAATGTACCCGACTGTTGATTTTGCTACTCCAAGCATGTCTGCTATCTCTCTGATGGATTTTTTCTTTTTTTTCAGCCTCAGGATGTTCTGCTTCACCTCAATTGAGAGTTCCTTTGACCGCATGTTGTCTGGTCACAGCAACAGCTTCCAAATCCAAAACCACACACCTGGAATCAACCCCAGACCTTTTAACTACTTAATTGATTACAGGTTAATGAGGGAGATGCCTTCTGAGTTAATTGCAGCCCTTAGAGTCCATTGTCCAATTACTTTTGGTCCCTTGAAAAAGAGGAGGCTATGCATTACAGAGCTATGATTCCTAAACCCTTTCTCCGATTTGGATGTGGAAACTCTCATATTGCAGCTGGGAGTGTGCACTTTCAGCCCATATTATATATATAATTGTATTTCTGAACATGTATTTGTAAACAGCTAAAATAACAAAACTTGTGTCACTGTCCAAATATTTCTGGCCCTAACTGTATAAGTCGAAATGACTCAGTATTTGAGTCAGTTATCAGGTGATAAGGGAACCCAGTCACTGTCAAGAACCTTGTCACTGAGTTAAAAAAATAAAAATAAATAAAAGTTCAGTGAGTGCTTGAAGTGTGCACTCAAATAACTAGTACGTTCACATAAGAGGACGAGCATTACCCCCGCCTCCTATAAACCTGGGAACACACAGAACTGAGCCCTTGGTAGATGCATCAAGTGCTCGGCTAATGTAGTCAATTTTAGTTCTACATCGGTATTTATTAAATCAGGATGCAGAACATAGAAGACAGGAAGAGAAAGAAAAACACGTAGAGTTCCATCTAGAAGATCCCATCTTAACAGACATAAAGCCCCGGAGTAACTTTTATCCCACAGAGGCAAAAGGTGAGCCCATTGAATTATTTTATCAGAATGCTTTAAAGGATCTAACCAAAAGGTGCAATGATCAGTCCATAAAAAAATCTAATTAACAAAAATTCAACAATTTACCTTGAAAGAGCTCATCAAGCAAAAACAGATTAAATTATAAGTAATTTACCAGTAATTAAAAGAGCAGACAAAAGGGAAAGGGATTGTCATCATGGATTACGAACAGTATGACCAGGAATCTTTTGAGAATCCTAGAAGATACAAAACTACTATGACAAATAAGACAAAGACCCCACAAAAGAAATATCTGCAAGTCTCCACATTATGATTAACCAAGTGGTTACATCTAATTGCCTAAGAAAGAAGGAAAATCTCTCTACTAACCCCAAGATTCCGTACTTTTATCACCTCCCCAAGATCTACAACAATCTAAACCAGCCCCCCCCCCCCCCCCCCCCGTAGACCATCATTGCATGGGTTAATTCAGCAATAAGTACATGGCTTATCTTTGAACACACAATTCTGTGAAATACATATTTCCTTCATAACTCCGTGTGGGTGTGACCCACCATGAAAATGACACCGATGTTTCCTGTTGTGATTTTACGTGCGTTTTGAGCCCATACATGAGTAGTTTGGGACGGATCTGGTCCAAGATACGCAATTCTCGTTTCCTGAGCGTCGTGCAAATATGGGAGTCCCTGCATCTTATTTGAGGGGATGCCACGTTCCACAAAATATCCTCGTCAGCGGGCTGCGACATACAGATCTTTCATAATTTTTAAATTACATTTTTCTTTGTCTTAAGGGCACGTTCTTTTGTTAACTTTGCCTCCAAAAGTTAACAGGTCAGTTACGACCATTTGGACCAGTAAGGGAGGGAAAGTGATACTGAGGTGTGAAGCCTGTTTCCTCTCCTTATCTCCTAATATAAACATTTGCTGGCTCTGGCTTCAGAGGGGCTGTAGGACATCAGAGACCCCCTGGGGGAGAAGTGTAACAGCCTTTGCTGAAGTCTACTTCAAAGGTATTTCAGCACCCAGCTTCCCTGGGTACTGAAAAGCATCTAACTCCTTCACCTACAGCTACACATCAGTGTTGCCACACCACATGGGACTGTTGTAATGTTTGGCTCTGGCTACTACAGACAAGGATTTGATCGTGTTATCCCTAGCTTCTCTATCTGGGACAAAGCCCACCTGCTCCCTGTGGATCAAGCATGGGATAGTTGCTTGTAGGCACGACGCAATCAGTTTTGCAAATAATTTGATGTCTGTTGAGGAGGGAAATTGGTCTATAATTGCCGCACACCAAGGCATCTTTGTCTGGTTTGGGGATGACAGAAATATGTGTCATAAGACCGTGAGCCAAGAATGGGCACCCATGCCCCACTGCGTTAAAGGCCCTCGGTACCAGAGGGGAGATCTCCTTCTGAAAAACATTTTATAGAATCTGGCTGTGAAGCCATCAGGGCCCGGGCTCTTACCCACTTTTAAATTTGATAGGATTCTGAGTTCGGAAGAGGAAAAATCCACCTCCAAATCCCCAGACTCCCCATTTGTCTTACTGTCGGGACCGTTAAGGGCGAGGTATGCCTCGGTCTCCGCTATCACACTCTGGTTACTGAACTGAGAGTCCCCTTGTATGTTATAGAGCTTAGTGTAGTAGCTCTTGAATTCCTCTTAGATGTCTGAGGTGGAATGGACCAGACCTCCCCCACCCGACTGGATTTTGGGAATGTACGTTAAGGGCGCTCTTGGATGAAGAGTCCCTGCTGACCATCTTCCTCAATTTGTTGTCTTAGTGTGGAGATTTCTACCTTGAGGAATACCCGTTGGGACCGTTTATTAGCTGCCTCTTTGGACTGTAGACTTTTCATAAGTTTGCACAATTTCGCAGAGCGATCAGGACTCCCCTAAGGATGCATTTCAGTGCTTCCAATTGTATGGGAGCTCCCGTGTTGTTGCTCTGGCGAGTTTCTATAAACTCTCACTTTTTTAATGTCTAGTACACTTAGGGCATCTTTAAGCAAATTGTCATTGAGCCTCCAGGAGAAGACATCTCCCCCCCCCCCCCCTCCCCCCCGGGCGACCACCCCAGTTTGAAAATTCACCATAGACAGGCACATGGTCGGACCATATAAAGTTGCTCTGGGAGCATCTCGGGGAGCAGTCCAAAAAACTCTGAGAGACCAAGAGTAAGTTTTTCCTACTATATGAGTTGTGGGTCGAGGAATGGAATGTGTAATTCCTGACCCCCGGGTGAAGGATCCACAACAGGTCGACCAGATGCATTGCATCTAGCGTACTTTTGAATGTGCAAAGCGCTGCTCCAAAGACTGAGATCCTACCTGATGATGTGTCCATCTCCAGATCCAAGACCAGGTATGATCCTGGAGCCTCACATGAATTCCGCCAGTGTTTGTAGAATTCTTGATGCACACATAACCTGTTCCTGATTAGGGAGATAGACATTAGCTAAAGTTACGATAGACCCGGCTGAGTCAATTTTCAGGAAAGCATATCGCCCATCTGGATCTGTTTTAGAATCTAGAACCTGGTGTCTAAACTCTTTTTTTGTGTAGGGCTATCGACACACCTCCCGCTTTTTTAGAGGCGTGGGGGCCATGAAACCAGGTGGTATAATATTTGTCATGACAGGAGGTGGCACTGTCTGTTCTAAAGTGTGTTTCCTGGAACATGACCACCATCATTTGCTTCTTGCGAAATAGTAAATTATCTGTTTCCTTTTCTGTTAAACATTTTAGGCCTTTAACGTTGAAAGTACCACATGTTAGATCACCCATAGTATCTGACGAAGGAAAAAGATTTTAAACATATGTCCAGCCAGCCCCCCATGGGTAGGTTGGGGGGAGAGGAGCAGGGGAGTGGGGAGGGGAGGGGGGATGAGAAACAATAGGAAGGCGAGACGAAGATAAACAACATAAAACAAATGGTTGCTAGCCTTGTATGATAGACGCCAACTGTGCCCTCGCTCCCCGGTGGAGCAGTGGAAGCTGACAAACTCTCGAACAAGCAGCCGCCCCCACCACCCATGCTATGAATTAAACTTGTTCGATAGACACTATCAACCCGCAACAGATCCGGGACCCCCCTAGGACAAGGTCAGTTCCTTTTGACAAAGAGTGCAAGCAATAAAAATTCTCTTCATGTGAGATTGCCAATCGGAGACATGAATGTCCCCGGTGGCCCCTGGCCCACCCTTTGCCACTCGTTTCGGGGTAGAGGAACTGGCAGGGAGCATGGGCTCTGCCACTCGGGGAGAGATACAAATGGTAGCTCGAATGTGGTCAGAAAGTTAGGCTGGTCTCCCAAGCCTCTAAACATGGCCGATTTGCCCTCAGTTGGCATGAAACTGAAACGGGAATCCCCAGTGGTAATTAATTCCCCTCTCCTGAAGGAGTGCCAGCAATGGTTTCAGGGTCTTGTGTAACTGAAGAGTGCGGCGGGAGAGATCTGACCGGATCAGCAACGGGGTGTCACGGAAGGACATTTCTCCTGCCCCTTAAATCGAGTAGAAGTGGACTCTGCATACCATGTTTCTGGGTCTGTTGGGATCGGAGGATCTCTGACCCAGGGAGCGGTGGATTCGATCAATCTCAATAGTGGAATCAAGTGGTTTCTGAAGCAGATCATTGAACTCACAGGCCCAAGTCTCAAGCTGAGAGGGACCAATGTTCTCAGTAAGACCCCTGATCCTCAGATTGTTTCTGCGATGACAATTCTTTAGATCGTCTATCATAAGATACAGCTCTGAAATCTGTTGCGACTGCTGGTGCAGCTCCTGTAAGTGAGTCCGTGGTATTAAAGATTTGTTCTTGGGCCTCCATCATTTATGTGATGCTTCCATCATTTGAAAGAAATTGTTGCCTTTGCCCTTGGTGAGCAGGGCACGTAGGTGCTCTCTAGTCCCACTCATCTTTAGGCACATAGGGCTTGGGGCGTGAAGCACACAGTCATGAGGGCTCAGGCCTTCCCCAGCCAGGATATGGTGTTAGTGGACTGTTCACAGTATTTGCTGGATCTGCATGTGAATCCCCTCCAGGTGAGGGTTGATAAATCTCCAGTGGACTGTGAGCCTCTGTGGGAGATCTCCCCTCTCTCCTCCACTGCTGGTGAGAGGTTCTAGGTGGTGTCAGAGTGAGCACTTTTCTTCACTCCTGAGCCTCCATCTTTCCTGGTAGGGTCTGGGAGTTGTGGGGAGGCCCCCTTTGTACCGTGATTTTCTCCAATGACTTTTAGGCCTGTAAAATCTTTATCATGGACCTGCAGGAAAGAGTGTATGTGTATTGTATATGACTGGCTTGAAAAAGGTGCTACTGTTTAAACACCAAAACGCGTTGCCTTTTACATTAAAGCATCGGATTATAACTCCATGAACCTGAGCGTATCTCACTTTGATTTTGGAGTCGGCACTTCAAGCAGGGGGCTTCTGAGCATCATACCTCCTTCCTGACCAGTAAGTGTTTCTCTATATTCACCTCACCTTTTGGATAGACTTATATATTTTTTTACCTCAGTACCGTGTAGTGCAGGGACATTTTTTCTAACAATACATTGTTTATATCTTTCCTCTTCGGGGGTTTTCTGTTTAAGAGAAGCCCTCTACATGTCCTGCAGCTCTCCCTAAGTCCAAGGGATTGGTTCTATGTGGTAAAGAACCCGAAGACGAACCTTGTGGCGCATTCCTATAGTGTTTTCCTAGGACCTGAAAATGGTGTCAGTGAAAATAGAATGGGCGGGTACTGTGTCCCCCAATGACGAGACAAGAGGTTTTTACGGTGAGTAAAAAAATCCTCTTTTCTCGCTCGGTTCATTGGGGGACACAGCAAAGACCATGGGACATTCTAAAGCAGTCCCTGAGAGTGGGAAAATATAACAAAAAAATGCATGCTGTCAGATTGCAGCTGTCTGTAACACCCTCCGACCCAGCGCAAGGCATCAGCCGACGCGAACGTATGTACTCGATAGAACTTAGTGAATGTATGCGGCGGCGACGACCAGGTAGCCGCCCTTCACAATTGTGAGGCAGAAGCACCATTGTAAACTGCCCACAAAGCCCCCATCGCTCTGGTGGAGTGGGCTATTACCCTCAACAGAGGAGGCCTAACCTTTATTCGGTACACCTCCAATACCGCCGTACGGAGCCAGCGAGAGAGAGTCACCTAGAAGGCCGCCAGGCCTCGTCTCGGCACCTCCGGAACCACAAACAAAGAATCAGAACGCCTAAATGATTGTTAGGCCTAGATAGATTCTTAACGCATGGACCAGATCTAAAGTATGCAATACCTACTCCCTTGGATGGAGCAGCATCAAAGGTACAAAAACTTTCTGAAAGCAGTAGAATCCTCTCACCAATTTTCTTTCTTTATTGCCACGACTTTGCATACAAAAGCAACGTTTCGACTGAACGCTGTCAGTCTTTTTCAAGCCAATGAAAAAGATTGACTGCGTTCAGTCAAAATGTTGCTTTTGTATGCAAAGTCTTGGCAATAAAAGAAAATTGGTGAGCGGATTCTACTGCTTTCTGGAAGTTTTTGTACCTTTTGATGCTGCTCCATTTACTAAGTTACACGTTCTGGACAGTGGATGATGGGTCCTCATTTAGTGAGCTTGCATCATTGCCCGTGAGTGCTCCCTTCTATTGAAGGTGGAATAGTTGAGTGCTGCAACCACATTCTTTATATTATGGATGCTCCCTTGGTTGGACCGCTGTGGGCAGAAAGAGCGCAAGACAATATCCTCTTTAATATGAAAAGCCATCACCACCTTGGGAAGGAAAGAGGGCAATGGACGCAAGACCACCTTGTCCGGGTGGAAAACTGAAGGGAGGCCTGGCAGAGAGCACAGCCATTTCGGACACCCTCCGAATCGAAGTAACTGCAACCAGGAAGGCAATCTCCCAGGACAGCATCCTCCATGGTACCTCACGCAACGGCTCGAATGGATGAGCCTGAAGGGTGTCCAGGACCAAATTTAAATCCCAGGGTGGCACCGGAGATCGAAACGGCAGTGTGGAATGTGCGACCCCCTACATAAACATGCGCATAGCTGACCTGGATGCTAAGGGCCGCTGAAAAAGAAGGGTCAGGGCAGAAACCTGGCCCTTAAGGGAGCTACGACTGAGTCCCATTTTGAGCCCATCCTGGGGGAAGGACAGAAGACGGGACACAGAGAAACGCATGGGATGAACACTCCGCCTTTCACACCAAAGGAAAAAACTTCTACAGACACGATGGTACACCCTTGATGAAGGTTTCCTTACCTTAATCATTGTCTGGACCACAGAGTTTGAGAAACTGTGAGCCTTCAGAACCGCAGCCTCAACAGCCATACCGTCAAATGTAGCGTGGCCAAACTCGGGTGGTAAAAGGGGACCCTGTGAAAGAAGATTTTCTTGTAGCGGAAGTTGCCATGGTACATCGGCTAGCAGATTGACGAGCTCTGCATACCACATCCTCCATGGCCAATCCAGAGCTATAAGGATCACTGGCAGACCCTTCCTCTGGATTCTCCTGAGCAAGTGAGAAATGAGGGGAATCGGGGCAAACGCATAAGGGAATGACACCCCTGACCACGGGGCTGTCAAAGCATCCACTGCTCAGGCCCACGGGTACCTCGATCTAGCCATAAAGACATGATGCTTGCGATTGAGACAGGACAGCATCAGATCTATGTCTGGCTGACCCCATTTCTGGCAGATCGCCTGAAAAATCTTGATGTAGATCCCATTCTCCTGAATCCACTGACTCCCTGCTGAGGAAATCTGCTATCCAGTTCTCTACACCTGGAATAAAGATGGGCAACAGCACCTGGAGATAATCCTCTGCCTATGACAGAATCCCTTCCACCTCTGCCATGACCATTCTGCTGTGGGTTCCCCCTGGTGATTTATATAGGCAACAGCAGTTGTGTTGGCAAACTAGACCTTCACTGAACATCCTGACAGCTGGCGTGCAAAAAACTGCAGTGTCTTGAGAACCGCCTGCACCTCCAACACGTTGCTCAGAAGGCGCAACTCCTGGAGGGACCCGGCTTCCTAGCATGCCTCTCCATCCGGTCCGACTGGCATCTGTCAGGAGCACCTGCCACTGAGGTGGCAGGAACGACCTGCCCCGCTGTAACCTCAGGGAATCTAACCACCAATAGAGAGAACACTGCGTCCTCGGTGGGATCAGAATCCCGCGATCGAGGGAGGCCACTGACTTGTCCCACCGTGACAGAATGGACCACTGCAGGGCGCGGGCATGAAATTGCGCAAATGGAATCACCTCGAAGGCGGATACCATGAGGTCAAACACCTTCATCCCTTGCGGAATCGACACCGGAGGGGGTCTTGATCATAATGTCGTCTAAGTACGGTATGGCCACAATCCCTCTGGAGTGAAGGACTGCCTTAACCACTGCCAGAGTCTTTGTAAAGACCCTGTGGACCTTCGCCAGTCCAAAAGGAAGAGCCACAAATTGAAAGTGATCTTCCTGGACCGCAAAACACATACTGCCGATGCGCTGGGTATATGGGGACATGCAGATACGCATCCTTGATGTTTATGGATGAGAGAAACTCCCCCGATTCCATAGATGCTACGACGGAATGCAGAGACTCCATACGGAAATGTCGCACCCTCACAACCCGATTCAGCTTCTTCAGATCCAGGACAGCCCAGACCGACCAGTCCTTCTTGGGAACCACAAAGGTTGGAATAAAACCCCCTTAAGTACTGCGTGGGAGAAACCCGCATAATGACGCCTTAAGAAAACAAATTCTGGATCGCCAGGCAAAAAGCCACGGCTTTCTCCGGACAGCCCGGAGCCCTGGACCTGAAGAAGCGATCGAGGGGAAGAGCAATAAACTCGATGGAGTAGCCGTCTGACATGACCTCCTGCACCCAGGCATTCAAGGTCTGGGGCAGCCATACCTCGCTGAACCGAAAGTCGACTCCCCCCCAGCTCCCCCCACCCCCCACCCTGTCCAAAAAGGGTGGGGGCTGTGGCTCATGCAGAGGACTTGGTGCGCGGGGTTCTAGCGGAATGAGGGCCTGGCCGCCAAGAAGACTTGGGCCTACCAGATAACCTCCCCATCTGTCCCTGTTCCTGAGGACCCTTCCTGGCTTCCGGCCTAACTGGACTTGTTTTCTGAAAGAGACAAAAAATAAAACG
The DNA here is from genome assembly GCF_035609145.1 of Eleutherodactylus coqui. Classification (NCBI taxonomy): domain Eukaryota; kingdom Metazoa; phylum Chordata; class Amphibia; order Anura; family Eleutherodactylidae; genus Eleutherodactylus; species Eleutherodactylus coqui. The sequence continues at coordinate 265,826,900 of NC_089838.1, forward strand.
TCCCCGCCATCTCGGGGACACCGGCTGTTTTGGCCGGCTCTGAGGGAGATGGGCGTGCTTTCATCCCGTGGCCTCAGAAATCAATTTGTCTAATCTGGCGCCGAAAAGACAAGACCCCACAAAAGGCAAACTAGTCAATGACCCCTTGGACGAGGCATCTGCCTCCCAGGATTTAAGCCATAGAATACGCCACGAGGCCACCGACGCCATGGAAGCCCAGGCTATCAGCTTTGCCGCATCCAGTGACGCTTCACACAGAAATTTTCCCGCTTGCTGGATCTGCTGCTCTATTTCTGCCAAATCTTCTGGGGGCATGCCAGCCACGATACTGGTGCATAACTGCTTTGCCCAATCTGTGGCTGCTTTACTCACCCAGGTGGGAGCGAATACCGGCCTGAGTGCCGACCCTGCCGCCTCAAACACCGATCTGGCTAACATGTCCAGTTTCCTACCCCTCGCAATCTTATGGGAGGAGGCATCGGCTGTGGGACCAAATCTGGCCATTTCTCAACCAAATTGTCTGGAAAAGGGTACATCACCTCCAGAGCCCTTGATCTAGCAAAACGTCTCTCCGGGAAATTTCATTCCCTGGCTACTATCATGTCAAAATCCTCATGCGGAGGGAACGTCGTTGGAGGCTTTCTTCGCCTACGAAAAGAGAAAGATACTGACGGCGCTGCGAGCACTGGTTCAGATAACTGAAAAGTATCCAGCAGTGCAACTATCAGGCTTTCAACCATGGCTGAAAGCTTGGAAATCTGCTCCGGCTCCAAATCTGAATCCGAGGAGGAATCAGATAACATTTTCAAAGATTTGCCATCCTCCTCATAGGATGGCTGCAACTCTATCACTGAGCGTCGAGAACCAGAAGGTGACAAAAGTGACTTAAGAGGCCTTTCACGACCTAACCAGCCTGTAGCGTTCACGGTCACGCCTGCGCCACGGGTCCTCCTTGCACGCCATAGTGTCGAGGAACCAATCAAGCCTATCTAGGATTGCCCATGAGCTTACGTAAGGTCCGACACCGCCTGGCCCAAGGAGCAGGCCCAATCCGACTCCACCACAAGAGGGGGCTGCGTGGCCGCCTGTCTCGCAAGGGCGCAATTGCCACAATGCGGCTCCACTTGCCCACAAGGAAACTTCACTTTACAGCGAGAACATGCATAATGCGTAGCTCACGCTGACCCCTGACTGGGTTTCTGTGCCCCTGGGCCAGACATGATGCTGAATGGAACTGCGCTGCAATCACGCCCAAAACAAGGTGTGCAGGCTAGCAGGAGGGGATACAAACAGAGAAGGAGCCTGCTATCAGGCAGAGCTCACCCAGGTCCATTGCTGCGGTGATGGGGTCTTCTCCAGCTGTGCCCTTTTGCCGTGGACGCTGCTGTTGCCATTGCTGCTGCTCATCCGTCATAGAAGGAGCCCACAGAGGGAGAGAGAGAGAGCAGGAAAAGGCCCTCTCCTTAAATTTTGCGTGTCCCAGGACGCACGTCACTACCCGGGGGCATGGCCGATAACGTCACCACTGGGCGTGCGTGCCTGCACACTCCTGCAGACCACAGAATCTGCAAGGATCCTCCCGATGACATGCCTATGTCGGAACCTCCCACTGATGTCACCTGCCGGGCGAAGCCAACCGCCGTCCCAGAACAGCGCCAGGGAAGGAAAAAACACCACTGCCATGACCCCCTAAGTGCCTTCCTCCACCAGACACTGGTAACCCTTTCACCCCCACCAGTGATCACTGCAAAGGAAGGGAAGTAGTGGAGACCGGTCACGTGCACCTGCCTTCTTGGCCGGCTCCTCGTGCGCTCCGGAGTCTTCTGCAAGTCTGAGAAAAGCAGAGAGGCGGTGGTCTTCAGGCCTTCCTGCGTCTTCCTTTTCCCCATCGGTGCCGCTGTCAGGGTCCCCTTGCCACACTTTAAGCCCACTGATGCTTACAGCTATTTAAATTTTTCACGCTTAAAATTGAAAGGTTAACATGCCCTATGGACAATTTAAAAGGATTAAAAGGAATGGTTCATCCAATCAAATATACGTGAAACAGGCAAAAATCTTAGAGGTTTATTGATAAGGGGTACCCCAGAACAGTGGTTGACTCTGACTATAACAAAGTTTTGAGAGAAAATAGTTATCAATAAGCGTGAGATAGGAGTGGTCCCAAAAACGAATTATTTTATAACGAAATACAATTCCCATCACATAGCAATTAAGAGTATTCTCTTAAAACACGGGGATTCTCTGGAAAGATCCACTTCTAACTAATGGGATCTCAGACACCTCAGGAGTAATAATCCATAAAAATAAAACCTTTAAGGAATATTTTGCCCCCCTCTTGTTCCCTGTTCTTGTTCGCTGTCCCACCTTTTGAAACAAAACCAGGCCCCGACCATCTAGTGGGGGTTTTAGGTTGTGGTATCAAAAGGTGCAAATGCTGTCCATGTATCAAACAAGGCAAGAGAGAGATAATTTTAGGGTTCCAACAGAACCCTATCATCCTAAACCAATCTTTAAACTGGAACAAAATTTGTTCAACTTATTGAATGCCCATGTGGCTTGAAATATATCAGTAGAACGAATACATTACAGACCTGTCTAAATAAACAACGGTTTAATATTTCACATGGTTACATGACAGAGTTTTGCGACATTTTTCTTCTTTTTTTAGAATAAGGATGCTTCTAAACTTCAAGTCACTCTGTCGGAATACATAAAATAAGATTCTTTTGTATGTCTAAAATAAAAAATGTACTGGATCTTTAGACTGAATACTTTAGTTCCCAATAGTTTAAATCCCATTTTGGAGAAAAAAATCTAAAATTACTAGTAGAGCAATGTACACCAGATAAATTTATTGAGAATGTTTTTTTACTTTTTTATTTATCCTTTGGGTTTTCAAATTATTTAGCTGTATTTTAGGTCACCTGGAGTTTTTCAATTTTTTTTTGTTTTTAAAGCATAATTAGAGATGAGCGAACGTAGTCGTCCGAGCTTGATATTCGTGCGAATATTAGGGTGTTCGGGATGCTCGTTACTCGTATCGAGCACCACGCGGTGTTCCGGTTACTTTCAGTTTCCTCTCTGAGACGTTTGCGCGCTTTTCTGGCCAATTGAAAGACAGGGAAGGCATTACAACTTCCCCCTGTGACGTTCAAGCCCTATACCACCCCCCTGCTGTGAGTGGCTGGGGCGATCGGATGTCACCCGAGTATATAAATCGGCCCCTCCCGAAGCTCGCCACACATGCCTTGTGACTTAGCTGAGGGAAAGTGCTGCTGCTGGTGCTGCTGTAGGGAGAGCGTTAGGAGTCAGTGTAGGCTTCAAGAACCCCAACGGCCCTTCGCAGGGCCACATCTACTAGTGTGCAGTACTGTGTTAGCACAGTAATTTTTTTTTTTTTGTACAAAATTGGATCTGCAGAGCATTGCGCCCAGCAATAGGGACAGAAGTGGGGGTTAGGCAGGGAGAGTGTTAGGAGTTAGTGTAGGCTTCAAGAACCCCAACGGTCCTTTCTAGGGCCACTTCTATCCGTGTGCAGTACTGTCCAGGCTGCTGTTAGCAGTGTTGCATATTTTTTTTTTCTCAAAACCGGCTGTGCAGAGCATTGCACCCGGCATTAATACTACAGGGATAGAATTGTGTAGGCAGGGCCAGAAGACATTTATTATTCATTGAATACACGCAGTGGGGTCTTCCCTTTGCTAAAAAGGAAAAGAAATTATATTTGGCCTGCCTGTGTCAGTCCTAAGGTCTGCGTGTACGTGTGTGCTGCGTGTACTACGTACAAAAATCAGACGCAACCAGCTACGCTTTACTGCAGCCTAGCGCCATTGTCTTTCCTGACTGGCAAATACCTGCTCTGCTAGAGTTAATAACTCTGCTACACTATAGTTGTGTGACACTTTTTGAGGGCCACACCACAGATATTAAACGTCTTGTTCATTGAATATACGCAGTGGGGTCTTCCCTTTGCTAAAAAGGAAAAGAAATTATATTTGGCCTGCCTGTGTCAGTCCTAAGGTCTGCGTGTACGTGTGTGCTGCGTGTACTACGTACAAAAATCAGACGCAACCAGCTACGCTTTACTGCAGCCTAGCGCCATTGTCTTTCCTGACTGGCAAATACCTGCTCTGCTAGAGTTAATAACTCTGCTACACTATAGTTGTGTGACACTTTTTGAGGGCCACACCACAGATATTAAACTTCTTGTTCATTGAATACACGCAGTGGGGTCTTCCGTTTGCAAAAAAGCGAAAACATTATATTTGGCCTGCAGGCTTGCGCCAATTTATTTCCTGCCTAGGAAATCAAATCACTGGTAATACAGCATGCTGAGGGGTAGGGGTAAGCCTAGAGGACGTGGACGTGGCCGAGGACGCGGAGGGCCAAGTGAGGGTGTGGACACAGGCCGAGCTCCTGATCCAGGTGTGTCGCAGCCGACTGCTGCGCGATTAGGAGAGAGGCACGTTTCTGGCGTCCCCACATTCATCGCCCAATTAATGGGTCCACGCGGGAGACGGTTATTAGAAAATGAGCAGTGTGAGCAGGTCCTGTCCTGGATGGCAGAAAGTGCTTCGAGCAAGCTATCATCCACCCACAGTTCTGCGCCGTCCAGTGCTGCAAATCCGAATCCTCTGTCTGCTGCTCCTCCTTCCTCCCAGCCTCCTCACTCCACTACAATGACACCTGCTCAGGAGCGGGAACACTCCCAGGAACTGTTCTCGGGCCCCTGCTTAGATTGGGCAGGAGTGGTTCCTCTCCCACCAGAGGAGTTTATCGTCACTGATGCCCAACCATTCGAAAGTTCCCGGGGTCCGGGGGAAGAGGCTGGGGACTTCCGCCAACTGTCTCAAGAACTTTCTGTGGGTGAGGAGGACGATGACGATGAGACACAGTTGTCTTGCAGTGAGGTAGTAGTAAGGGCAGTAAGTCCAAGGGAGCAGCGCACAGAGGATTCGGAGGAAGAGCAGCAGGACGATGAGGTGACTGACCCCACCTGGTGTGCAACGCCTACTCAGGACAGGTCTTCAGAGGGGGAGGCAAGGGCATCAGCAGGGCAGGTTGCAAGAGGCAGTGCGGTGGCCAGGGGTAGAGGCAGGGCCAGACCGAATAATCCACCAACTGTTTCCCAAAGCACACCCTCGCGCCATGCCACCCTGCAGAGGCCGAGGTGCTCTAAGGTCTGGCAGTTTTTCACAGAGACGCCTGACAACCGACGAACAGTGGTGTGCAACCTTTGTCGCGCCAAGATCAGCCGGGGAGCCACCACCAACAGCCTGACCACCACCAGCATGCGCAGACATATGATGGCCAAGCACTCCACAAGGTGGGACGAAGGCCGTTCACCGCCTCCGGTTTGCACCGCTGCCTCTCCCCCTGTGCCCCAACCTGCCACTGAGATCCAACCTCCCTCTCAGGACACAGGCACAACCGTCTCATGGCCTGCACCCACAGCCTCACCTCCGCTGTCCTCGGCCCCATCCACCAATGTCTCGCACCGCACAGTCCAGCCGTCGCTAGCGCAACTGTTGGAGCGCAAGCGCAAGTACGCCACCACGCACCCGCACGCTCAATCGTTAACCGTCCACATAGCCAAATTTATCAGCCTTGAGATGCTGCCGTATAGGGTTGTGGAAACGGAGTCCTTCAAAGCTATGATGGCGGCGGCGGCCCCGCGCTACTCAGTTCCCAGTCGCCACTACTTTTCCCGATGTGCCGTCCCAGCCCTGCACGACCACGTCTCCCGCAACATTGTACGCGCCCTCACCAATGCGGTTAGTGGCAAGGTCCACTTAACTACGGACACGTGGACAAGCACAGGTGGGCAGGGCCACTACATCTCCCTGACGGCACATTGGGTGAATTTAGTGGAGGCTGGGACAGAGTCAGAGCCTGGGACCGCTCACGTCCTACCCACCCCCAGAATTGCGGGCCCCAGCTCGGTGCTGGTATCTGCGGCGGTGTATGCTTCTTCCACTAAAGCACCCTCCTCCTCCTCCTCCTCCTCAACCTCTGTCTCGCATTCTAGATGTGTCAGCAGCAGCAGGACGTCGCCAGCAGTCGGTGTCGCGCGGCGTGGCAGCACAGCGGTGGGCAAGCGTCAGCAGGCCGTGCTGAAACTACTCAGCTTAGGAGATAGGAGGCACACAGCCCACGAACTGCTGCAGGGTCTGACAGAGCAGACGTAACCGTTGGCTTGTGCCGCTGAGCCTCCAACCGGGCATGGTCGTGTGTGACAACGGGCGTAACCTGGTGGCGGCTCTGCAACTCGGCAGCCTCACGCACGTGCCATGCTTGGCCCACGTCTTTAATTTGGTGGTTCAGCGCTTTCTGAAAAGCTACCCACGTTTGTCAGACCTGCTCGTAAAGGTGCGCCGGCTCTGCGCACATTTCCGCAAGTCCCACACGGACGCTGCCACCCTGCGCACCCTGCAACATCGCTTTAATCTGCCAGTGCACCGACTGCTGTGCGACGTGCCCACACGGTGGAACTCTACGCTCCACATGTTGGCCAGGCTCTATGAGCAGCGTAGAGCTATCGTGGAATACCAACTCCAACATGGGCGGCGCAGTGGGAGTCAGCCTCCTCAATTCTTTTCAGAAGAGTGGGCCTGGTTGGCAGACATCTGCCAGGTCCTTCGAAACTTTGATCAGTCTACCCAGGTGGTGAGCGGCGATGCTGCAATCATTAGCGTCACCATTCCTCTGCTATGCATCTTGAGAAGGTCCCTGCAAACCATAAAGGCAGCCGCTTTGCGCTCGGAAACAGAGCCGGGGGAAGACAGTATGTCGCTGGATAGTCAGAGCACCCTCCTGTCTATATCTCAGCGCGTTCAGGAGGAGGAGGAGGAGGAGGATGAGGAGGAGGGGGAAGAGACAGCTTGGCCCACTGCTGATGGTACCCATGCTGGTTGCCTGTCATCATTTCAGCGTGTATGGCCTGAGGAGGAGGAGGATCCTGAAAGTGATCTTCCTAGTGCGGACAGCCATGTGTTGCGTACAGGTACCCTGGCACACATGGCTGACTTCATGTTAGGATGCCTTTCTCGTGACCCTCGCATTCAACGCATTCTGGCCACTACTGATTACTGGGTGTACACACTGCTCGACCCACGCTATAAGGAGAACCTTCCCAGTCTCATTTCCGAAGAGGAAAGGGGTTCGAGAGTGTTGCTATACCACAGGACCCTGGCGGACAAGCTGATGGTAAAATTCCCATCCGACAGCGCTAGTGGCAGAAGGCGCAGTTCCGAGGGCCATGTAGCAGGGGAGGTGCGTAGATCGAGCAGCATGTACAGCCCAGACAGTGCAACAGTCTTTAAGGGCCTGGCCAGCTTTATGGCTCCCCAGCAAGACTGTGTCACCGCTCCCCAGTCAAGGCTGAGTCGGCGGGAGCACTGTAAAAGGATGGTGAGGGAGTACGTAGCTGATCGCACGACCATCCTCGGTGACGCCTCTGCCCCCTACAACTACTGGGTGTCGAAGCTGGACACGTGGCCTGAACTAGCGCTGTATGCCCTGGAGGTGCTTGCTTGTCCTGCGGCTAGCGTCTTGTCGGAGAGGGTGTTTAGTGCGGCTGGGGGAATCATCACAGATAAGCGTACCCGCCTGTCAACCGACAGTGCCGACAGGCTAACACTCATCAAGATGAACAAAGCCTGGATTTCCCCAGACTTCTCTTCTCCACCAGCGGACAGCAGCGATACGTAAGCAATACGTAGGCTGCACCCGCGGATGGAAGCTACGTTCTCTCTCACCATCCAAAACGGGGACATTTCTGCTTCATCAATCTGTGTCTAATATTCCTCCTCCTCCTCCTCCTCCTCCTCCTCCTGCTCCTCCTCCTCCTCCTGAAACCTCACGTTATCACGCTGAACGGGCAATTTTTCTTAGGGCCACAAGGCTCACTCATAATTTTTCTAAACAATTTTTAGATGTTTCAATGCTCTGAAAAGCGTTGGAACTTTATCTTGAACCAATTTTTCGTTAAACTGGGCTGCCTCCAGGCCTAGTTACCACTTAAGCCACATTAACCAAAGCGATTAATGTGTTTCACCTGCCCTCTTGGTTGGCCATGGCCAATTTTTTTCAGGTACATTAGTACTATTGATACAGCTATTTTTGTGGGCCCTCGCCTACAGTGTAATCAAATAAATTTTTAGCCCACCTGCATTAAGCACGACATTACTACCTCAGCTGTGTTGGGCAATGCAATGGGATATTTCTATGTACCGCCGGTGGGTTCCAGGGAGCCACCCATGCTGTAGGTGCACACGGAGTTTAACCTACATGTGTCCACTTGTAAAGAACCCCAGTCAGACTGGGGCATGCAGTGTGGGCCGAAGCCCACCTGCATTAAGCACGACATTACTACCTCAGCTGTGTTGGGCACTGCAATGGGATATTTCTATGTACCGCCGGTGGCTTCCTGGCACCCACCTATGCTGTAGGTGCACACGGAGTTTTTACTACATCTGTACACTTGAAAAGAACCCCAGTCTGACTGGGGCATGCAGTGTGGGCCGAAGCCCACCTGCATTAAGCACGACATTACTACCTCAGCTGTGTTGGGCAATGCAATGGGATATTTCTATGTACCGCCGGTGGCTTCCTGGCACCCACCCCTGCTGTGGGTCCACAGGGAATTATAAATGCATCTGTTTCCACTTGTAAAGAAGCCCAGTCTGACTGGGGCATGCAGAGACACCTTGACAGAATGAATAGTGTGTGACACATAGGTTCCCCATTGCTATGCCCACGTGTGCAGCTCCTGATGGCGGTGGCACAGGATTCTATTTCTCATTGCTTCTGTACAGCATTGTGGGCTATCGCCCCGCCACTCTTAAAGAGGGTCGCTGCCTAGCCGTGCCAACCTCTGCAGTGTGTGCCTGCGGTTCCTCCTCATGGCAGACGCACTTCTAAATAGACATGAGGGTGGTGAGGCATTAGGGCAGCTGAAGGCTGCGCAGGGACACTTTGGTGTGCGCTGTGGGGGGGAGGGGGGCGGTTGGGCAGCATGTAACCCAGGAGAAGTGGCAGTGGAGTGTCATGCAGGCAGTGATTGTGCTTTGTTGGAGGTAGTGTGGTGCTTAGCTAAGGTATGCATTGCTAATGAGGGCTTTTCAGAAGTAAAAGTTTTTGGGAGGGGGGGGGGCCCACTCTTGCCGCTATTGTGGCTTAATAGTGGGACCTGTGAACTTGAGATGCAGCCCAACATGTAGCCCCTCGCCTGCCCTGTCCATTGCTGTGTCGTTCCCATCACTTTCTTGAATTGCCCAGATTTTCACACAAGGAAACCTTAGCGAGCATCGGCGAAATACAAAAATGCTCGGGTCGCCCATTGACTTCAATGGGGTTCGTTATTCAAAACGAACCCTCGAGCATCGCGAAAAGTTCGTTCCGAGTAACGAGCACCCGAGCATTTTGGTGCTCGCTCATCTCTAAGCATAATCCATTTCTATTAGAATATTTCATTTTATTGCAATTTAATGTTTGCATTTTTTAGCCTTCATGGTATAGTGTTGGTCTGCGTGTTTTAAAATATGCTCCAATCTAATTACATTTGTTGATAGACAGCTAAGAGTAGAATAACATACCATATATAACCTATTCGATCTGACATAACTAATCTAATTCATCAGATGTAATTCACCAGTTTCCCCCTTCCCTCTGTGGTAATGCTGACGCGAACCATGCCGATCACATAACCCATTGCACACAATGTGTTTTGATAATTTGGCCTTTTTGTTTCCTGTTAAAGTTGAACGTTCACATGACCGCTATACCCATTGTGATGATGTTATACTTACGGGCTGTGTGAGCTCTCTTCCAGATACAGTGGAACGCATTATGCATGATTATACAGTACACAGGACCAACATTTATATTATGTGTTCCACCTGGTAGCATGTCACGGAAAGCATGGCTTCCTCATCCTGAGGTTCTTTGTCATTTGAAGGCGACACCTAGCACCACGGTAGCGGCACTCCGCTGCTCAGGGAGCTGCCAATTAATGTAAGTGTATTTTATATATCTGTTCGCATGATCATGCTTGAAAAGGGCACCTGTGTGCACTGAAACGTGTTGCAGTTAAGATTAAAGATGTATGGATTCCTAAATATAGTCCATTGGAATCATTTGGACATTGCTCCTGATTGAAACTTCGGCTTGTATGAAAGTTGTTTTTTTTTCTGATTAACCCTTTCACTCCATTGAAGTTATTTACTTTTAAACCAGTACCCTTACAAGCGCAGATACGTTTTCTCTATTTTTTTTTTTTACTTGTATTTTACCTGCACTCACTTGAATGTGGGGTCTTCTCGCTGCGCTCCAAGTTGTGGATGCCCTAAGGGACGTAAGGTCATTTATTACAAAGCGAACCAGGACTTCAGGTGCTAGCAGGTTGGTCTCCAACCAGGGACTTCCACGCTAGCGCCAAGTAAGTCCCTCCTTTTCCTTAAAACTTTGCATCTGATTGAAGGCGCTGTCCTATTTCTACAATAAAAAGAACAGAGCCGAGAGATAGAGACCTGGAAGAGTCTATTGACCTTGTATATCTGGATTTTTCTAAAGCATCTGACACCATGCCCCAAAATAGGTTGATATATGAAATGAGACCACTCTGGGTAAAAACGTGTGTAGCTGGGTAAAAACTGTCATGAAGATCGAAAGGAAAGGGTGGTAATAAATGGTTCGTACTCTGATTGGGCCACCGTCACTAGTGGGGTGCCACAAGGCTCAGTATTGAGCCTCATTCTGTTAAATATATTTATCAATGACCTGATAGAGGGGCTGCACAGTAAAACGGTGATATGAATTTATACAAGAAAATGTAATACAACGGAGGACAATGTATAGCTGCAAATGGACCTAGATAAGCTGGGGGCTTGTGTAGAAAAATGGCAAATGAAGTTCAATATTGATAAATATAAGGTTATGCAGATGGGCAGGAGAAACGGATGTCACCAATATACACTAAATGGGGTACCGCTAGGAAAAAGTGATATGGAAAGACCTGGGGGTACTAGTGGACTGTAGATTAGACAGGAGCAACCAATGCCAGTCAGCTGCTGCAAAAGCAAATAGTCTTGGGGTGCATTAAAAGAGGTATAGGAGCGAGAGAAAAGAACACTATTCTTCCACTATATAAGGCACTTGTCCTCATATGGAATATGGTGTACAGTTCTGCACATCAGTACTCAGGAAAGACTTTGCAGTGCTTGAGGGGGTTCAAAGATGGACAACTAAATTAATCAACGGAATGGTAGGCCTGGAATACCCAGAGAGGTGTTACATTCATGTGGGCAAATGTGAACACAGATCCCACACGAATGTGACCCAAAAGGATAGGGAAAACCAGATTAGCTACCACAGATTAGCACCTCTCCCTATGTTCTACTAGGGTAAGTGACACAGACCTACCTGAGCGGGAACATCGCCCCAATGAATGGCGACCCAGCGGTCTTCGGATCTGGGCCCTAGCTACTCCTCGGAACCCACGCATCCTGGATGGGACACATACACATGCCACCACCAACAGGGACAACTGGACCAAGTAAGAGGACACACAGAGCCATAATCATACCATACAGCAGCCAAGATGCAAACACCAGTAGCAGATGTAAAAGCTAGAAATGCCAGGAATTAAAATTTTGATCAAAATACGGAAGCTAGTGGGCGACGTCACGGCTCCTGGCCATACCGCTAGTCCCTACACCAACCAGGAGTCCAGCAACATAACCAAACAAACCTTTCTTGCAGCAACCAAACACAGAACCTGCTCAAACCACAGAGAGAGACTAACTGAGCACAGAGAAAGCTGACCACACCCACACATCGGTAGACAGTTTATATTTGTACTGACCTGGAGCGATTGGCCGCCCAGCCAGCACAATCCCCAACACCTGAGCAATAAAACTATAGATTATCTGTAGTACCACAGATCCCAGGAGACAGATGTGATAAGAGGCTATCAAAGTTGTGATTTTTCACCCTATAAAAAAGACTGTTAAGGGACGACCAAATAACTATGTATAAATACATGAGGGAACAATACAAGGATCTCTCCCATGATCTATTTATACCCAGGACTGTGACGGTAACAAGAGGACATACTCTGTCTAGAGGAAAGGGTTCATCACCAACATGGGTGGTTCTTTACTGTTAGAGCAGTGAGACTGTGGTCATCTCTGCCTGAGGACATGGTGATGGCAAATTCGATAGAAGAGTTTGAGGGGACTAGATGTCTTTTTAGAGCACTACGCCATTACAGGATGTAGACATTAAATAGTCAGGAGGGTTGTTGAAGAGTGTTGATCCAGGGATTATTCTGACTGCCATTATAGAGTCAGGAAGAAATTTTTCCCCCCAGGGTAGGGTAAATTTGGCTTCTGCCTAATTGGGGTTTGTTTGCCTTCCTCCTGATGAACATTAGTGGAGGGGAGGGGGGGCAGAAACAGGCTGAACTTAGGTCATTTGTCTTTTTTAAGCCTAGCATACTATGTTACCCTGAACTGAGTCCTAATGCAGGTGTGAAAACAGCCACCTCTGGATAATGAAAAGTTAATTCCTTGTGGAACTAATAATTGTATTTCGACAACTACTCACAGAAATGAAAACAGGGATTTGGCAGGCACAGGACAATGGCGAGAAAACTTGGGAGGATCAGCAAATTTGTAATAGGTGATCTAGACCGGAGAAGTCTAAGTCTCTAGGGTCCATTTTCCTCTTGCACTATAGACGTCTCTTTGTTCATAGTGCCAGGCTAGGTTACACTAGAAAGTGATGAGATAATGTACTATGCTTCAAAAGATGATCCCCACATCAATTCAACAGTTAATCTCTCTTTTTGAAAGTGAAACAGAAAGTGACAAAAGTAAAGTCTTCACACAGATTGGAGCTAAGTTCATATCCCGCCACATAACATTATCATATATGATACAGGGTGCATTGAAATGTTAACCCCTTAACGACTGCCAATACGCCTTTTGACGGCCTGCAGTGTCGGGGAATGTATGAAGGTAGATCATGCGCCCATCTCCCTCCATACATCGCGGCTGCTTCTTACAGCCGACACCCAGCGGCAACAGCTCTGATTAGCCACGCAGCTCATTGGCGCTGCTAATGCTTTTAAATGCCGCTGTCAGTTCTGACAGCGCCATTTAAATCCCCCAAACATTGTTTGGGGGTCCTGTACAGCCCCCCACGATGAGATCGCAGGGAGCCTTGCGGGTGTCATGGCAGCCAGGGGCCCCAGGGCTGTCATGGCACAGCGCCTACTAAGCCATGCCCGTGTGGTGGCTTGATAGACTGCCTGCCCAATAGCAGTATGATGCAATGCTATGGCATTACATTATACTGCAGGAGCGATTCAAAGCAGCTCAAGTTGTTGCAAAAAAGAAAGTAAAAATGAGATCAATAAAGTTTTACTGATTATTTTTAAAAAAGTTTAAAAAAAAAAACAACTTTTGCCATGTTTATAATCTAATCTAAATAAAACAAAAATACATATTTGGTATTGCTGCATTAGTAAAATCCAAACTATCATTGTAATGCATTATTTACCCCACACGGTGAACGTAGTCAGAAAAAAATAAAGAACGACAGAAATGCGCTTTTTTGGTCACCCTGAAAAATGCAACAAAAAGCGATCAAAAAGTCGTATGTATTCCAAAATGGTACCAACACAAACTACAGGACATTCCGTAAAACATAAGTCTTTGTACGCTGGACCAAGGGATGGATCTAAGTCCCACAACGTAACAAAAGACCAGAAAATAGAGAATGTCCGGCAGCAAAACCAGTGAAGCAAAAAATATATTTATTTCTCCATAGAAAAATAGAAAAAGTTGTCACAGAATGGCAATGGCAACGTTTCAGCTCCTGTCTGGAGCTTTTCTCAAGCCTAATTAAAAACATAAAACACATACACATATGACTCTAAAATCGCTCTGCAAATTGGGGAAAATTCGCCAAAGTGGCCAATGAGCATTAACCTCATTACATCAAAATTAACAATCTAAGAAAAGGCATACCTCGATCTGTGTAATCGCCTGCATCCCATGTGGCCACCACAGCTGCTCTATTTAAAGTTCCGGTTTCATCATCAAAGGCAGCCATACGTGCGCCCAGGAGCGACCCGACGTACACATCCACGTGACCAATGCATCATAGGTCACGTTACTCACGTAATACCACGTGACCATTATGTAGCGTCTGGAATACGTCATTGACGCATGCGTAGAGGTCAAAGGTTCACACGAGAGGGGTGTCATATGATTCATGGTAAAATATAAACCGTGTGTACTACGCGTGCGCAGATAAATTGGTGCATCATCTCCAAAGGGCCGACTTAGCCCAATCAACTTAATATCATTACACCAACGTACAGCCATAGAGCATAAACCCCCGATATGTCAAGCAACACCCACCATAATCAGAGTCCCCATGATCTTTAAAGGTAAAACTACCTGATACGAGGATCAAATCACTAAAAGATGACACGTAAAAAGATATAAAAATAATAGTATTAATGGAATAAACATTCTACATCCCTAGCCCAACATGTCAATGGCTTGGGTGTCATAAATTTGAAAAAGACCAAGATCACCTATAAACATCATTTTAGTTGATCACAATTCAAAGTTGCCTAGCCGCTCAACCAGTCTTACCATATTAGTTAAAGGAAGCATACCAATGGCTCAATATGCAATATTTTTATTAATGTCACAAAAGACATTTTTCAGTCATTAAATGGGGACAATTATGCGTCAGTCACCCATCATGGGTCATGCGTTGCATCATACGAGACAAGCTTGAAAGTGAAGAAATCTATCAAAACATTGGAGCAGCAAGGGTGGGGGAGGAGGAAAAAGGAGGAGAAAATGAAGAAAAGACCCACTGGGGGATCACATCACTTGCAGAGACCAAAATACAAAAGAAGATCATTAGTATCTCAAAAATACAGAGTGCAGATATACCAGCTCCAATGTAGACAAAACAAAGCAACAATCCAATAAAAAAAAATTTAAACAAAAGATGCAGTACTGAAATCAAGATTGAGCCCATTAGGTGCCAGTGTATCCAATTCAAAGATCCACCTGAGTTCTTTTTTCATCAAGATGGCTTGTCTATCCCCCCCCCATTAATTTTCATAGAACGTCCTGTTCGAGGGTGGTTAAGAGTCCCCACGTAACAAATTCCCACAACAGGAACAGTTGGAACATGTGAAATTGCCCATTTTCAAGGGTTTAAAGGTCTGTTATTGTACTGGTCTCTGTGGTGCTGTATATGCATGTACAATCTTGTCCCGAATGTTCGGGGGACATCTATAAGACATCAAAGGTGGCTGAGTAAATTCGCTAATTCCCGGACAATTTTTTTGTAGAATAGGCCAATGTTTGTTTTTTGAGAATCTGTGTCACCTGATTACTATAGGGGCCAAAGGTGGACACAAAGGCCGCCCTCGGTGATTTCTCTACTACATCTTTCAGAGCCAATAGCTCTCTACGTGCCAGCTTCTTAACTTTGCCTACAGAGGCAATTACCAGATCCTTAGGATACCCCCTCTGTAGGAATTTCTTGCTCATAGCGTTACATCTCTCATCAATCACGTCTTGCACGATGCGTCTAACTCTCAGTAGCTGAATCCAGGGCAAAGATTTAATCATTCCCCGAGGATGACAGCTATCAAAAGATAGAAGGTTGTTTCTATCAGTCAGCTTAGAGTACAGGTCAGTGTGAAGATAATCTGCCACACTCACCAGCACATCAAGGAATTGGATACTACTGGATGACCAATTTAAGGTGAATTTCAATTCATCAAATATTAAGTTCAAAGCATGATGAAACCCAAACAGTTGTTCATCAGAGCCTGTCCAGCGGAGGAAGATGTCATCAATATACCTCCATCATCCAAGTACACGCGTCTAGGATGGGGAGGTATAAATGTTTCTTCAATGCTGCTCATAAAGATATTAGCATAGGTGGGGGGTCATATTGGCCCCCATAGTAGTCCCCTGCAGTTGTTCATAAAAAACATTATCGTAAAGAAAATAGTTGTTAGTCAATACGAACTCCAATATCGAGAGAACAAACTGAATTTTGGCATGCGGCCAATCAGTTTTTAGAAGACACTCCTCAACTGCATGAGTAGCCCTAGCATGTGTAATATTGGTAGACAAAGACACTATATCAAATGTGACCAAAATCATCCCACTAGGAATGGTCATATTTTCAATCTTGACCAAAAAGTCACTTGTGTCCCACAGGATCGACTTTGCCTCACATGCAAAAGTCCTAAGGACTCATTCCAGGAAACAAGCTGGATTACTCAAAAGTGAATCCATACCAGAGACGATGGGTCTACTTGGAGGATTGACCATACTCTTGTGTATCTTAGGGAGCATATATAAACATGGAATAACAGGGAATGGTCTAAGTACTCAGCAAGAGTCTGGTTAATAACACCAATAAGCAAAGCATCATTGACTAAGTTGGAAAGAGTGTTCTGAAGCTGTATTGTGGGGTCACCACCAAATCTTTGATATACGGTATTATCGTTCAACTGTCATTCTATTTCATTGTTGTAATCTTTCGCATTCATAACTACATTATCGAGCTGTCTTTACTCAATGTCTTTAGGGCTTCACTCTCCTTATGTGTCATGTTATTCCTATGATGGACCCTAAAATCATTGTGCCTAAGATGCGCTATATCTCCCTTTACCAATTTGGCAATGGTCTCAACTGTTGAGTCAACTAACGGTGGCTGAAATCTACTCCTACAGCGTAAGCCTGTATCTCTCACAGTGAACGTAGTGGAAGAAGCAGCCGTGCCATCTGCATCGGTCCCAGATGATACACTATTGACAGGGGAACCACTAGTAGAAAAATAGGCCTTACATTTAATCTTGCGGAAGAAGGCATCAGTCTAGGCTGAGTTGGAACCAGTCAGTAATTAGCGTGGGGCAAAAAGACAAGCCCCTAGAA
This sequence comes from Eleutherodactylus coqui, assembly GCF_035609145.1. Taxonomy (NCBI): domain Eukaryota; kingdom Metazoa; phylum Chordata; class Amphibia; order Anura; family Eleutherodactylidae; genus Eleutherodactylus; species Eleutherodactylus coqui. The sequence goes on from NC_089838.1 coordinate 265,843,888, forward strand.
AGTACCTTAGACTCTACTGGTGAAATAGATCGCAAGGAGATATTTACCACTAGATTTGATGTTTCACCAGTCGAGGTCTCCTCGTGACTGATCGTGTCATAATTACTGCCTCTTCCTTCATGTTTCCGTCCTCCTCTATATCATCCCGAGTGTTCTGAAATCTCCTTTGGCCTTTCCTGGCTGGGCGTTGGTCTAAAAAAGTGGAGGAGGTACTTGAACTATTCGGTCTGTCAATACACTGAGTTGTCAGTGGAGTCAGATGGAGCCAATGAAAAGCCAAATTGTTGAGGTCCCCTGCGTAGTTTGTACCATCTTCTTCCTCTCCTTCCTCCAAAGTTTCCATGCAGCCTAAATCCACCATTGGAATTTTTTGTTTTTTCCGAGGAATAAACGTTATGGCTGTCAGTCATCTGTCTCTCTCTGCCATTTTACATGTTTTGTATGCTTTCTGTTCTCTCTGTATCTCCGACAGCCATCATCAATTTGCTTACTGAAGACAGCCCAATCGATATTGGTCATCTGTCCAGTTAACTGAGACTCCAAAGATTTTACTGTATCTTGTAACTTCTTGATCTCTACCTGAAGAAATTTCAATATTGAGCAAAATAAGATCAAATGAAAATGTATTGGCTATTTGCTCAGATTTAGAGCAAAAAGCCTGATTGTCAGCCATCAACATAGAATGGGTATTTGACCGAAGTCCTCTCGGTATTCTTTTTGCCGTAAAGTATTCACTTAAGGTACTCATGTGAAGATGATGGGACAAAATCCACTTACGCTCCCCCTCAAATCTCCTCTGCAACATAGTTGTGGAAGGGGCACTAAGGAAAGTTGGAATCATCTAGTTGCATACCTGCTAGAATCCTATTGGCATCATCATCCATGTATGCAACTGTAATGCAGAAACATGGAGGTCCCTTTTCCTAAGGACATATTGTCACTCCAGGAAGGTGCTTGCTGGCTGGGATCCATGGTACAAAAGTCAGCAGCACTCAGTAGTAAAGCTAAAAGACCATATGGCTGGAGTATATATCCAAACTATCATTGTAACGCATTATTTACCCCACTTGGTGAACGTAGTCAGAAAAACATAAAGAACGCCAGAAATGCCCTTTTTTGGTCACCCTGAAAAATGCAACAAAAAGCGATCTAAAAGTTGGATGTATTCCAAAATGGTACCAACACAAACTACAGCACATTCCGTAAAACATGAGTCTTTGCACAACTATGCCGATGGAAAAATAAAAATTATTGTGCACAGAAGATGGTGACAGAACATTTTTAAAAATTAAATGTCTTTTTGGAAAAAAATACAAGTAGTACAGCAAAAAAAAAAAAAACTGTTTTACATTGTAGTAATCGTACTACTGACCCATATAATAGTTATGTCATTTTTGGTTGAACTGTGTATGCCGTAGAAACAGGACGCACTGAAAGATAGCGAAATTTCATTTTTTCCCCATTTCTCGCCACTTAAAATTTTTTAAATGAGATGTTGGACAACTGTCGTGGATATGCTTTTTGTCCACAGCTTACTCAATTTGGAATGTTTACACCCTTCCATATTAATTCTGAATTGATTATATGCGCATAAGAAGTTTTCACACTGACACAGGTTCAGAATGTATAGCTTCCTCAATTCTACTTTATTGTTGGGCGCGTAGCCTGTTTTAAAAGAGTTTAACATATCCGCCCATCTGGGCAGGTCAAAGATTACATAGATACAACGTATTGTTTAATTATTGGATAAGCATCTTGCAATTCTTCCATCCTCCGGTCATCTGTGATTGGCCATCAGGTGGTGGATTAGATGAGTGGGTTGTCTTGGACCGACGTGTGGTTCCTTCGATATGATTGGATGTTACATCATGAGTTAATAGCATAGACCTCCCATGTTATTCGCGTCTGTTTCCAGTAAAATTGCTGGGGGAATTTTGCGGTATCTAAAAGCAGTACCTTGTCTCAAATGCGGTTAACTGTCTACTCTTTGCTTATTCTAAATGCACAAAAACAGGTGGAAAATGTAACGTGTTTATACTATATATATCTTGTCAGCGTTTTGAGAACAGAAGTTTCATAAGAGGAAGTAGATACATTGGATACATGAAAGAAGGCATATCTATATTTGTAACAGTAATGGAAAAGTACTGGTATTTAGTATACAGAATAAAAACAGGTTCATTGTCCATTACCAAAGGCCCACAGTCCAGAATATAGATTATATTGGGTTTCCACTACACACAAAAAGCTTTACTGTCGCTCCAGTGATTTTGGATATATGTAATGACTTACTTTATAGGGGTGCCTAGTCCATGGCACCCCTCAATCCCGGAAGGCTTGTAGTATGATCAAATTGAAGAGATGTTTTTCAAATTTCCAACAAAATTTATTCAAATATATGCAACGCGTTTTGGCCTTCTATGAAGCCTTTATCAAGCAATACACATACAGAAAATTACCTCCCCATGCATGTGGTACATGTCCGACGCTCCTTCCGGTCAAATTAGTATGATTTCCAGCAATTTCAATGGAGCACAGTGGTGCATACCACCGGCAAAAGTATAGAGAAGCAGGGGAACGTGAGTGGTATCACATGACGGGATGACGTCAGTGAACAGCCGTAACACAGAGGTGTCGGATACTTGTAACTTCCGGCAGCTTAGTGGGGCGCAGCGGTGCATGCCACTGCCAGGCGCACATAGGGGGAAGCAGGAAAGGATGTGGGTGGTATCGTGTGAAGTGGCGTGATGACGTAAGTGGATGGTTGTAGCACGTGAGAGTATCACGTGGGCGGACGTAATGATGTGAATGGTATCATGTGGCCTGGCGTGGTGACGTCAGGATAATGACGTAACAAAGATCGTGATACGTGTTGCTGTCACGTGAGCGGTCATGATAACGTTGCTAGGTAGGCAGGGGGCGTGGTAATGCTGCATGAGATGACATAATGACGTCAAAGAAGAGGGAGGCCATAAAGTTGGTAAATGAGTTTGATTGGTGGAAGAATCCTCCACTAATAATATGGTGTGGGCAGAATTGTAGAGCAAGAACAGGACAACATCACTAAACATCAATGGAGCACGTAATGCATTCTACAGATAGATATACAATGATTCGATCCTAAATACATGGGCAAGTACCATTTTTTTGGAAAATCTTACAAAAATAATTTCACTAAAATGTATATAATTAGACCAAAGGCCTAAAATTTTCATAGAGAAATGCAAACAGATGTATTGTGATAGATTGTTAAATAACTTCATATATAATAATTAAGAAATTCTAAAAGGTCCATAGAAAAGAAAACATACACAATATATTCTAAAACAATAGATATAAAACAATATTTTCATATCCACTGAAAAGATTTTTTCCTTTAAAAAAAGAGAAAGCGGCTAAATCTTTTCAAGTACCTCATTAAGACCAGTTACGATTTTTAAAGGGGGGGGGAGGAAAAAACAAAAATGGAGAAACTAAAAAAAAAAAAAGCTTGGGCACTAAGGGGTTAACATTAGAGATGAGCGAACATACTCGGATAAGCACTACTCGTCCGAGTAATGTGCTTTATCCGAGTACCTCTCTGCTCGTCCTGAAAGATTCGGGACGCACTGCGGAGCGGGGAGCTGCAGGGGAGAGCGGGGAGGAACGGAGGGGAGATCTTTCTCTCCTTCTCTCCCGCCCGCTCTCCCCTGCTCCCCGTTGCGACTCACCTGTCAGGAGCGGAGCACCCCGAATCTTTCAGGACGAGCGGCGAGATACTCGGATAAAGCACATTACTCGGACGAGTAGTGCTTATCCGAGTACGTTCGCTCATCTCTAGTTAACATACATAGATTAGTATCGGGCCCCTATGCTTGTAGCCCATTAGGCCTATGCATTAAGATGGCACTGCATCCAGCCTCCCACGTACCTGAAGAGGCTGGATGAGTATTGTAGTGGGGTATCCTGCTGCCTCTCCAACTGTTTTATGCTAATGTTTAAATTGTCTATAGATATTTGGTTTGATGGCGACCCCTAGTGTACCCCTAAGGTAAAGCAGCACTATAATTTTATGTCAGTTGTTTATTGATTGATGTGGCGCAGAGTGTTAGGGTAGCAGAAATGCAGTCCTAAGCTCATGTTCCCAACCTGAAGGCTGAGTGACCCTCAATGTTCACTCAGCCTTTCATCCTTTCGAGGTCAGTAAAATGAGCACCCAGCTTGCTGGGGGATAAAAGATGACTGGGGAAGGCAATGACAAGAATTCAGAGAGACAGTAGTATATTTCTTTAAATATTGGCCCTTCACAGGTTAGACTAGGATAATTAAAATTAAATTTTATTGGATATGTTTAAAATATAACACACATGGGGCACGCCACACAACAAACAATAAACAAAAAGATTAAGCCCTTATGGACTATATGATGTAGATGGTCGCCCACAATGGGGGATGCGTTGCGAGGTAGACTAATGAGACACAGGAATCTGTCTGTCAACAAGTCTTTTACCAGTGATTTCAGTCAATCCAATGGTATTACACTCCTGGATATCTAGTTATTTTGCTTATATACCACTTCATAGTGTTGTGTTGTTCATCACGTATGACTTCAATGTGTTTCCCCGCATTAACGCGGATCATCAGAAAGTAAATTGTATCCCTTCAATTGGGCTCTAATGGTATATCACAAAGGTTTTTTTATTTTTTAAATAATTCTTGTCACTGACATTCGCACATGCATAGATATGTGCGTGAGTTCACTCAGTCACGGTTGGCACATGGAGGTATCAGTCGAGACCCTTGATATCTCGGCCCTTCTGCAGCTGAAGGGTCGATATCGGACAAACTGGGTTCCGTCTCTGTTGGAGGTCTAGTGTCAATATGAATTCTATTTTCGCAAAAGTCCTGTAGGTCTCTAAGGCCGGCTGCACATGAACTGAGCGGAAATCCGCTCCGTATTTACGCAGCGGGAGCACTGGGGTAGTAAAGAATATTACCAGCGGTATATCTCGTATTTCTGCAGTTGTGCCACGGAAAAAAAGGCGCGGAAAAAAAAAATGCACGCACTACTAACCACACCCCGGCAGGTTGTCCAGCCCTGTGTAAAAATGCATAGATATATATAGCCAACGCCCAGTATTCAGTGTCTTTGTCCCTCTGACACTGGACATACTAGAAGCAGTCTCTACACAATGTTTCCTTACGAAGCAGCGTTGTGGTCCTGGCTGCTCCATGCGACTTTTTTCGCAAACCAAACGGCAGTTGAGGAGGAGGAGCCCCCCCCCCCTTAAAAAAAAAAGTCGCTTCTGGGTGCACCCCATTTTAGAACTGCGGCAACAAAAATGGCAGTTCGGAACCCTTTACAACGATTTACGTTCACATCCGGAAAAGTTCCTGGCCTTTACCCGCATGTCAGTGGCAACCTTTGAGAAATTGCTTGAGAAATTGCGCCCAGGAATTACAGCGTCGCATGTTAATATTCTGGTAGGTATCTCACCTGAGGAGCGTCTCCTGGTCGCCCTGCGGTAAGGGAACTTTTGTTTTTGACTGTTTGGTGAAGTATAATTTTTTTTGTTTTTCGCGTGCAATTTCATTCAAATGCAGTTGCCTTCCTTTTTTTTTTTCTTTTTCACTATCTTTTTTCCTTTTTGGGGGGAGGCGTTCTTTGTTGCTATTTCTTTTTTTTTTTCCGATGTTTCGCTTCTCTGTCTTTTTTTTTGTTGCAGTATACCGTTTTTAATTATACCATATTGTATTGTCCTCTTGTTCCTTCATACTAGGAGTTCTCACACTGTATTTTTCAAATTTTGTTTCAGATTCCTTGCGACCGGAAACTCTTTTGCATCACTGCAATTTGAGTTCCGGTTAGGAAGTAGTACCATTAGTAAAATTGTCCGTTTGACCTGTGAAGTTATGTGGATAAGACTACACGGCATAGTGATGTCGCCTCCCTCCATGCAAGACTGGCTCGACATTGCTGTACAGTTTTAAATTGCGTCGCAGTTCCCAAACTGCATTGGGGTCCTGGATGGTAAGCACATCCGTGTCAAGAAGCCACCATGCTCAGGGTCCCAATATTTTAATTACAAGCATTACTTTTCGGTGGTCCTGTTGGCACTAGCCAACAGCGACTACCGATTTGTAATGGTTGATATCAGGGCCTATGGAAGCTCTGCAGACTCACGAGTCTTCAAGTCTTCCAGAATGGGCAAGTGGCTTTTTGCCAACCAGCTGGCCCTGCCAGAGCCACGGCTGCTACCTGGTTCTTCAGGTCCACCAGCACCATTCATAATTGTCGCGGATGAGGCTTTTGGCTTGTCAACCCATGTTCTTCGGCCATACCCCCGAAGAGGGTTGGACACCAGACTGAGAGTCTTTAATTACCGTCTCACGCGAGCTCGGCGTTTCGTCAAATGTGCTTTTGGAATTCTCACCAGTAAATGGCAGGTTTTCCTGGGCACCATTCAGCTGGAACCCGAAAGCGCATGCTCGCTAGTTAGAGCCGCTGTGGTTCTGCACAATTTTTGCCGGATCAATGATGCGGGTTGGACGCTTGAGGAAGATCAAATGCCCGCAACCTTACAAGTTCTAGGTGTTGATCGGAGCCAAGCGAATAGGCCTGCTGCTTCAGGACTAATGGTTAGAGACCGCTTCGCGGATTACTTCATGACACCTGATGGAGAAGTTCCGTGGCAGCGGGAATCTATTCATGAAGCCTGAATGGCAGGTCATTCCAAACCGTGTTTTGATTTTTTTTTCCCGGCTGCCAATTTTTTTTTGATTTTTTTTTTTTTTTTTTTTTTAGTTATGGACTAGCAGGAGATGAGGACCCTTGACGCGGGCTGCGGGCTTATATAATGCGGCCGTACTTTGCTGATTTACATTTGTGTCAGCTACGTATGGCAACATTATAAACTAATACCTCATTAGCAAAGTTTAAAAATCTGAACGACACATACTAAAAATATTCTTGCAGGTTTTTTTGGGTGTGTTGGAGAATGATGGTGGTCACTAGAGATGAGCGTGTATACTCGCTAAGGGCAATTGCTCGAGCGAGCATTGCCCATAGCGAGTACCTGCCTGCTCGAAACGAAAGGCTCGGGTGCCAGCGTGGGGGAGCGGTGAGTAGCGGCAGTCAGCAAGGGGGAGCAAGGGAGAGAGAGAGATCTCCGCTCCGTTCCTCCCCGCTCTCCCCCGCAGCTCCCTGCCTGCCGCGGCACCCGAACATTTTGTCTCGAGCGGGCAGGTACTCGCTATGGGCAATGCTCGCTCGAGCAATTGCCTTTTAGCAAGTATACTCGCTCATCACTGGTGGTCACGTTTCAGGACATGCGCAGCGGTTATCACTCCCTGTTCCGTTACCCTTCCTATAATCCAAGAGGGAGTATGGAATGGGAAGAGCTAAGCGTGCGGGAGGATCTGAACCCAGCTTCCGTTACTGTTCTGCAACACCCTCTCCTCGTAACCAATTCGGAAAGAGTTGCTGGAAATGGGTGGAGGCTGATGGAGAAGACAAGTGGGTGTAATGATGATTTAAGTTGTGTGAGTCCAGTGAGAAAAAAAACAGAATATGGTGTTATAACATGTAAAATCTATTAACATAACATAATAAAAGCTTTTTTAGCCACATAAATATTTGTTTAAAAGCGATAAAGAACATTAAACAGTCAAAAATCTGTAACAATTAAAACTGAAGCAACGCACAGAGAAGTTTTTAAAGATTTTGGTACCAACGTTCATGCAATCCACCACCATTGCCATGAGAGCTATGGCTGGGATCCTTGTGGGCCACATCGGGTGCAGGCATAGGTGGCGTTCTTAAACTGGAAGCCGGCGTGTATTTTGTTGGCGGTTGTGAGTACCCTGTTGCTTGCGGACCGTACACAGTATTCATAGCCTCCACGTAGGGGCTACTCTGTAGATAATAACCCTGGAGATGAGGCTGCAAGACTGTGTTTGCCATGTGTAGCAGTGTGGGCAGTCTCTGTGTGGGGATCAGCGCTGCAGCACGCTGAATTTGCGCATGTCTATGTTGGTCAATTAGTGCATGCAGTTGTGCGGGGGAGTTGGGTGGAGTCGCCATCTGCATCAGATACAAAATGAATCCCTGCGTTTCCTTGCGCTGATCTGCAGGGATATCTCTTATTTGCGACGCCACCAACATCCCGAATCCATCGCAGCTGTCTCTAGCTGCCTGCAGCTGCTGAAGGGATTCCAGTACCTCCCGCTGCAACTGTATGGTTAGGTTTGTAGCTTCTTGTTGTGCTGTTCCAACGCGACGCCTTGGTGGTGCCGCTGCAGTGACCGGGGTTTGTCACACTGGTGCAGCTGCTGTACTCGTCGATGGAACCGGTTCATCCTCTGTGGGCGTTTGTTGGGGGGAACGGACAGCTTCCGTGACATCCTCCGTATCACTTACGTTATGATCCTCCAAATTGTCACTGACACTGTGTGAGAGACACAAACCACATCCATAAAAAAACGGTTCTACCCTTGCTACGCTTATCAGGTAAGTCTATCTCACTGACCCAGGAGAGAATACAGCCTGGAGACAGCCTGTGTGTGGGTAGATATCAGAGGGCCAGATAAGAAAAGCTGAGTAGTGCTATTTAACATATTATCTTTTCACCAAACTTATAATCAGCGGCACTCACCAGTTATCCGGCTCCGGAAGGGCTCAGATAATGCACGCTCCTTAAAGGGACTGGACTAATATCCCAAAAATCCAATGGTTAAGGTTTAAACAGGGAGCAGCATCAGAAAGGTGTAGTTCAAATTTCCAAATGCATATAGAAAAGTCTAGTTTCTTCAGAAAACCATCTTTATTCCCGCAACCGTAAAACAGCAACGTTTCGACCAATATAGTTAGGTCTTTCTCAAGCTAATATACACACACAGTATACCCCACATTTAAATAGAAGCAGTAAACCAATCACCAACAAGCACAAATTAAAAAACTCTCTCCCACATGTTGTTTAACTTACCGGTGATAGGCACGCACCTGGCATCCCAAATTGCATTATTCTCACATCAATAGTAACCTGTGGTAGCGCTGGTAACACCAGTGCCGCCATTAGCCTTCCGTTTGTATCCATTAGAACTGCACATGTGCAGGAGCTCGAACTCTCGCGAGATTACGGTGGCCATCTTGGTCCTCCTATGTATCAGTATATCCCCATAGGGATTACCTTCAGGAGAAGGCGGCGGCCATTTTACTACACCCACCATCAGTCCACTACCAGAGGATTAACCAGCAGTACACATAGCAGGCAATACACTTCTGTTTATATCCCTATCAGGGGGGATTGATGTGTTAGAGGGAGTATGTCATATCTCACATGTATCAGTATAGTATATATTGTTGTCACATTGCGTATGCTTGTAGCTCCCCCATTCATGTAAGAACTTGGCAACACTGCATATATGCACAAATCCCCTATTCACACAGCACAATGACAGCCAATAAATCGGGCTTATTCACTGTGGCCTATTGTAGCATTAATTAAAATATAAATCAATAGGGTGGTTGCACAATACATCCTATGCAGGAACTAATCAGGTCCTACAAAGAGGTTAATTAACCATTTATTGCATGTCAGTCTTTCATTAGTACCACTGCCCATATCCAAGATTCCCCCATAAGGGCTCCCACCCACTAGCGTTTTTTTACTGCGAAATTCGCAGCGGTTTTTTTTTTCTGCAGGGGTCTTTGGGCTATGGGAGTTGTAAAGCTAAAATCGCGATTGCGCTAAATCGCGATTTCGCGGTAAATCGCGATTTTGCGCGATCGCGATTTTAGCTTTACAAGTCCCATAGACCCCCTGTAGAAAAAAAAAACGTGCGAATTTCGCAGTGAAAAAAAACGCTAGTGGGTGGGAGCCCTAACAAGTAAAAAATGTATCTCAAGACACAGAGAAGTCTATGCTGAACCTATTTTATTAGAAAGTTGATACACAACACAATTTTATGTCTCAAGGGTATTCAATGAATTTCGCAAAAGAAATCCATATTGCAAGACGTGAAAATCTTGATGCTGATGCGTGCCGACCAACCGGTGTACATTCTAAAAGGGAAAAGAGAAAAATACATACAAATTTTAAATATTTTCATACAAATAGACTACTTAAAAAGATAGACTATTTAGAGATTATTACATGGCTAAGCGAACCGCTATTAGCTGACACCACCTATCTTACTACTACAGATGCATCGTAGTATTAAACTCTATATTCAGACCCAACGGAGCTAGGGTCTCCAATTTAAAGATCCACTCAAGCTCCTTCCGTTTTAGGGCTCTCTCCCTATCTCCTCCTCTGATGTTTTTGGGGACCTGATCGATGACTCTAAAGCGCAATTGACTGATTGTATGATTCTTTTCTGAGAAATGGCGAGGAACCGGGAGATCAATTTTTTTAGTACGAATCGTACTTTTGTGATTCGTAATCCTCGTTTTGATTTCTGTTGTCGTTTACCCCACATAAAAAAGTCCGCAGGGACATGAGATAACATAAATAACGTAGGAGGAATGACACGTGAAATGTCCCCGAATCCGGAATTTCTTCCCAGTATGGGGATGATGAAACTGATTCCCCTTGAGTATGTTACTACAACATGAACAACCCAGGCACGGAAAATTTCCGCGCCTGGGCTGTGTCAGAACTCGCTGGCCCTGATTTCTCTCCACCCTTTGGTATGAGTGGACTAGTTTGTCCTTAATATTTGGACCCCTCCTGTATGCCATCATAGGCGGACACGAGAACTCGGATATCTGTGGACAACTCTTGGACAAAATCAACCAATACTGTCTCATAATGTTAGATATTGGTCCACTTAATGTGTTGAAAGTGAAGGCAAACATCATCCGACCTGTATTCCCCTGTCTTTCATGGGGGACTAAGAGTTCAGCACGGTCTTGAATCCTAGCTTTCTCTGAGGCATTGTATACTAGATTGGGGGAATAACCCCACTCTACAAATTTTTGACACATCTGTCTAAGTCTTGTGTCTACATCTGCCTCCCTCACAATTTGACGTACACGCAACAATTGACTCCATGGCAGGGATTGCAGAGTCGTCTTTGGATGACAACTTCCAAACAGGAGAAGATTGTTGCAGTCTGTCTCCTTACAAAATAAGTCTGTTTCCAACATTGTTCCTTTTTTAATCACCATGACATCAAGGAAATGGATTTTCTCTTACGAAAATGTCATGGTGAAATTCAATTCAGGTAGAATACAATTCAGAGATTCATGGAAAGATGTTAATTCCTCAGGAGTACCCTCCCACAGGAAAAACACATCATCAATGTAGCAGCCCCAAAATGGGACCTTATGCCACATTGTGTGTATACACATGATTCCTCTCAATCCAGTCCATGAAGATGTTGGCGTACTTGAGGGCCACGTTGGACCCCATCGTGGTACCCTGGTGCTGTCGGTAATAGGTCTCCTCAAAAAGAAAATAATTGTTATCTATATATATAAAATTGAATGTATGCGTGTCTGTATGTCCTTTTTGCGCTACTACACCATTCATCCAATTGCCATGAAACTTTGGGAAGTTGTTGAGTACACTCCTGGGAAGATTACTGGCATAGTACATCTATCCTACGATAGGTGGCGCGCGAGCGAGCATTGTCGACAGTTATGCCCCCCAGACAAAGATCATTTGATTTTCCATCTCAAGCACGAAAGCAAAAGGCATTACAAGCGTGTTCAACTACAAAATGATGCATCCGCCGAATGCTGGATATTGAGAATGCTGAGGTAAAATGAAAGCTGTGCTGTGATTGGTTGCTATTTCTTATACTGCTGAGGTAACATGAAAGTTGTGCTGTGATTGGTTGCTGCTACTTATACTACTGAGGTTACATGAAAGCTGTGCTGTGATTGGTTGCTATTTTTCATATTGCTGAGGCAGAATAAAAGTTGCGCTGTGATTGGTTATTTCTCTTACTGCTGAGGTAAAATGAAAGCTGCGCTGTGATTGGTTGTTATATATTATACTGCTGAGGTAACATGAAAGCTGCGCTGTGATTGGTTATTTATATATATAAAAACGAATGTATCTATGTCTGTCTTTGCAGCAACGCGCGATGGGTAAGCTAGTCTTCTATATATATAAAATTGCGTGTGTGTCTGTTTGTCCTTTATGCGCTACTACACCATTCTTCCGATCGCCATGAAACTTTGGGAAGTTCTTGAGTACACTCCTGGGAAGATTACTGGCATAGTACATCTATCCTATGATAAATGGCACGCGTTCGAGCGTAGTCAACAGTCACGCCCCCCCCTCCTGATGTCGTAGAAACATGAAATTTGGCACGAGCATTGATTATGTCATAAATAGGAAAAGTTAATGGGTCCCAACTCGATTATTCAATTCTAAGCGCAAAAGAATTAGCGTCCAAATTTTACGTACGGAATCTAATTCTCTCACTTCCCAATGTCATGGAAACTTGAAATTTGGCACGAGCATTAATTATGTCATAAATGGGAAAAGCTAAAAAAAAAATTGCAGTAGACCATAGGCTCTGCTAGTCCCAAGAAGAGACGCTGTCAGTTATTTTACTTTGGACCAGCTGGGCGTTTACCGAAACATTTTTTTTTTTCCCTGCCGTCTCCTGCCTTGTTTCTCCACCACACCCCTGAACATATGTTACATGGTCCGACCAAGCTCTACTTATGTTATTCTCATATAACCTCCAACGCATACTGTCTACCCTTGCCCCCGGCTGAATTCCATGCTAGTTGTTTGGGATAGACATAACTGATAAGCCTCTACGATTTTGGGCAATAGTACACCTTTATCAACAAGCGCGATCCGGCCGAGGGAAGGAGCCCTTAAAAAGAGATTATGCTTCTTTTTTTTTAATACGATGTGTGTATTTATTGATTGTATCCTGCAGGACTTTTACACGTTGTATGAACTCTGGATCAGATGCAAGTTTTTTGTCTGCTGAACTGATTCCTCCAGATTTTGTTGGCTTTTTGGTAATGTGACTTTTTCATCCTCCAACAGGAGGTCAATTTAATTTAAATGTGCCTGTTTATTGGTGCGATATACGAATGGGAGGATTATCTTTTTTGCTCTAAAATCATTGAGTAAAATAAGTAATACCTCCAAAATAAAACAAAAACCGGGACGTCCATTATGGAGTAGGGTCAATAATTAAGGATGAATAGCCAGGAAACATCTTGAAGTGTACAAATTGGAACTGGCACACTACCATAGGCTCCCAGTAGTAGCCAAGAGAGTGCCTGGTCTAGTTTTCTATATAGGTTTCTTCAAAATCTTAATATCAGGTCTGGTTCACTGATGAGGGCTAGCTGGGAGCATCAACAAAACAAGTGGTCTAAGTATAAAAATATACACATGGGTGCCCCTAACACAGGCGTGTTTTGGACGAGATATGCACTGAAATTGAGATTTGAAACAAAACCACCAAAAGAAAGAAAACAAGTCCAAATTCACATTGGAACCAGTCAAAAAGGTTATGAAGGCTAAAGGATTTTCCTTTATCCTTATTTGACATTTTGAATTCGGTTTCAGTAAGGGAAACAAAAAAAAAATAATCACCACAAATATTAAAGGGGCAGTCTGATCACCAGACATTTTCTCTGTACCACAAACTGTACTAAAATAACAAAAGAATCAATAATTATGGCTCTTCTGATTGGCGGCAGCAGTCAGATGGCATCCGCTGATGTCATCTTCCACAACTAACACTGAGATCATGATGGGGCTGCAGAACTGGATCGCGACTGCAGAAGGGGGGTAAATTCTCATTCTTTTGTTTTAGCAAGATTGGTAACTGGTCAATCCCTTTAACTACCAATTTAGCCATGTAAATATAGTCCTACAATGATATTTAGACATCAGTATATAGAGATAAAATAGTGAGTTGCCTTTTAAACAAGCTGCTCACAGCGGAATGTGCTTTTATGGGAACAAGACTTTCGTATAAAAATAGACATAAGCAATTTCCTCCCACTCTGATCTCAGGTTCTATACTATTATTGCTACATTTCCTATTTTTCTGTAAAACGTGCTGCGTAATATACAGAACAGCCATAGCAATAAAACGACTGACAGATGACCTGAATAACTATCTCATTACAATGATACCTGTCAAGTGAAGAAATATCGGGCAGTAAATAATCAATTCTTGAAGTTGATGTGTTAGAAGCAAGGGAAAATTTAAGTGTCAAGCCCCTTTTTATAGGGGATGACTGTACTGTGCTTTTATACAGGTGGATCATTACTCAGTGAATAGAGGCAATACAGGCTAGGGATCATACCGGCCGCCTGCCTCCATTCACCGTAAACAGGTTGTTTATACATGAATGGCTTCCTGTTTAAATTGAACAATGCAGCTGCAGACCAACAATGATTTTTTTGGTCTGCATAAAAGATCCGTGATTTATCGCGGATTGCTTTTTCGCTGCGTGCATTCACACTGCACAATAATTATGCAAACTCCTCAATCTAACAAGCAATTTGCATGATAATTGTGCCACATAAAAGGAGCTTAAGGATCTAAGTGACTTTGACAAGGGCCAAATTGTGATGTCTAAAGTCTAGAAAGGCAGGTTTTGTGAGGTATTATAAGTATGTAGTAGTTAGTAACTACCAAAAGTGGTCCAAGGAACTGCTGAACCAGCATTGGGGTCATGAGTTTTGAAGGTTCATTGACATATACGCAGCAAAGACCAACTAGTCTGATTCTACAGAGGAGCTACTATAGCGCAGGGCATCACAATTGCGGCATAGCTGCAGATTGGTGATACAGTGGTCAGCATGGCCAATCTGACTAATGGCATCTACAATGGGCACATGAGCATCACAACTGGATCATGAAGTAATAGAAGCAGGTTGTCTTGACAGATTAATCAAATTGTCTTTTACATCAAATAGACAGCTGGATGGGTATCCACCATTTATATTGTGAAGAAATAGTACCAGGATGCACTATGGGAAGAAGATATGCCATGGGAAGCAGTTTGATGTTCTCGGTAATATTCTGCTGGGAAACATTTGGTCTTGGTATTCATTTGACTGTTACTGACACATTATCTACCTAAAAATTGTTGCAGACTCTGTACACCCAAGCACACTATTTAAAACTGCAGAATTCCTTTAAGATCATCCTGCCATTAATAATCAATTTGTAAACTGCGCCCAAGTTAATGTTGGCATGGTTTCTGCCTGCATGCAGCCGCTGCTAAGTATACTCTTAGCATATTTAAAATGCAATGTTTGGATTTTTACATTATGGCAAAACAACCTCAATGTTTCTCTACCAGACACAGGTTGCAGGAGACTTTTCCAACTATCATAAAACTGTGACAGAGTAGGACTTTTGGTTTGCATTGTGGTAATGGCACAAAATCACGTAGCCCTATTCTTAAAGCAACCCTCCAGTTTCGGGACAAAGTTCTGTTCTGAAACAGGAGGTAGAGGGGGTATATTATCAGCAGGTCTTCTCTGCTGCCTTCCACTTCTTTCAGTGTTGGGTTCCATTTTTGGCCATCCAAGAGGGCTACAGCAATCTAATGCACACTGCGCATTACTCTGATTGGCCAATGCTGATGACACAAATAGCTCTGACAATTAGACAGCAGATATAGTGTCATTGGTAGTACAACACTACCAATGCACTTTGTAGATTGCTTTGTCCATCATGGACAGCTAAAAAGGGACCTCGAACTGGTGGATTAGAGGGATGGCAGAGAAAAACAAGTGCAGGTAATACACCCCTTCTCTGGTCCTGAGACAGAATTTTGTCCAGAAACTGGAGGGTCGCTTTACATATTGTTGGCAATTTTAGATACCATTTCGGCAATGCAGATGGTGGTGTCATCTCCCTTCATATTTTGTTCTGCATAGTTTATTCCTGTCATCTTAAAATATATTTCAGCATGTGCTTTTAACAGTGTGCTCACATTTATCAATTGTGATTTAGCTGAGATCATACACTCATTGTAAAAAAAATAAATCCATTCCCTAGAAGGATTTGTCAGAGTTGAATGAATCTTTCTACGTGTGATTGTAACATTGATATGTTAAGTGATTACAATATTATAGCAAAATGATAATTTATTGCAGAAAACTGAACATTTGGAGGGAGGCTCTAGTACCCTGTTGGGTCACCTCTAGCTTGTCAAGTGGATCCGGTATGGACCATCAAATCTTGGTCCCAAACTTTTTCTGATTTATGTCCTTTTAGGACAACCCAGCCACCTAAAAGTAAAATTATGTGATCCCCCTCCTTTGAGTCTAAATTTGTAATCGAGAAAAATATACGTTTTAATGACCGCTAACTCCTGGAAAGTGAAGTCCTTATCCAGAAACTAGAGAAAGAATAGGCCCGTTATAAAGGAGCCTATCAGACAAAACTGCATATGGGGAGACCTTAGTCTTATGATTAGGCGTGGTTCTAACGGAGTAGAGGGATAATAAATGTATATCTCTATTTTTTTATGACTTCTGGTATACCATATGTACAAATTAATTAGTTCAATAATTTCTTAGCCGTAGTCTTGGCATTGGAATTTTTATTTATTTTATTTTACAAGCCATGCCTCTAACTGATATGAGAAGAGGTCTATACAAACCAACACAAACTCCAAACCACCTACCTTTTTGTTAGCTGTATGTAGTCAATGTGCATTCACTGGAACAGGTGGTCTGGCCTTGACGTTACAGTGAGGAGATACTTAGGCAACTTTTGCCTGGGTTTGTCGTGCACAAGCCATGCATCCCTGCACAAACCTGGTCACAGCATTGTTGAACCCTGGGGCAATGCAAGCATAAGTCACTAGATAATACATTGCCTCCTTTGACTTATGAGTTTGTTCGTGGCTCCAATGTGACATCATAGAGTAGAGCATTTGGGGGAGGCAGAGGTGTTTACCTTTCCTCATACTCCCCTCTAATAAGATGCTATGCCTCCTTTTCACCCCTAGGGGCTAGTTCCTTCAAAAGGGACAACAAAGACATCCAAACCTGATTAAGTTGTAACTAGAGATGAGCGAACGTGCTCGGCCACGCCTCTTTTTCGCCCGAATACCGCGATTTTCGAGTACTTCACTACTCGGGTGAAAAGTACTCGGGTGCGCCGGGGGGCGAGGAGAGGCGTGGCGGCGTGGGGGGTAGCAGCGGGGAACAGGGAGGAGTCCTCTCTCTCTCCCTCTCCCCCCCACTCCCCGCTGCAACCCCCCACGCCGCCACGGCGACCCCCGAATTTTTTCGCCCGAGTACGGAAGTACTCGAAAATCGCGGTATTCGGGCGAAAAAGGGGTGTGGCCGAGCACGTTCGCTCATCTCTAGTTGTAACCATAGGGATGTCTGATACATCCAGTGGAAGTAGGGCTGCTGCTTTGTCTGCTGCTTTAATTCCCTAGGACTTCTAGAGTCACTTCCTTTTAGTTTATACTTAATGCAGTATTTCCATGCCTGCATGAGGGACCATGACAGTAAGAGGACCACAACTCCTCTGGTGCCTGCACAAAAACTTGTTGCAAATAGGGGAAAGAATTTACAATCTGTAACCATGAGAAATGCACAAATGGTGGTTAACTGCTGGTTCATCAAGTGACAAGTAACCCTTATTGTTTAGGATATATTCAATTTCTGCTTGGATCACTGTAAGTATGTCTGCCCCTAATAAGTTGACTGGGCAGGACTCTGACATTAAAAAACTACCCTTATTTTAAATGTGACATACTTTAAAGGGGTTGTCCCCACGCAGCAAGTGGGTCTATACACTTCTGTATGGCCATATTAATGCACTTTGTAATGTACATTGTGCATTAATTATGAGCCATACAGAAGTTATCAAAAGTTATTCACTTACCTGTTCCGTTGCTGGCGTCCTCATCTCCATGGTTGCCGTCTAATGGCCAAATTAGACGCGCTTGCGCAGTCCGGGTCTTATCTTCTCAATGGGGCTCCGTGTAGCTCCGCCCCGTCACATGCCGATTCCAGCCAATCAGGAGGCTGGAATCGGCAATGGACCGCACAGAAGCCCTGCGGTCCACGGAGGGAGAAGATGCCGGCGGCCATCTTCACCGGGTAAGTAAGAAGTCACCGGAACGCGGGGATTCAGGTAAGCGCTGTCCGGTGTTCTTTTTTAACCCCTGCATCGGGGTTGTCTCGCGCCGAACGGGGGGGGGGGGGGGGGGGGTTGAAAAAAAAAAACCCGTTTCGGCGCAGGACAACCCCTTTAAGTAAACCCTTGTTACTGATTTAATTCTGTGTGTAATGTACCTATCAGGCTTGTCAAGTACATCATTATCTTATTTCAGCATCATAATTCAATAGTATTCAAATACGTGGAACCCAATATTTTGAATACACCATGTACTTGTGTTGTGCATGCATCAAGAATATATTATATTGTAAACACGTACAGACACGCATATATGTCACTCAAATGAAGATGCACTTCTCTGCTATGCTGGTCTGTGTTGAGGAGGGGCAAGACCATTTCGTACTCTTCTTTCCACCTTTCCTTACATCACCTAGCTTCACCCCTTGTAGTCTGGATCACTGTTTGAGCATTTTTTTCACACTTCAGGTCAAGTACTTTTGCAGTACATATACCATAGTAATATATACACAGGCCCTTCACACACACTCACACATGCAAAAATAATAGATCAACATTATTTATTGGCAAAACTGATAAGTATTACATTCCAATTTTCTTATGCATCAAATATTACACATTTTCAACTCACCTATAGCCTTTCTCAATCCACCTATATCTGCCTGATTTCACTGTGTAATTTTCTTCTAAGCTGACAGCCCCTCCATCCGCAATTTATCTTATCTTTGAGAAATTAAAAGAAACACTAACTCTTTCTAGTAATAGAACTGCACAACAGATTCTACTGTCAACTTTTTGTATAATCTTACAAACTGCAGATCCACACTACACAAACAGCGGGAACATTTATTCATTCAAACTCATACTAATAAACTTCTGTGAAGTAGACTGGGATCGTACTTACGCCGGACTGCCGACAGCGAACAAAACACGCAGGTAAGAAAAACTCTTACTTACCACGGTTTTGACATGTTTCGTCCAATATCAGTCATCCAAGTATGATCCTAGAGAACACATGCCCAATTTCCACTTGAATGCTTTTTATAGCCATCACACGTCCCTTTATCTGAAACTCTCCTTCAACTATTCACCATTTCCCTTCTCAACATTCAAACAGCCCTTTGCACATGTAAGCTCGCTTCAACATTCTCTGACACCCTTTCTCTGCTTCTTTGCCTTCTCTTTCTTCCACAATTTGTCTAGTTATCTTTTGGGCATTACCCCTCCCCACCCAACACTTACATGTGAGTTCCCCATGCAACCCACTTCAGGTTTATCCTGAAACTCACGACACAAGTACTTTTTCTTGTTGTAAATCGGGAGAGACTTCAAATATCTTTCCCTGCAACTCACGACACAATTGCCTTGTCATAATCAGAAAACCTACAAATGCCTTTCCCCGGACTCACAACACACCACAGGTCTATTTCACCCTGTATCTATTGTAATCAAGAAAAACTCCAATTGCCGCCACACTTCTACACTGCACCCTTTAGCTCTGCTCAAACTCATATGTATATGTCTATCGGAAGTGGCTGGTAGGGTTTCCCTTTCACTAGTCAATAACTAGTTTCACATAACCCTATTATGCGGGCAATAAACAAACTTCCAAGTACAATCAACAAAATTATCTCCAGTTCAGATCTCAGGATCCTCAGTCAAAACAATCACTATCCTCATCCAAACCACACACACCCAGGCAGTAAGTGTTAGCATATGGGGCTTATGGTTTCTTCTCAAAGACAAGGTAACACTACACACATAGTAATTCACTTAATTACTCTGCCATTACCAATCACCACAGTTAACAGTCAGATCTTACATATGCTGGTCAGAGTACAGTCTTTCAAACAACAATACCTTATTTCCCCTTCATGTCACTATCACACTGCAAACACAGCAGTAACACCATTCCACAATTTGACAATCATATTCATTTCAAACAATCATAGGGCTTAAATTTGCACAAATACCAGCAAGAATATGCCTATGTCTGGTTCTTTAGAGAAGGCACAAACATGGCAGTAGTGTCCTATTCTGCCCACCGGGCTACCGTCACTGACTAAGCATGCGGAGGAACTGATATAAGTGAAAGAATAAGGTTCTTACCTGTGGATCTAATTGATTTGTCAGTCCCAATGCAGGAGCAAGATTTAAAGGGGTTGTCTCGCGAAAGCAAGTGGGGTTATACACTTCTGTATGGCCATATTAATGCACTTTGTAATATACATCGTGCATTAAATATGAGCCATACAGAAGTTATTCATTTACCTGCTCCGTTGCTAGCGTCCCCGTCGCCATGGATCCGTCTAATTCTGATGTCTTCTTGCTTTTTTAGACCCACTTGCGCTGTGCGGTCTTCTTCCTGGTGAATGGGGCCGCTCGTGCCGGAGAGCTGGTCCTCGTAGCTCCGCCCCATCACGTGTGCCGATTCCAGCCAATCAGGAGGCTGGAATCGGCAATGGACCGCACAGAGCCCACGGTGCACCATGGGAGAAGACCCGCGGTGCATCGTGGGTGAAGATCCCGGAGGCCATCTTGGTGAAGGGAGAAGAAGGAAGAAGGAAGACGTCGCAGGATGTCCTGCGCCGAACGGGGGGGGCCTATGGAAAAAAAAAAAAAACGTTTCGGCGCGAGACAACCCCTTTAAGTGTCTGGTAGATAAAGTTATTTTGCCTGGTCCCAGGTTTCGGCGCCAAGTTTTTTGAGTGTAATGGAGCGCTACAGGCTTGTGTCTAAAATTGGGGTTTAGTATGAGCTGCTCGGAGAATCACAGGTCACACACACTGCATTTGTATAAATCGCAAATGACTCAGTTTATTTTTTAACCAGCCAAAGAATTTATAGTTCTTTAAGACAAATATATTGAATGGTCACCTAACTTAGCATATGCATTACATTTTTCACCTCTTCATTGCTGATTAGTAAATTTAGCATGTGCAGTGATGTCTGTCTCAGAGTCTCGGTCACACACTGGCAACGCTGAGGTCCTGAGCTTGGTTAAGACTTAAATAGTTAAATATATGTATAGAAATTGAAATAGAATTTTTTATCGTCTGTTTTATTTTATTTGCTAAGCAGAGTACATTTTTAAAACAAACTCCATATTTAGTCAGCTGTCTGGCCACGCATTTGTGTGAGCAAAGATCAATCGCAGCTTTCTTCTTTCAGGCCCTGTAATCTTCTGATTGTCCTGTTCATATGAGTACATGTCAAGTAAGTTAGAAAATGAAGTGGGAAACATGATGATGATCAGAAGACACTATGGTTTCTCTCACAAGACCATTACCAACTGACCCCCTCTCACACCCCCACACAGTTGAAACCACCTTCGGATGCTTCACCACATAGGACCATATTGTTCCATATTTGAAAATCAATTAACAATCTCACACTGTCTATGCTGATATACGATAGATTATACAATCTCCATACCTATATCTATCCCCATATGGTAACTAAGTGCTCTTTTAGATGGAATGATTATCATTCAATAGAATTGTTCAGGGGGGCATGGCCTAGCAAGTGAATGGGACGGATGCAAGACCGGAGAACTCCCAAGGACAATCACAAATCCCCGCTGATATCCCGATCCACAGGGCCCTAAAATCTTCCAAAGTTGCACTATCATCACCCCCGAGTGGAGCGGAACCCCCCAGGCAGGGAGACAAAGCAGAGGTTAGGGTGAAGAGACGCCAGGAGGGAGATCGGTGGGCCCGCTGTTGGGACCTGTGAGTGCTGATTGCAGCCTGCATGGCAGGCAGGGAAACATGCTGCAGCAAGCAGAGCAGCCCCTTGGTCTCCCAGATGGCTAGCAGTGAGCGGAACAGAGGAAGGAGAGAGTCCAGCCTGTAAGTACAATGAGACCAGGCAGCAGAGGGAAGATACCACCTGTGCTTAGAGAAGCAGCAGGCACAAACAAGTTAACGGTCACCCTCCCCCTCCTGATCAACACAGATAGAGAGAAGAGACCAGATATGTCTTTGGTGAAGTTGTACAGCACGGCTCCATCTGCTTCCAGATCCTTACATCAAAGTTCAAAATATCTCACACAGACTAAAATCTATTACCTGCAGGACCATCTGAAGCTTGGGGTAATTCCATAGCTCGCAGCTCTCCCCCTCTTCTAGCCTCCCCTGCTGTTTCTAAACGAAGATCGCCACCTAGTGGCGAACATAGTTACTACAATTAAATTATGCTATACATAAAGGAAGAGGACTACTTGTCTCCCAGCAGCAGTACTCCTTCCCAGGCAAAATAAATAAACATCCGCAGACCTGTCAGCAAATTCTACACCTGGCGGGTCCCTTAATCACACCACACATTTTAGGTGCACCCACGCAGCTACCTACTGTGGCCATGTAGTCACAGAGCTGTGTTGCTCCACATGATCACATTCAGTTATCAATAACGTCTGCTTCGAGAATTTCATGTAATCTTAACCCTTCAATTTGCCTGCCACTCTCTTTTCATGTGAATGGCCAGAGGAGGCAGCAGCAAGTCCAAAATTCCACTTAATTGCAAAGAATGCTCCATCATAGAATTCCTAGATATGACAACCACCCGTGCTAGTTTGCAAGACAAGCAGAGACACCAATAAAACAGCAAATGGGCATGATGCAGAGATCCTCCTCACATAGCCCCGATTTCAGATTCACTCACTCAGGATCTCTATGACCATGAGGGAATGGACCTCGCATCTGAAACATTACAAAGTTCTGAAACTCCATCTGCTACATCAGTGCCTGCTCCAACAGTCCAACCAAATTACTCCCCAGACACCATACTCCTATCAACATTCTAAAGAAATGCTATCCAGTGAGCTCTCCAGAACTATGGCAACCATAATCCAAACCATCAGGCAGGACCTTTCAGATATCAGGAGAAGATTGGACTTGTTAGACTCCACGGTATCAAGAGTAAACCAAAACTCAAAAATAGTGTCTGACCTACAAGATCACCTGGAGGCTGCTAATATAAAGATATATAATCTGGAAAATAGGTCCAGAAGAGAGACTTTTCAGATCAAGGGCTTACCTGAAAGTATCACGGATATACCAAAAGCTGTCTCTAAACTCCTCCAATTTCTTATTCCAGACATCATGCCTTCCCAAATGGAACTGGATAGAGCTCACTGGGCTCTAGCATAAAGATGGCCTACCGCGAGGTATCATTGTGAAACAACACTACTATATTAAAAAGGTCATTCAATCTTCCAGAGCTAGAAGTTCCATCACCATTAGAGGCCATGAGGTTCAAGTTTTCACTGATATATCCCCAGGGACGATCGAATTCGGATAAATCCAAACTCATTCCCCTATCAGCTCCTGCCCACCGATTTGCTCCTGCACTCCTTTAACCTTGTAGACATTTGGCGGAATTCGCACCCCTCGGAAAGAGACTATACTTATTATTCTGTAGTTCGTAATCTATATACGAGAATAGATCATGTTTTTATACATACCAGATTCATCCCCAAAATTGCCCAAGCAAAAATTCTATTGTGCCCCTGGTCAGACCATTCCATGTATTTTACATTCTTTATAGAACTAGCCAGCTATAGAACTGTGGTATATTGGCGAGTGAATGAGTCAACACACGAGTCAACTCAAACATGAGCCAGCACAAAGGGAAATTCTTGATACTATTCAGGACTTCTTTGTACATAACCTTCCTGCAGATACCTTATTTGCTACCAATTGGGAGGTACGCAAGGTGGTGGTTAGAGGGAGATTCATTAAACTAGCTTCCAAGATAAAGACTCAGCAGGCTAGGGAGCAACATCAAAAAGAGGCCCATTATTCTTCCTTATCAGAACAGCATAAATCTAACCCCTCTCCAGCTCTGTTGTCAGAGATCGCTAAAGCCTGTACTGAGCTTGACCTTTGCTTAACTAAGATTGCAGAAAAACTACTAAGATGGTCCAGATATAAATTTTTCTCACAGGTAGACTGATGGGGTAGACTTTTGGCTCGATTTTTGGCTCGATGTCTGGCCCCCAGACTCTACCTACCAGCTCTTCCAAGGTTACGTCTCCAGAATGGGACCCAGAGCCAAAACACAGTAGATATCGGGAGAGAATTTGGTCGTTTCTACAATAGCTTATATACTAAAGAACACTTTCCACAGCAAATGTGCAAGAAATTGTTAGTCTTACCAAGACTAGCACCAGAACCTAGGGACATTCTGGAAGGGGGGGGGTGTTTGTAGAGGAAGCATTGGAGGCGGTTAAATCACTTAAGCCTTCCAGGGCTCCCGGCCCGAACGGCTTTTCTAATATATATTACAAAAAAAATTCCGCACCTTTGGGCGGTCCTATGATTGAGCTTTTCAACTCCTTTCTACAAACTCCATATCTTTTCCCCATCGCCAATAAGGCATTTATTCACATAATTCCCAAACCTAAAAAGGACTACTCAAATTGTGAAAATTATTGCCTGATCTTCCTAATTAACAATGACCTAAAGATTTTCTCCAAAATCATGTCCATTAGACTTAAAGGGGTTGTCCCGCGGCAGCAAGTGGGTCTATACACTTCTGTATGGCCATATTAATGCACTTTGTAATATACATTGTGCATTAATTATGAGCCATACAGAAGTTATAAAAAGTTTTATACTTACCTGCTCCGTTGCTGGCGTCCTCGTTCCCATGGTTTCGGACTAATTTTCGGCCTCTGATGGCCAAATTAGCCGCGCTTGCGCAGTCCGGGTCTTCTGCTTTCTTCAATGGAGCCTCTCGTGCAGGATGCCGGCTCCGTGTAGCTCCGCCCCGTCACGTGCCGATTCCAGCCAATCAGGAGGCTGGAATCGGCAATGGACCGCACAGAAGAGCTGCGGTCCACGGAGGAAGAGGATCCCGGCGGCCATCTTCACCGGTAAGCGGGGATTCAGGTAAGCGCTCCGGTAAGCTTTCTTTAGGTCCCTGCATCGGGGTTGTCTCGCGCCGAACGGGGGGGGGTTGAAAAAAAAAAAAAAACATTTCGGCGCGGGACAACCCCTTTAATACCTTTTATCAGTCAGTATATTAATCCGGACCAGGTTGGACGCATCCCTGGTTGGCAAGCCACTGATTAGATATGACGGGCAATTGATATTGTCTTGGTGGTGCGGTCTGACTGGGATTGGGATGAAACTAGGAAGGGGCTTCCCCCTAGCCTTGACTTATGCTAGGCTTTTGACTCAGTCTCCTGGCAATATTTATTCTTTAGGAAATTGAATTTGGAATGAAATTCAGAACATTGATTCAAGCTCTTTATTGCTTCTCCTCTGCCTCAGTTCGGACCCGAGGCTTGGAGTTCGACACATTAGCAATTGAAAGGGGGACTAGACAGGGCTGCCCCTTATTGCCTCTTTTTGCACTGGCAATTGAGCCTTTGGAATCTATGCTCAGAGCGAATGTGAATGTTAAGGGTATCCACATAGGTGGACAGGAACATAAATGTGCTCTTTATGCAGCTGCAAATAAAGATACCTTTTCCTTAAAGAGACACGACACTGCTTCTGACCCATGTCACAGGCCCCTGACAGACTAAGCCAGAAGCCTGCTGCACACTGAGGAGGGGCAATCACCCCAAAACAGTCTGTCTGTGCATGGTTTTCTGGCTTGGTTTCATATCCCCAATCATTAAGACTTGTTATAAGTCCCTTTGATTTGAAGGAATGCTGTCATTCAATAGATGGCGTTGTAGAGGTATTTTTCCATCTCTCTTATTAGCATAGATTTCCCAGAGGAGCTAGCATCACCTTTATAAGTCTCCTCTCTCAACTTTTAGGTGTCCCCGCACCCCGTCTGGATGCTCTCCTTGGGGAGAGATTATACCATCCCCTGACCCACACAGCCCCTAGGTGTCGCCACACACTTTTTGGGTGCTCTCCTTAAAGAGACACGACACCGCTTCTTTATGCAGATGACCTGCTGCTTTTTGTTTCCTCTCCCCTCACTTCTCTCCCTAATATGTATCAGATTCTGGATAAATTTGGGGAGATATCAGGTCTCAGAGTCAATGATACTAAATCGTTGGCTATGAATCTAAACTTTTTCTCCCCCCCCCCCCCCCCCCCATGCTTTAAACTTCTGAAACTTAACTTTAATTTTCAATGGATCACAAAGAGCCTTCCCTTTTTAGGGACCTATATACTACAACTTCTCATGGCTAGGTAACATCCATTCTATCAAAATGTCATTACTTTCAAAAATTCTATACCATTTCCGTTAGAGATGAGCGAGCACCAAAATGCTCGGGTGCTCGTTACTCGGGACGAAATTATCGCGATGCTCGAGGGTTCGTTTCGAGTAACGAACCCCATTGAAGTCAATGGGCGACCCGAGCATTTTTGTATATCGCAGATGCTCGCTAAGGTTTTCATTTGTGAAAATCTGGGCAATTCAAGAAAGTGATGGGAACGACACAGCAACGGATAGGGCAGCCGAGGGGCTACATGTTGGGCTGCATCTCAGGTTCCCAGGTCCCACTATTAAGCCACAATAGCGGCAAGAGTGCCCCCCCCCCTCCCAACAACTTTTACTTCTGAAAAGCCCTCATTAGCAATGCATACCTTAGCTTAGCACCACACTACCTCCAACAAAGCACAATCACTGCCTGCATGACACTCCGCTGCCACTTCTCCTGGGTTACATGCTGCCCAACCCCCCCACCCCCCCCGCACGACGCAGTGTCCACAGCGCACACCAAAGTGTCCCTGCGCAGCCTTCAGCTGCCCTCATGCCACACCACCCTCATGTCTATTTATAAGTGCGTCTGCCATGAGGAGGAACTGCAGGCACACACTGCAGAGGGTTGGCACGGCTAGGCAGCGACCCTCTTTAAAAGGGGCGGGGCGATAGCCCACAATGCTGTACAGAGGCAATGAGAAATATAATCCTGTGCCACCGCCATCAGGAGCTGCACACGTGGGCATAGCAATGGGGAACCTATGTGCCACACACTATTCGTTCTGTCAAGGTGTCTGCATGCCCCAGTCAGACCGCGTTTTTTTATAAATAGTCACAGGCAGGTACAACTCCGCAATGGGAATTCCGTGTGCACCCACAGCATGGGTGGCTCCCTGGAACCCACCGGCTGTACATAAATGTATCCCATTGCAGTGCCCATCACAGCTGAGGTAACGTCCGATTAAATGCAGGTGGGCTTCGGCCCACACTGCATGCCCCAGTCAGACTGGGGTTCTTTAGAGGTGTACACATGGAGTTACAACTCCGTGTGGACCGACAGCATGGGTGGGTGCCAGGAAGCCACCGGCGGTTCATAAATATATCCCATTGCATTGCCCATCACAGCTGAGGTAATGTCATGTCTAATGCAGGTGGGCTTCGGCCCACACTGCATGCCCCAGTCAGACTGGGGTTCTTTAGAAGTAGACACATGCAGTTACAACTCCCTGTGCACCCACAGCATGGGTGGGTCCCAGAAAGCCACCGGCGGTACATAAATATATCCCATTGCAGTGCCCAGCACAGCTGATGTAACGTCAGCTTTAATGCAGGTGGGCAAAAGATTAATTGGATTACACTGTAGGCGAGGGCCCCAAAAAATTGGTGTACCAACAGTACTAATGTACCTCAGAAAAGTTGCCCATGCCCAACCAAGAGGGCAGGTGAAACCCATTAATCGCTTTGGTTAATGTGTCTTAATTGGTAACTAGGCCTGGAGGCAGCCCAGTTAAAATAAAAATTGGTTCAGGTGCAAGTTTCAACGCTTTAATGAGCATTGAAACGTATAAAAATTGTTGACAAAAATTATATGACTGAGCCTTGTGGGCCTAAGAAAAATTGCCCGTTCGGCGTGATTACGTCAGGTTTCAGGTGGAGGAGCAGGAGGAGGAGGAGGATAAATAGAATATACAGATTGATGAAGCAAAAATGTCCCCGTTTTTGATGGTGATAGAGAACAATGCTTCCATCCGCGGGTGCAGCCTACGTATTGCTTAGGTATCGCTGCTGTCCGCTGGTGGAGAAGAGAAGTCTGGGGAAATCCAGGCTTTGTTCATCTTGATGAGTGTAAGCCTGTCGGCACTGTCGGTTGACAGGCGGGTACGCTTATCCATGATGATTCCCCCAGCCGCACTAAACACCCTCTCTGACAAGACGCTAGCCGCAGGACAAGCAAGCACCTCCAGGGCATACAGCGCAAGTTCAGGCCACGTGTCCAGCTTCGACACCCAGTAGTTGTAGGGGGCAGAGGCGTCACGGAGGACGGTCGTGCGATCGGCTACGTACTCCCTCACCATCCTTTTACAGTGCTCCCGCCAACTCAGCCTTGACTGGGGAGCGGTGACAGTCTTGCTGGGGAGCCAGAAAGCTGGCAAAGGACTTGGAGAATGTTCCCCTGCCTGCGCTGTACATGCTGCCTGATCTCTGCGCCTCCCCTGCTACCTGGCCCTCGGAACTGCACCTTCTGCCACTAGCGCTGTCGGATGGGAATGTTACCATCAGTTTGTCCGCCAGGGTCCTGTGGTATAGCATCACTCTCGAACCCCTCTCCTCTTCAGGTATGAGAGTGGAAAGGTTCTCCTTATACCGTGGGTCGAGCAGTGTGTACACCCAGTAATCCGTAGTGGCCAGAATGCGTGTAACGCGAGGGTCTCGAGAAAGGCATCCTAACATGAAGTCAGCCATGTGTGCCAGGGTACCTGTACGCAACACATGGCTGTCCTCACTAGGAAGATCACTTTCAGGATCCTCCTCCTCCTCCTCCGGCCATACACGCTGAAAGGATGACAGGCAAGCAGCATGGGTACCCTCAGCAGTGGGCCAAGCTGTCTCTTCCCCCTCCTCCTCCTGCTCCTCCCCCTTCTCCTCAACGCGCTGAGATATAGACATAAGGGTGCTCTGACTATCCAGCGACATACTGTCTTCCCCCGCCTCCGTTTCCAAGCGCAAAGCGTCTGCCTTTATGCTTTGCAGGGAACTTCTCAAGAGGCATAGCAGAGGAATGGTGACGCTAATGATTGCAGCATCCCCGCTCACCATCTGGGTAGACTCCTCAAAGTTTCCAAGGACCTGGCAGATGGCTGCCAACCAGGCCCACTCTTCTGTAAAGAATTGAGGAGGCTGACTCCCACTACGCCGCCCATGTTGGAGTTGGTATTCCACTATAGCTCTACGCTGCTCATAGAGTCTGGCCAACATGTGGAGCGTAGAGTTCCACCGTGTGGGCACGTCGCACAGCAGTCGGTGCACTGGCAGATTAAACCGATGTTGCAGGGTCCACAGGGTGGCAGCGTCCGTCTTGGACCTGCGGAAATGTGCGATGACCCAGCGCACCTTTCCGAGTAGGTATGACAAGTGTGGGTAGCTTTTCAGAAAGCGCTGAACCACCAAATTAAAGACATGGGCCAGGCATGGCACGTGCGTGAGGCTGCCGAGCTGCAGAGCCGCCACCAGGTTACGGCCGTTGTAACGCACGACCATGCCCGGTTGGAGGCTCAGCGGCGAAAACCAGCGGTCGGTCTGCTCTGTCAGACCCTGCAGCAGTTCGTGGGCCGTGTGCCTCTTCTCTCCTAAGCTAAGTAGTTTCAGCACGGCCTGCTGACGCTTGCCCACCGCTGTGCTGCCACGCCGCGCGACACCGACTGCAGGCGATGTGCTGCTGCTGACACATCTTGATTGTGAGACAGAGGTTGCGTTAGAGGAGGAGGAGGAGGGTGGTTTAGTGGAGGAAGCATACACCGCCGCAGATAGCAGCACCGAGCTGGGGCCCGCAATTCTGGGGGTGGGTAGGACGTGAGCAGTCCCAGGCTCTGACTCTGCCCCAGCCTCCACTAAATTCACCCAATGTACCGTCAGAGAGATATAGTGGCCCTGCCCGCCTGTGCTTGTCCACGTGTCCGTTGTTAAGTGGACCTTTGCAGTAACCGCGTTGGTGAGGGCGCGTACAATGTTGCTGGAGACGTGGTCGTGCAGGGCTGGGACGGCACATCGGGAAAAGTAGTGGCGACTGGGAACCGAGTAGCGCGGGGCCGCCGCCGCCATCATGCTTTTGAAAGCCTCCGTTTCCACAAGCCTATACGGCAGCATCTCCAGGCTGATCAATTTGGCAATGTGCACGTTTAACGCTTGAGCGTGCGGGTGCGTGGCGGCGTAATTGCGCTTGCGCTCAAACAGTTGCGCTAGCGACGTCTGGACGCTGCGCTGAGAGACATTGCTGGATGGGGCCGAGGACAGCGGAGGTGAGGGTGTGGGTGCAGGCCGGTAGGCACTCGTGTCAGAGGGGGGTTGGATCTCAGTGGCAGGTTGGGGCACAGGGGGAGAGGCAGTGGTGCAAACCGGAGGCAGTGAACGGCCTTCGTCCCACCTTGTGGTGTGCTTGGTCATCATATGCCTGCGCATGCTGGTGGTGGTGGCTCCCCAGCTGATCTTGGCACGACAAAGGTTGCACACCACTGTTCGTCGGTCGTCAGGCGGCTCTGTGAAAAACTGCCACACCTTAGAGCACCTTGGCCTCTGCAGGGTGGCATGGCGCGAGGGGGCGCTTTGGGAAACAGTTGGTGGATTATTCGGTCTGGCCCTGCCTCTACCCCTGGCCACCGCACTGGCTCGGCCTGTGCCCACACCCTGACTTGGGCCTCCGCGTCCTCGCCCGCGTCCACGTCCTCTAGGCCTACCCCTACCCCTCAGCATGCTGTATTATCAGTAGTGCAGAAACAGAACGCTGTAATTAAATGTGCCGCTTATTGGCCTGTGGTTGGAGGCTGACTTCGCTTACGGAACGCACAGCAGAGGCAGGAAACAATTTTGCGCAAGCCTGCTGTAACACTTAGCTGGCTGCGTATGAATTAGGACAACTACCCCCAGCAGAGACCCAGTACACTTGTGGACAGGAATACAGCAGTGATGTAAGAGGCAACACAGAGGCAGGAAAGAATTTTGCGAAAGCCTGCTCTAACACTTAGCTGGCTGCGTATGAATTAGGACAACTACCCCCAGCAGAGACCCAGTACACTGAGGACGGTCACAGGCAGCCCAAATAGATTTTTTTTCCCAAATGTTTTTGGAAAGGCCCACTGCCCATATACACTAAATATGTCTTCTGTCCCTGCCTCACCACTACTGGCCCTGGACAATGTAAAATTACTGCAGGACGCAATGCTCTGCACGGCCGATATACAAAAAAAAAAATGTGCAACACTGCAAAAAGCAGCCTCCGCACTACTGCACACGGTTAGATGTGGCCCTAAGAAGGACCGTTGGGGTTCTTGAAGCCTAAAATAACTCCTAACGCTCTCCCTATAGCAGCTCCGGCATCAGCAGCACTGTCCCTGATCTCTGTCAGAATGTATCTGTGGCGAGCCGCGGGAGGGGCCGATTTATATACTCGGGTGACACCTGATCTCGCCAGCCACTCACTGCAGGGGGGTGGTATAGGGCTGGAACATCACAGGAGGAAGTTGTAATGCCTTCCCTGTCTTTCAATTGGCCAGAAAAGCGCGCTAACGTCTCAGAGATGAAAGTGAAAGTAACTCGAACATCGCGTGGTGCTCACCTCTAGTAACGAGCATCTCGAACACGCTAATACTCGAACGAGTACGTTCGCTCATCTCTAATTTCCGTGCTTTACCCATTCCTATTCCAGTTGTAGATTTGAAAAGCTTACAGTCTAATTTGTTGGCCTTAATTTAGTTTAGAAAATCTAGGCATATCCAACAGTCTACCCTATATGCGCCTTGGAGCGAGGGAGGCTTGGAGGTCCCTAATATCATAAAATATGCAGCACAATTAGCTCCATTAACCTCCATTTTCTCCCGTTTGGATGGTGGAGAGCCAGGTACCTCACCAGAATAGTTGGTTTTGTGGATAAACTTGGCTTCAGACAATTGAGTTTTTCTGGGGTGTCCACTCCATTCCGAACTCCGAGATGTTTTGTCTTCAACAAATTAAATACTATGTATTAGCACTTATGGATAATAGACGGGACCTTTCAGAGCTAACTATTTTTGAAAGCCTGTGCAACACAAACGCCAGGGGACCTGGAAAAATGGCCAAATTGTACTCCCACTTTACAAAACCCACAGATAAACTCCAATATATGAGGAGGTGGGAAGAAGAACTGGGCAAGGACTGCCATAAAATAGCCATTTCAACTGCAAAGCTTTCTATAATGTAGAAATAACAGGCAACCTTTAATAAACCTTTAATGCAATGGTATATGGTTAGACAGGCAGAGTTCACTGCTTGATTGCAGGCTTCTCGCTGAGTGCTTCACATTGTATGTGAAGTGCTAAGCAGGGAGCATTTACACTAAGCGAGAATCCCGTGATATTTTTTAATGCTGACTGAAAATCAGCGATAACAAGAAGTGAATGAATAGTAAAAAAAACTTGTCATGCTCCACTTCCTGAACAGAGAGCGCATGCCCCAGGAGACGGGCTAAGATTGGGAGGGCCCCCAGACCCTAGGCACCATATGGAGGCACACACAGGTATTTTTTCATCAGCTCAATTTTAGTTTTCAAAGACATAAATAAGAGTTAATTAGTGTTTCAGGTTCACTTAGAGTGAATAACATTTGCTTTAAGGAATCATTTCCAGGAAAACGTATTAAGGGTTAGTGATGAGTGAACATTTGAAACGTTCAATTCGGCCTCCTTGCCAAACTTTTGCAAAAAATTTAGTTCGGTAAATTAATTCAAACAATCGGAAGTTCACCAAACCCCTAATACTGGTGTATAACGCTGTTTTAAGATCCATAAAAGACCTGTATAACACACATAGTATTATACAGGCCTTTATGGCTCTTATACAGTGTTATACAGCAATGGTCAAGACTAGTGTTGAGCAAACTGAACCAGTACAACCCTCTCTCAGGTAGAGTTTTGCTAAAAACTTGGTTCACATTTGTGCCGAACCAAGTTTTTAATAAAGTTTAACACTTTTTTTTTTTTTTTTTTTTTTTTTTTTAATCGAGGATGCAAAAATAGGCATTTCTAAATAGAGGTGTACAGGTTACAGTACTGTTTGGTGCTCCTACCTTATCCTTATGACTCTAAGAGGTAGTGCCAGGAAGGCAGATCCTATTCAAATGTCCTATTAGGGCATAAGAAAGTCATAGAGCAGAGCCCCCTGCTTGGGTCCCCCCTCTATGAGCCAAAACGTACATTTTGGGGGACTTTGTGCCAACCTCGCATTACATGACAGCCATTCATGTGAATGGCTGTCCTGTAATTCTACACTGCCCTTGCAGTGACATCTGCAGGGTAAATGACTGGTAAGCCAGGGCATTGCCTGGCAAAATCAGCTGTTTTCCAGGGGTGCTTGGAGTGGGACATAGGAGGGGAGTAGGGGAAATCAGTTGTTTGCCGTACTATGGAAGAGGTTGTATCTGGTGGCACAACTCTTTCAACTTGGATTTGTAGTACTACTGTCACTGCTAATCAGAGCAGACTTCTCACCAATCAATTACTCCCACTGCTAAAATCCGAGAAATGAATCAGGTGGAAACCCGGAGTCAGTTCCAGGTCCTTAACCCCTTCCCGCTGCAGGGCATAAGTTTACGTCCTGGCAGCCTGGTACTTCCCGCAACAGGACGTAAACTTACGTCCTGGAGATAGCGTGGGATCACATATGATCCCGCGCTATCCCGCAGCGGGAGCCGGCTGTCAGTCACAGCTGGCGTCGGAGATGCCCCCCCCCCCCCCCCCCCCCGCTGTTAACCCCTTCCCTGCCGCGATCTAAGTAGATCGCGGCAGGGAAAGAGTTCACAGAGGGAGCGCGCTCCCTCTGTGTCTGCGGCCGGTCATCGCGATAACATCGCGAGAGCCCGGCCTGTCGCCATGGTAACAGGACGCCAGACACTGGCGGCCTGTGTTACCAGTGCCTGGGATCGCTGTATAAGCGATAAGGCATGACAGAGCAGTAGCTCTGCCATGCCTTATGACAGCGATCATCAGGGCAGTGGTTAAAGTCCCTCAGAGGGACACAAACAGTGTAAAAAAAACAAAGATTAAAAAAATGAATTAAAAAAATGTAAAAAAAGAGTAAAAAAAAGCATTTTTTAATGCTTTTTCTCAGATTAGCATAAAAAAAGGTAAAAAAAAAATAAAACCCCACATATTTGGTATTGTCGCGTCCGTAATGATGCGTACAATAAGTTGCACATGCTTTTGACTGTGCACGGAAAAAAACGCTAAAAAACTGAGGCAAAATGCTAATTTTTAGCATTTTGCCTCACTAAAAACGCAATAAAAGTGATCAAAAAAGCCATATGTACCCCAAAATGGTACCAGTAAAAACTACAGCTCATCTCGCAAAAAATAAGCCCTCATAGAGCTCCGTATATCGAAAAACAAAAAAGTTACAGGACTTTGAATGCAGCGATTTAGAATAGAAAAAAGATTTCCAAAAAAAAGGGTTTTTATTGCAGAAAAGTGGGAAAACCTAAATAAAAATGTAAGAATTTTGGTATCGTTGTAACCGTACCGGTCCGCAGAAAAAATGGAATGTCTCATTTATGCTGCATGATTAACGCTGTAAAAAAGAAATAAAAAAATCTATGGCAGAATTGATGCGTTTTCTCTCCCTGCTATCATAAAAAAAACATAAAAACATTTTACAATATAGTCTATGTACCCAAAAGTGGCACCGATAAAAACTACAGTTCGCCACGCAAAAAACAAGCCCTCATACGGCCGCGTCGACGGAAAAATAAAGTTATGACTTTTGATAAACGGAGAAGAAAATCCGCCAAAAATTGTTGCGTCCTTAAGCCCAAAATAGGCCATGTCATGAAGGGGTTAATCTGAACTGCTCATCTCTACTGCAACTTCAATTATTATTTATGCCATTTTGACCCCAAATTACTGCCGCAAAACTGCAACAGATGGGGTATGCATCTGCTTTACCTAGGGCCCCTTTTTCTCTTTGCCAGTAACATGCTCCCTATAGAGGCCAGATACTCCACCATCTTTGGACCTGGATATGCAGTGTTGCACAGGCTGTCTATAGGAGGCTTGGATTTGGCAGATGGGAATGAAGGTTACTCTGCAGGTAGAGCAATGAGGCCATAGGATGAGGACCCGTGTTTTATTTTTCTATCGCTCCCACTGTTCTCTTCCTATTTGCAGAAAGGACATACACAATTAATAAAATATTGAACTGCTATGTAATTGGAAAAGGTATATTAAAAATGGAAATCTGAAACATAAGGGAGAGCAGGAGGGAAAACTGTCAGCTGAGATTGAGTGCTACAATGACGATAGCAAGCAGAGGATGTGTAGGTGTGTAATTGGAGGTGGGGGATGTATGTAACAGCTTAATACCAGCAATAAACCCTTTACAATGTATACTGTATGTATACTACCAGAGTGACATTTAGTGAAATAATGGATAGAATAACCTATAACGCATACATATAATCGTAAACAGAGTAGCAACAATATAAGAAATAGATCGCACAGAACAGGATGTATGAAAGAAGTTTCACAGTGACCTTCAAAGTTTTCTCAGTGTGTAGAGAATAGCTTATTCAACAAGTGAAACACTTTGAAATGCAATAAAATGAAGCTTTACTGAGCACTGAGCTTTTTTGAGAGGGCATGGATCCAGGTGAAATCTAATGCGATGGAGATAGCTCTCTAGTTCCTTGCCCCACTACTTTTTTTTTGGTCAGGACTGGGAGCAGCGAGCAGCCTGGCTCCAAACCGGCTCAGGTGAAACAGGTGTGAGATATGATGCCATTAATAGAAAGCCTTTACACAGGCTAACCAAGTAAACACTATTTTACTGAAAGTTGGATAAAGGGTCTATTAAAGAACCAAATCTGGAAATAATAGGAGTACCCCTTATAGTAATCACAAGCAATTGAAGATTCTACCTTGGCCAGGGGTAGGAATGCACTTAATCCGGTATAGAGTGGAAGAACTCCTCTAAGGCAATATCGAAGTACTCGCAAGCTGCAGTACATACCTAACCTATGTGAAGAAAATTTTTGTAAGTACCACAAATGTAAGTATGTACATACTGCGCTATTTTTTCATCCAAAACAAATGGAAACCTGATGGAATAGAAGCAAACAGAAGCCTTTTCGTTTGCTTTCCATTATTTTCAAACCCCATTGAAATTCCAGTTTTTTTATTTCAGTTTCTCTCCTCCAAAAATAGAGCAGAGAGACAGAACCCTAACTCACATGTGAAAGTAGACTAAAACTAATTAATTCCCAGAAAGAACCACTAGGTGGCACATGGGCCTTGTTCTAATCCAATGTACAGCCTGTGCTATCAGGCTTATGATATGTGCAGTATTTGGTGAATATAAATATGTTATACTGTATATTCAGTGTTTTTTCCTTTTTTATATCAAAACTAGCGTACCCGTCGCGCGTTGCTGCGAAGACAGACAGACATACATACATTCGTTTTTATATATCTAGATGACGGCAGCAGCGACCACTGAGGTTTTGTAGGCCGCTGCTTCCCCCTTGCAGGCTGAATAAAATAGCCGTTGTGTGGAACATCCAATTTATCCGGCTGCTGTGGCTTCTTGGGAAGATAGCCTAGTACATGTTTGCCCACTTCCAACTCCAATGGAGACTGACTGTAAATGGCTGGCGTGCTCTAGTATTTATGGTTCCAAGCTGTACGTGTCATTGCATACAGTCTATCTATCTATCTATCTATCTATCTATCTATCTATCTATCTATCTATCTATCTATCTATCTAGGTTATTGCATACAGTCTGTCTATCTATCTATCTATCTATCTATCTGGGTTATTGCATACAGTCTATCTATCTATCTATCTATCTATCTATCTATCTATCTATCTATCTATGACATCAGGAAATGAGAGAATTAGATTCCGTACGTAAAATTTGAACGCTAATTCTTTGGCGCTTTGAATTGAATAATCGAGTTGGGACCCATTAACTTTTCCTATTTATGACATAATCAATGCTCGAGCCAAATTTCAAGTTTCTATGACATTGGGAAATGAGAGAATTAAATTCCGTACATAAAATTTGGACGCTAATTCTTTTGCGCTTAGAATTGAATAATCGAGTTGGGATGAGACATAAGGCCTTGCCCATAAGCATTCCCCAACCTCCAAGAACTGAACCTACCTACCTGAATGAGATTTTGTAGGCCGCTGCTTCCCCCTTGCGGGCTGAATAAAATAGCCGTTGGGTGGAACATACAATTTATCCGGCTGCTGTGGCTTCTTAGGAAGATATCCTAGTACTTGTTTACCCACTTCCAACTCCAATGGTAATTGGCTGGCGTGCTCTAGTGGTTCCAAGCTGTACGTGTCATAATAGAGCCTTAATGACATCACAATGCAGCTTATGAGAACATGTTGGGGCATGTTCGCGCGTTGCTGCGAAGACAGACATACATACATACTACGTTTTTATATATCTAGACTAGATGACGGCAGCAGCGACCACTGAGGTTTACCGCTGGGGTATGTCACTCTTATTACTAATGGGGGGAGTGTCACTATTATTACTGCTGTGGGATGTCACTATTATCGCTGGGGTGAAGGTGTCACTATTACCGCTGGGGTATGTGTACATGTGGCAGAAATGGGCAGGGCTCTTTCAGAATAGACCGGGTGCAGATTTTGACTGCTTTTTAGATGCGGAAATGCTGCAGAATTTTCCACAGAAATCTCCGCTGAGCACATTCTGCAGTATTTCCGCGTCCAAAAAGCAGTCAGAATCTGCACCCGGTCTATTCTGAAACAGCCTTGTCCTTTTTAGAACGACGGGGGTAAAATCATACGTCGTGATAAGCCCCGCCCCCTGACGTGTTGGCACTTTGCGATACATAAGTGGGTTTTGGGTTGTAGTTTGGGCACTCGGTCCCTAAAAGGTTCGCCATCACTGGCCTAGTACATGTTTGCCCACTTCCAACTTCAATGGAGACTGACTGTAAATGGCTGGCGTGCTCTAGTATTTATGGTTTCAAGCTGTACGTGTCATTGCATACAGTCTATCTATCTATCTATCTATCTATCTATCTATCTATCTATCTATCTATCTATCTATCTATCAGGGTTATTGCATACAGTCTATCTATCTATCTATCTATCTATCTATCTATCTATCTATGACATCAGGAAATGAGAGAATTAGATTTTGTAGGCCGCTGCTTCCCCCTTGCGGGCTGAATAAAATAGCCGTTGGGTGGAACATACAATTTATCCGGCTGCTGTGGCTTCTTAGGAAGATATCCTAGTACTTGTTTACCCACTTCCAACTCCAATGGTAATTGGCTGGCGTGCTCTAGTGGTTCCAAGCTGTACGTGTCATAATAGAGCCTTAATGACATCACAATGCAGCTTTATAGAACATGTTGGGGCATGTTCAAGGGCGTCCGATGTTGATGACATCAGTGATGACATCACAATAGCAGGTGGCTTACTTATTCGATCTACGTGGGGGGGGGGGCGTAACTTTCGACGACGCTCGCGCGCCATTTATCGTAGGATATTTGTACTATGCCTATAATCTTCCCAGGAGTGTACTTAACAACTTCCCAAAGTTTCATGGCGATCGGATGAATGGTGTAGTAGCGCATAAAGGACAAACACGCACGCACGCACGCACGCAGACAGACATACATTCAATTTTATATATATAGATCACAACTCTCTAATTTATGTTAAAAGATAACAAATCCAGTAAATAACAATGGATCTTTAGAAACATGTCAATGAACATACATGATATTCTTAAAATATAAAACTCCTAGAATCATATGGATATATTTCACACCTCATACCAGGAAGATTAACTTTTACATAGATTCGTCTACTGTATAATAAAATATTTTCTTTGTCTCGTTCGGTTAGAATATTCATTCCTGAAACTAAAAAGCTTAATGGGGTTATTGAGCATATGGATGTCCTCAAACGCCAGGACCCATTTTATAAGCAAGAATAGCTCCCAGTCTAGTGTAACCAGCCTGTACATGTATTAGAACTTATCTTTGGGGGATTTTCGGAGGAGGTACCACAACAATCAGCTGATCACTGGGGTAGCTGTTTTTAGAGAGGTTGTATTGATGAGAGAACCCCTTTAAGCAAAGCTCTATAGAACCAATGCAAAACTTATATCTTATACTAGGCAATACCCCCTATTATGTGATGACCTCTCATGCTACCATGTGTATTGATAGCATGATATCTAGAATTTCTCTAAACTGCACTGACATGCCAAAGGTCATGGCACAGGAACTAATATCATGTAGGACCCCCCATAGCCCGGTGAAGTGTATCAACTCAACATGGCACTGATTCCACAAATAGACAGAACCTGTGTGAAGGGATGTTGGGCCATGCAGCCTGGATAGCCACCCACAGCTCTGTGATATTTGTAAGTGCAGATTCTTGGGTGCACATGGACCTCTCCATCATATCCTATAAATGCTGAATTGGGCCCATGTCAGGCAAATTTGCTGGCCATACCATTTCTATAAACTCTTTAGAATGCTCCATGCACCAATTCTGAACTACTTTGGGCCCAATGGTACAGTGAATGATTCTGCTGGAATATCCCACCATTGTGAGGGAACATGAAGTCCATAAAGGGCTGCAAATGGTCACCAAGCAGTGAAACATAGCAAGCATCGATCAATGACCTGTTTAAAAAGACGAATGGACCCAAACCATGCCATGAGAACACACCCCACACCAGTATGGAACCACCACCAGTCTGTACAGTGCCTTGTTGACAACTGGAGTCCATTGCTTAATGGGGTTTATGCTACACATGACCCCAGCATCAGCCCAAAACAATTGGTACCATGACTCATCGGACCCCGCCACATGCTGGAAGCCCTGTAGTGTCCAGTTATCAACTTCATAAAGCTGATATGAAGCACCGTGTACGGTGTGGTGGTGTAAACAGAGGGACTCTTGTGCGTCTTCTGCTCCCATATCTAAAGAGCACTGCACTGACCTGTGGGATGTCATTTCTGCTATAGTTGCTTGTCTGTCTGTTCACATGGATAATTCTAGCCAAAAGCCACTGGTCACAATCATTAAGCATGTGTGGGTGGCCACTGCCGTGTCCACAGTAGGTGCTAATGCCTTCTATGATGTATTCCTGGGACACACATGACATTGTGGATCGAGGAATGCTGAATGCCCATACAACTTCGGAAATGGAATGTCCGATTCATCTAATACCCACTGTCTTGCCTTGTTCAAGCGCCAATGATTTACATTGGCTTGCCATGAGCAAGCAGACCAGTGTTCAACCTCACTCGCAACATAACACCTCACAACTCATACTGGTGTGGACATTCCCAAGCCATTATCTCAGGTAACGCCATTTCATTAACAATATACAATCTACAATCCCATGACTTTTGGCACATCTGTGTATAAAGATGATGTATTCATTACTATAAGGCACACAAGCCAAACAAGGCCTGTGGGCCAAATCCAGCCTGCCACCTTATTTTATGTGCCCCACTGGCCGTGCACAACCTAGTAGTAATAGTGCCCCCCACCACCACCACCACCACCCTATAGTGCTTCCTCTAGTAATATCGACCCTTATATTGGCCTCATAGTAGTCCCAGTAGTAATAGTGACTCCCCTATTGGCCTCTGGCCAGCAGCATCCCTACAGGCATTCCACTCGCCCAGCAGCAGTGTAGAGTCTGTGACCACTAACCTCTCACTGCCTTTCTGCGTGCACCATCCTGTACGCAGCACAGGTGCCGAGGAAAGAGGTCAGAGGCCAGAGACTCAGTAGCAGTTGCTGCAGCCACTGTGCTGTGGCTGCAGGCTGAGCGAGCGGAATGCTTGTAGGGAAGCTGCCAGCCAGAGGCCAAGAGGAAAGTCGGTATTACTACTGGGATTACTATGGGATTCACTTATTAATACTGGGGTCAATATTGCTACTGGATCCACTATGGGGGACACTACTACTACTACTGGAGCCACCAATATAGGGGACACTTACTATTAGGGCCACTATGGGGCACACTATTACTGGGACTACTATGGGGGTCACTTTACTACTGGGGATAATATAAGGGACACTATAACTACTGGAGCCACAATGGAGAATCTAATTACTACTGGGGTCACTATGGGTGACCCTATTAATACAGTCTTACAATTGCAATTGGCCCTTTTTGAAGGCAACCATAAGGCTAAAGTGGTGAAAATAAGTTGGACACTCCTGGTATAAAGAAACAGGTCTGTAATATAAGGCTAGGACATAGAAAACCAATATATATCGCTAATGCTTTGGCGATACTTTTCATCAATATTGTTATGTCTGATATACCGGTAACATCGATAGTTTAAGGTGATATAATATTGATTTTTGTAAGAAGAAACGTGTCTTGTGGTCTAGTGACCAGATGTTCGTTCTTTAAATTCTGCCCTTCCCTTATGTTGGTACAGGATGTAGTTTTGCTCTGGACACTAATGAACTTATAAACAAGTTCTAGAAACTTTTGGAAACTGTGAGGTGACTCTTTGTCACCAATAAGGTTTGCTCCAGGCAAAACCACTCTCAGAAAAAGTGGGGTCTTAGGCCCCTTTTCCACATACGTTTGGTCATGGCGTTAGACGCAGGCTCTAAACGCTTGCGACTAACTTGATGGCTGTGGGCAATGCTTTCTAAACGAAAGATAGAGGGCTGCGCTGACCACATGTAGGTCGCGTCCAGAAAAGGAGACGCGACATGTTGTACGTTCAGCGTCTAACGCGAAGTGCCCATAGAAAAGATAGGAGACCCATCTAACGCAATTACAATTGCGTTCGCGTTACCAGGCCCTGCATTGTTTATAAGTTGCCATGGAGACCGTTGGTCTCTCAGCGGCAACTTGAAAAAATGCAGGGCAAGCAGCCCCACAAACACACAGAGATCATGCACACATCCCTTCAGGTCCAGCGTCCATCTTCTGGCTTCCTTGTAGCTGGCAGGACCTTGTTTCAGTGTGTTTGTTGGCTCATTAGATAACGATTATTGGGGCCAATGATAAAAAACTTCTTTTCATATACCTAATGTTAATTATAGGTTTCATCTGTAATTTTTTTATTTTCATTTGTAACTTTAATATATTTTCATGATGTTATTAATAGTTATAAATTCAACAGTTTAAAGTTTTAAAAGAAAACTATTTTTTTTTGTTGATTGTGTTGCTTTATTACCCTAGACCTGTTTTATTTTTATACAGCATTTAAAAAAGTTGATATAGCGAAATATCAATAGTTTTCCACCGATATTTGACAATAATCGATAGTTTAAGCGATTGTCGATACTATCAACTATCGATATTTTTGTGTCGCTGTCCCAACCCTACTGTAATATGATTACAAAATTGTACTATAGACGTGATATATCTTGGCAACTCCACACATCCTGCCTGTAGCTATAAACACCTTTAATATGCCACCAGGGCATAGGGACCTCATTATACTTGGCAAGTCTGCAACCTCTAGCTCCTGTGTGCCACTGAACCTGACAGCTTTAAAAGGAGCACAAGACTTCAGAGTGAAATTGCAGCAAAGTAACAGTAATTGACGTCGACCTTCTGTTGCATTATGAAGTTGAAAGTATGCACGTGTAGAAGCATGCAACCATTCATAAAATTCATAAATTTTAAATTATCGAAGACCAGCCAAAAGGATTTTGTTTTTCCATCTGGCAGCTCGAATGCAAAGGTCATTAACTGAAGGTAATCATTGCTGCTTAGTGACTCTGTAGTGCCAGGCCTTGGCCGCATAATGATTTCTGCAGTGTAAGGGCTTATTCACACGAGCGTAGACGTATTTATGTTCGCACAACCGCGGCATATAATTGCTGGAAAGGACGCTTTTTATAGCAAGCTGGTTAGTGTATTCTCACCCATTCACACGAGCGTTGTTACGCCAGCGAAAATACGGCAAAGTTTTCAGGTGGGGCGCCAGTAACAGCGCAGAAAGGGTTACTTACTGCCCCCACCCACATTGCTTTGCTACTTCTAGGTCACAGGTGTTGTCTTACTCTCTCTTCAGCAATTTAGGCTGCTTTTTCACATCTTTCTGTGAGCGTGTGCTTTATTGCATCAAGATGTCTTCTGGGCGTAATGAAATAGTCATTACCTGGCTATTACACCGGCGGTTCTACGCGGCTCGTCAGAGGCGGCATATGAGGGCTGCAAATCTTCCAGCAATTCCACCTCCAACGAGCAATACTGAGGGGAGGAGGTGCAGAGGGAGCCGTTTTTGGGTACACCCCCTACTTCTGGAGCGCCAGAGCCTGGGCCATTTTAACAAGCTGTATGCAGGCTTGAGGCGGTATCCCAAACAATTTCTGTTATTTTGACGCCTCGCACACCACATTGAGTCCAAACGAGCTTTTATTCGCTGTGCTTTCGTTTGTGCGCGTAAAACGCACACGTGAGCGCTTTCATGGCAAATTTTTGCTTCTAAAAGAAGAACGTCTTACCCTCTGCTGTAGCAGCAAGGAAACAAGTCTAGTCAGGCCAAGCACTACAATACCTTTAAAAATGGAAGGTTAACACGCCCATCAATTCCACATTATTGGTCCTATTGTGAATAATGGACATCCCCCCAAGCAGGCATTGAAATGCTGAGAAGGCGGGTTCCATTGCTCTGCATTTTGCTTGTGTAGTGTACAACTCAAGTAAAATATATACAAATATCCTGTTGAAGATGCCAAATTCTGCAACGGGCAGGTTACAGATATGGATATATATATCCTGTTAAGTGACTGCCAGAGTTCTGTAACAATGAAGTGTATATATAGAACGTTACGTAACTATAGAAATCATACACAGGGCCTCTGGAACGGTGGAGGCCCGGTAAAACTTGACTAGTGACTTCTCAACATCATACAGTAGACGTCAGTATGCAGAGTTTACAGTGCAGGAAAACGTAGTACATATTCAGTACTACTTGACATGAAAGTCAATGGCCACAGAATGGCAATAATGATCACCCTGCTCTCAGACTTCAGCACGCGTGGGTGTCAGTTATGGGTGTATCACTATACAGTGATCTATACTTCATATGGCCGCAGAGGAATCATCAATAAATCTCAGTATTATCTTCAGCGGTTCACTTCTGCACTGTTATATAACTATAAACTTCTTGTCACTTGCAAGGGTAATTACTCACTATGGCTCTCTCTTGTGGTGGGACTTCATGGGGAAAACATGTTAGGCTCACTCACTCCCATGCACTTCACATACGGTATGGAGGTCTTTCCTTTTCCTCCATCTTCAGCGACACAAGGGCTGATGGTGCCCTTATGCACCTATGTGGTAGCAAACCATCAGGTATTAGATGGGCGCTCCTCAGCAGCCTGATGACGGACTCAGAGCTCCCTTCTGGAACCCAATCACTCATACTTGTAGATTCATTTACACCACATCACATGACATAGCAAGATAGATACACTTAACATGCAACCAAATTCACAGCAATGATTTTAATGTAGTTACCCTTCAGACGCTGCAGCTGTGCAACACACATACCGAAAATAGACATGACAACTTTACACACTGCATCTACATAAGACAGACATGTATGACAATTATGGAGGGGTCCAGAATGATGTTCTGGGACACAACATTTGCCTAGGCAAAAGGAACGTCAAAATTATCACCCGCCCTATATAGGCACTAGACGACAGTCCTCTAAAGTACTGTGTTGGTGGCAGCAGCTGACCGCAAGTCTTTGCAGCCATGCAGGGCTCTTGGACCATGTCGTGACTATTTCTCCAAAGACTCAAGGCCGATGCCCTGGGTGGGTAATGGGATAGCAAAGGGGCAAAACTATTAAGATGAGGAGAAATAAAATAAAAAAATCAACGTACCCACATGTTGTTGCCAAAGGGAAAATGGGGTGGCAATGGCACTTGTCCATAGGTGTAGTTAGGGAAAAGGCCGGTGGATGACCCATCTATGACTCAGGAAAGGGGGC
Organism: Eleutherodactylus coqui; assembly: GCF_035609145.1. Taxonomy (NCBI): domain Eukaryota; kingdom Metazoa; phylum Chordata; class Amphibia; order Anura; family Eleutherodactylidae; genus Eleutherodactylus; species Eleutherodactylus coqui. The sequence continues at coordinate 265,888,886 of NC_089838.1, forward strand.
TCAAATTGGGTTTTGGTGATGAAAGGGCACAATGGTCCCGCACTTGACCAAATAGATGTTTAGTCCTGTGCAGGGCAGACAAACAGGAAACTTCCAAAACATTACTCAAACTCACCCCTTTAATAATAAACTAATAATAGACTTTATTTGTATAGCACCAACATATTCCAAAGCGCTACACAGACAGGGGGAATACAGAAAGACAAAAAATACAAACATTACAGAACCACGGTTACATAGTAACCAGCTGATGGAAACAATAGGGGTGAGGGTCCTGCTCCAACGAGCTTACATACTACAAGTAATGGGGTGATACAGAAGGTAAAGGGGCTGGCGGTGTGCGCGGTATGGCGAGGTGGACAGTGAGGGATTCTATACACATAGACAATGGTCAGACATTTAGCCGTGTGACGGCAAAATCGGTATGACTGCAGGAGCAGTTTATGATGGCTAGCAGGGATTGCAGTCAGTAGGTCAGGAAACATGTTATCAGGTGGAGTACAGAGGGGTTTGTTTAAGGAATGCGGTATGCCTCCTTGAAGAGGTGCGTATTTAGAGCACGCCTGAAGTTCTGCGAGTCCACGATTGCTCGGGTAGCCTTTGGTAGTGCATTCCAGAGGACCAGTGCTGCTCTGGAGAAGTCTTGGAGGCGGGAATGAGAAGTTCGAATTAAAGGGGCGCGCAGTCTGATTTCATTAGCAGAGTGGAGAGCCCGGCTGGGTGATGGATTGAGATGAGGGAGGCAATATAGGGGGGCACTGCACTATGGAGGGCTTTGTGGATGAAGGTAGCAAGTTTAAATTGAATTCTGTATTTAACAGGCAGCCAGTGCAGTGACTGGCACAGGGCAGAGGCGTCCGAGTAGCGACTGGACAGGAAGATGAGCCTGGCTGCTGCATTCAGGATGGATTGGAGAGGGTAGGGTCTGGTGCAGGGGAGGCCGATCAGCAACGAGTTGCAATAATCGAGCCGAGAGTGGATGACGGCAACAGTAAGCGTTTTTAGCGTGTCCACAGTGAGAAAAGAGCAGATTCTTGTGATGTTCTTGAGGTGCAGCTGACATGTTCGGGCGAGAGATTGGATGTAGGGGGTAAAAAAGAGATCAGAGTCGAATATGACCCCAAGGCAGCTGTTGTCTAGGAGTTATGGTGGTGCCACACACTGACATGGAGATGTCAGGATGAGGTCAGTTAGTGGAGGGTGTAAATACCAGTAAGTCAGTTTTAGAGAGGTTTAGTTTTAGGTAGAGAGTCTCCTCTAGTGTTAGAGACAGCGGATAGACAGTCGGTGATGTTTTGGAGGAAAGGTGCAGAGATGTCACGGGAAGAGGTGTATAGCTGGGTGTCGTCAGCATACAGGGGGTATTGGAGGCCAAATCTCCTAATGGTTTGTCCAATTGGGGCTGTGTAGGTAGAGTAAAGGAGGGGGCCGAGGATCGAGCCCTGGGGGACCCCAACAGCAAGGGGAAGAGGAGGGGAGGTAGAGCCAGCAAATGAGACGCTGAAAGAGCGGTCAGATAGGTAGGAGGATAACCAGGAGAGAGCAGTGTCCTTCAGGCTGATGGAGCGAAGCATACTGAGTAGGAGTTTGTGGTCAACAGTGTCAAATGCTGCAGAGAGGTCGAGGAGGATCAGTAGGGAGTAATCGCCCCTTGATTTGGCTGTCAGTAGGTCATTGGATACCCTTGTAAGGGCAGTTTCTGTTGAGTGTTGAGGTCGGAAACCAGACTGTAAGGGGTCTAGGAGAGAGTGCTCTGATAGCTCACAAGGTGGAAGTAAACCAGACGTTCTAGTAGTTTGGAGATGAAGGGGAGGTTTGAGATGGGTCGGTAGTTGGCGGTATCAGTCGCGTCCAGAGTCGGCTTTTTTAGCAGTGGGGATATGATGACATGTTTGAAAGAAGAGGGAAAGATGCCAGAAGTCAGAGAGAGGTTGAATATAGTGGTGAGATGGGAGATGACCACTGGGAAGAGGGAACGGAGGAGGTGTGAGGGGAGGGGGTCGCTAGCACAGGTGTTGGGGCGAGCAGAGAAGAGCAGTTTGGAGACCTCTTCCTCTGCCGCTGGTCTGAGTACAGACAGTGAGCAGGAGCTAGATGCAGTGCTGACAAGACTAGGGTCAGGGCTAGTCTGGGATTAGGAAGTTATTTCCTGACGGATGTCATCAATTTTCTTTTTGAAGTTAGCAGCCAGCTCTTCAGCACTGAGATCCGTCACCGGGGGCTGCGGTTTTGGGCTGAGAAGGGAGTGAAAAGTATCAAAGAGCCGTTAAGGGTTGTGCGATAGTGAGGAGACTAGAGAGGTGAAGTAGATTTGGTTGGCGTGGTGGAGGGCAAGGTTGTAGGTTCTGAGCATGAATTTGTAGTGGAAGAAGTCTGCGGACATTTGCGACTTCCTCCGCAGCCGTTCAGCACTTGTAGAGCACCGCCGGATGAAGCGCGTTAGAGGCGTGAGCCCCGGTTGCCACGTTCTACATCGGATGGCTTGGGTCCTGGGGGGGGGGCTTCATCCAGGGCATGTTTGAGAGCAGTGTTGTAGTGAGCGGCAGCCAGGTTGGGGCAGGAGAGGAGAGAGATGGGGGACAGAGAGGACTGTAGGGATTCAGCAAAGTCCTGGGTGTGAATGACCTTAAGGTTCCTGTAGGCACGGTAGGTAGGTGGGTCTGGAGAGATGTTAGGGAGCGTGACAGAGAAAGAGAGGAGGTTATGATCCGAGAGCGGGAGAGACGGAGGAAGACCAGATCAAGAGTGTTGCCATCCCTTTGAGTGGGAGAGGCTGTAAGTTGAGAGAGACCAAGGGAGGAGGTGAGCGATAGAAGCTGAGAGGCAGATGGGGAGTTTGAATCATTAGTGGGGATGTTAAAATCACCTAAGATGAGGGTTGGAATTTCACTGGATAGGAAGTGGGGGAGCCAGGCAGCAAAGTGGTCCAAAAACAGGTGAAGAGCACCTGGGGGGTGATAGATAACTGCTACTCACATGGACAGCGGTTGGAAAAGTGAGTGAGAGTACAGGAGGGATGACCTGGTAGGTACAGTTCGGGGAGAGAAGAGCACCTACTCCTCCGCTACACCTGTCATCTGGTCTCGGAGTATGGGACAACTGCAGGCCATTGTAAGACAGTGCAGCAGGGGAGGCCGTGTCAGACTGCTGTATCCACATTTCTGTGAGAGCTAGCAGATTTAAAGATTTAGCGGTAAAAAGTTGTGGATGGTGGGGAGTTTATTACATGCTGACTGGCAGTTCCAGAGCGCACATTTAACGGAGTCAGGGAAGGGTATGCATGGGCTAGCAGTTGGGCTTGGGGATTTTATTAGTGAGTCAGGTAGGGGGTGATAGCTAGGAGCAGTGGAGGGTGGGCCAGGATTGGAAGAGATATCCCCAGCAGCTAATAGCAGCAGGATAGAGAGGGTTAGGAGATTTATGAGGATAACTGTTATGTTTGTTAGTGGCATTGGGGTTTGAGGCTAAGAAAGAAGGTAAAGAGTGCATGCGAGCTGTGCATAGGTGAGGACAGGAGAGAGGGGCTAATGTGAATAGAGCGCCCCAGAGGTTGGCACTTGAAAGAAGATCTGAAACTGAGAGCAAGGATGAGAACAGAGGTGATAGCATTAGCAATAGCTTTAAAGTGTAAAGCATTTAGGCAGAGTTTGTGACCTACCTGTCTCCTACCCTGTTGAATTGCCATGGTCAAACTGCATCATACTTCATCCAGCCATACTTAATACAGCTTATATTCGCTTGGCATGCTTGCTTACACTGATATTATAGTGAAAGTTAAAAGGTACAACTAGGAAACATCTGGGAGTGGCTAATCAGGTTCCAATTGACTAGCCAGCTGACTTTAGCATTGCAAACCTAATGACCAAAAGGAAGGGGGGTGGGGGAGTGAAATTTATTGCTCTCCTTAGATAAGGAAAGCATCTCACAAGGATGGGTGAACGATGCCATTTAGGGGAGGTGGATGGCAGAAATTACTAAAAGTAAAGTTTCATTTAGCCACAAATGAATGTACCGATGCAAACAGATGAAATGCAAAATACACAATTCACAGCAAGCAAGCAGCACAGATGATTTATGCGAAGGGAGACAGCAGAGGGAGTTCAGCTTAAAAACATTTCATATTACCATGCTGGCCACACTGCCACCATATTTCACTACACTCCTCCACTGGAGGCGAAGACACCTGAAATTAACAAAATGACATGGTCTAAGACTCCAATTCATCTGCAGCCACCCCTAGCCAAAAAAGAAAACTTCCACAAGAGTTAACCAGACTAAAAATTTTATTACAGGAGAAAGCAACAACATAAGAAACCCTGAAGCGTGAACAAACATAAAAAAGCAAAACTTTGCTTACATTAACTGCGTATAAATACCAAAAGAAAAGGCACAAAAAACCACCTAGCTCTCGCGACCATGACCATAGGGATACGGGGGAATGCCGGGACATCTGCTTATGCAGGCTTAAGTTTGGTTGCCTTGCCCTGTTGGCCCCTCGGCCCAGCAACACTGGGGGAAGGGGGGGTACCAGCCATAACCCACCTCTGGAGGATCGTGACCATAATGGCGTTGGGTGGGTGGGCGATGATAAACAACACACCTGGAGGGTCAGGGAGAGACATTCTGGTAATGTTGCCCCTCAGTTCCCTGCTGGCTGGCAAAATGCTCTTCTTGATGGGTTGTCACCCGAGAGGCAGTGGGGCTCGGGTGCTGGCCATGGGCCTGCAGGGGGCTGTAGTCACCTGAGCCAGTCACACAACTATAATAGGCCACTGGAGGCTGGGCGCACCCATGAAGCCTTGGGGGTAAGGCAAGGGCAATGTTGCCCTGTGCCTTGACCGGCGGAGAGGTGTTGGTGCACAGGTTGCAGGAGGAAAAAAAATACCCAAGGTGGGGGGCCCTGACTCCTGTGGGGGAAGTTGTGTTACTACAAGAATGCTGGGTTGACTGGTTGGTAAGGCTGAATCGTCCACAGCCATGAGGGCCTGTCCTTCGGGTGTCTGGTCTGAGGCCCCCTCCTGAAATAAATCCACCCCTTGTTGGCTTAAAAATGTCACCAAAAATGGGGACAGGTCAGGCATGAGTGGATTGCTGTGACTGGCTAGAGCAGCAGCAGATGGCAGCAAGGTGGAATAGGTGGCCCTCTCCCTGAAGCGCCGCTAGGCGTGGAGACTCCAGTGGGTCAGTAGCCAAAAACACTCCTCTGTTGGCTCTGGGCCCAAAACAGACCCAAAAAGAGTCTCCATGGCCACCTTCATTCTTGGGATGAAGTGGGTGGGGAGTGCACGACAGCTTGGGTCGAGGGAACTGCAATACAGCTCCGACCAGTCAACCTCTATCTCTGCCTCTCAGGAAACCAAGGACAGCTTGGTCAACCCAAGAGCAGGGAGAAAGGTGGGCCGAAGGGGATCGATTGCCCCTAAGGGGGAGGGCCCTGTTCATACTCATCCTGCACAGGGCTAGCTTGCCCCTCCTCCACTCCCTGCTCCGACAAGAATCCAGCGAATGGTGAAAAGGTTAATGCAGTTTCCCTGCCTGCTGGTCCCAGGCTGTTTTTCCAAAAGCTCGTGCTCCCGGTGGACGTCCTCCAGTGCAGGAAAACTGGTACAGCTCCTATGGGGGATAAGAAAAATGTGATTACAAACCAGATAGACCTCTTGAGGGACAACCACAAATATGCATAAGGCCAGCAAAGGCATCAAAATCTACAAGGTTAAATCTCTCTGTACAGGCCTAGGGGGTCTGAAACGGGGGTTATATGGTGTTGCTTAAACGCTGGCCACATCCAGGCAAAAAAAATTTGATTGGCCTGAGGAAGGCTGGGAGAAAAGCACCACAACCACACGCACTGTTGCAGGAGGACACGTTTAGGGTCTGCAAAGGGCAAAAGAGATTAATGCCAGGGTGAGGCAGACCATAGAAAAGTAGACTATGCCATAGGCAGATGAATTAGGGCAATACCATTGTGACACCATTAAACAGTTCCATGTCCCAACCAGTAAAAAAGTGTGTCTTTTTTAAATATGGCTGTGTTTCTGTAAAAAAAAAAAAGATCTAAGCCCCATGTTGGTGCTTTGTGTCCCCCCTCCCCCCCCCCCTTCCCCCTTCTGCTTGGGAACAAGTTTAAAATTTCCTGACTCTGCACACCCCTTTTAGCAAATCTATATTAAAAAGGTAGGGGAAAAGGGTCATCCAAATGCGTACAAAATATAGTCGCTGCTCTTGACTTTACAAACTAGGGGCCACTGCGACAAACGCGGCAACTCTGGCCTGAGAGCAACAGACATTTTTGAGGGAAAAGACACCCTCCACTATACTTACGGGGGCAACTCCATCATAATGTCCAGAAAGCCCAGCAAAGGAAAGTATTTATATGGCTTTTTGGGCTGCTGTCCGGGTGGCATGGGTCGCATATACTCCCACCAATACTGGTCCCTCGCTGACTTCCAGTTCCACTGGACTCCCTCAACTAGAGATTTATGATACCCAACAACAGCAACACACCCAAAATAAAGAGGGGGAAAAAATACAATATTACATCACAACATCCAATGCAAAATGGGGCCTACAATTTCAGGCCATAAGTTGCAAAATACTGGAAAGACGCCACCACACACTGCATGGCCTTATTTATTCCACAGAGGGAATAAATTGCAAAAGTGCTTAGTGGGGACCATAAAAGGAGCAGTGCAATGCACAAACACACACACTAGGATACCTGCTATTATATTGGCAAACGCATCCACACAAGGGTCATGCCTAATCAATTTTGGAGTATCTCACAGTAAACTTTAACAAGCTGGGCACGTGCCAACAAGCAACACCACATTATGTGAAACAGAAGGCAAAAAAAACACCTACCAAAATCTGAACGCTCCTGAGATGATGCCAAACGCCACTGGCTAGCGTGCACCTGCGGCGCAACTTCACGCCATAATGCCTCCTTGCAAGCGGTGTTCTTATACCCTCTGTTTCTGGTATCCCAGAGAGCGAGCCTGGCTTCCATGGCTGGAATTGTCCTATTCAGGAGGAAGAGAGGATGAAAAACAAGCAGCCATACACTCCACAAACATGCAGGCAAGTTGGTGAGGACCTGGAGGAGGTATTTCCAGCAGCCCTTTAATTGTGTGTGCCCACAAAGGCATAGCTGTGTGCATATTTAGTGACTCATTAGCTTCACTACAGCAACCGCTGCGCGGGGGGGAACTAACACCTCTGGGAGATAAGGAGCGAGCAATTTGGAGAAGAGCGGCTAGCTATTTGGAACAGCGATAAAAAGACGTTAACATACTGCGCCTACTGTTTCGCAGATTCTCTAGCAAAGCAAGTGCTGCCTTGTATGGGCATCCTTCTAGACAGCGAAAAAACACCTGTCATTAGAGCTGCTCTGATAGGAGTCTATGGTAGCCACCTGTGTATATCGGACAAAACATACTTTCCTACCTTTTTGCCCAACATCTATACGTCGGACGTATTACCATCGCATATGTTCTATTTTCAGCAAGTCGCCATTTTTAGGCACCGTATAATCACCCATGTGAATGAATGCATTGAAAAACACTGCCTCAGATGGTCGCGTATATACGGTCGGGCATAAAAACGCGCCGTATATTCGCTTGTGTAAATAAGCCCCAACGCCCAGTAAAATATTTGCACAATCCAAGAAACACTGAGGAATTTTTGCAGAATTTTCTCTTGAGTCTAACACCAATACTAATATACAAAGTAAGTAGTGCAGGAATAAGATCCCTCAATAATAGATGTTGGGAGATAATAAAGTGTGAAAGACAGGAGACAACTTTTTTCAACTTTTACTCAAGGAATTCAAAATAACATAAATCAGCCAACACTCGATAAAATCCCAGGCCTGTTTTGGCCTCTTTATGCCAGTAGCACTTGGCCATTTGGGGAACAGTCACTTAGTGCAACAATATTCAATGCCATTCCTCTCTAGCAGGAGGAGCACAATATTTGTTACATAGGTTGTATAATGCAGTGATTCTCAGGATGACAGTTTCAATATCCCAATTTCCCCTCTCTTGTGCTACAGCTAGTAATTTGGTGCCTGGTCGGTGGTCTCCTTCCATCCCCACTGTCACAGATCTGTTGCCCTCAGCCCTGGTCATATGCTCAACAAATATGGCCTCTCAGCTGTCACAGAACCATTGTTGCTCATAGCATGCATATCACCCACTTTTGCACCACTTGTATGAAAGCGAGATGATTAGCGTACATTCAAGATGCCTCCAGAGCCACCCATCCTGGACTTTGAGGGGATGTTCGGGACTTTTACAGACTTTCACTATTGATGATGTATCCTTAGGATAGGTCACCAATATTTGGTTGGTGAGGATCTGCCTTTCAGGATCCCCAGGCCCACTCTCACTGCGAACCGCATTAGAAGTAAATAGTGCTGTACATATTGCAGCAGTCCAGTTTGGTACTAGAGGCACAGTTCCCATTGAATTCAATCGGAGCTGTGCCTGTAGTACCAAATCAGGCCCCTGCAATGTTGACAACATTATTTCCTTTCAGTGCTGTCTGCACTGATGGTGGTCCTGGGGATCAGCGGGGATCTCCAGCGATGGACCTTCGCCAACCAACTATTGATGACCTATCCCCGAGGTAGCTTATTAATAGTAAAAGTCTGTAGGTAAAGGTAAAGTCCCCTGGTGCAAGCACTGAGTCATAACTGACTCCTAGGGTGACATCACATCGCAACACTTTCTTGGCAGACTGTCTTTGCAGGATGATTTGTCATTGATTTTTCCAGTCATCTTTTACCTCTCAGCAAGTTGGGGATTCCTTTACCGACCTGTGAAGGATGGAAGGCTTAGTCAATCTTGAGCCAGCTACCTCAACCATGTGGTGATTGACCCCAAAACCTTCAGGCCGTGAGCAATAGCTTAGGACTGAATTTCTGCTGCCTTAACACTTTGCACCCGTGAAAAAACACTCCTGTCACAGCCTTATACGTCTTGTCAACTTAAGGCTCTTTTGTCAACAACCACCACTCTTTGGGTGGAAAACCACCTCCATGTATACGCTATCCACAGGCCCACATGAACATTGTGCAACAGACATTTTCCTTCAAACCCTATCTGCAAAACTAAAACATTCACAAAGCAAAGTATGGCAACAGAACATACACAATTTCGATTAATAGATGGGGGTTACTTCACTCCTTACAAGATTACAACATAAGAAAATTGACAGCAGATAAAGACCACATGGTCCATTTATTTATTTCTTAGGATAGATCTAATCTTATCCCAGGCATGCTTGAATTCCTATAATGTTGATTTTCCAACACCATTTACTGGATGTTTGTTCCAAACATCTACTGCTTTTTCAGTAAAATATTTCCTGATATTGCTTCAGATTTTTTTCCCCAGTTAATCTTAGGTTATGCTCCCTTGTTCTCGTGTTTAGCTTCCTAATAAAACGCTTCTCTCCTGAACTTTATATATATCTTTGACATATACTAAGGTTTACACCATGTACCCTCTCTTCCATCTTTCCTCCTGTAACATATATAAAGGTTTCCATCATGTCCTCCTCTCCCTTCTCTTTTCCTGTAATATATATAAAGGTTTCCATCATGCCCCCCTCTCCCTTCTCTCCTCCTGTAACATATATAAAGGTTTCCATCATGCCCCCCTCTCCCTTCCTCCCTCCTGTAACATATAAAGGTTTCTATCATGCCCTCCCTCTCTCTACTCTCTTTCAGTTATATATATATATAGGTTTCTACCACATCCCCACCCTTTATTCACTCCTCCTGTAACATATATAACAATTTCCATCATGTTCCTCTCTCCATTCCTACCTTCTGTTTACATATATAAAGGTATCCATCATGTTCACCTTTCCCCTTTCTCCTCCTGCAAGATATATATAAAGGTCTACATTATGTCTTACCTCTCCTTTCTTCCTTCGTGTAACATATTTAAAGGTTTCCTAAATGTCCTCCCTCTTTTTCCTCCTGTAACCAACATAAAGCTTTCCATCATGTCCTTCTCTCCCCCTGTAACATATATAAATGTTTCCATCATGTCCTTCTCCCCCTTCTCTCTTCCTGTAACATATATAAATGTTTCCATCATGTCCTTCTCCCCCTTCTCTCCTCCTGTAACATATATAAAGGTTTCCATCATGTGTCCCTCTCCCTTTTCTCCTCCTGTAACATATATAAAGGTTTCCATCATGTGTCCCTCTCCCTTCTCTCCTCCTGTAACATATATAAAGGTTACCATCATGTGTCCCTCTCCCTTCTCTCCTCCTGTAACATATATAAAGGTTACCATCATGTGTCCCTCTCCCTTCTCTCCTCCTGTAACATATATAAAGGTTTCCATCATGTGTCCCTCTCCCTTCTCTCCTCCTGTAACATATATAAAGGTTTCCATCATGTGTCCCTCTCCTTTCTCTCCTCCTGTAACACATATAAAGGTTTCCATCATGTGTCCCTCTCCCTTCTCTCCTCCTGTAACATATATAAAGGTTTCCATCATGTGTCCCTCTCCCTTCTCTCCTCCTGTAACATATATAAAGGTTTCCATCATGTGTTCCTCTCCCTTCTCTCCTCCTGTAATGTATTTAACAGTTTCTATCATGTTCCTCTCTCCGTTACTTCCTCCTGTAACATATATAAAGGTTTTCTTCATGTTATATATACACACACACACATTTCCATTTTTTCCTGCAGGCTGGTCACTAAATCTGTAACGGACACACTACTGCTGACGGGTGTAGCAATTTGGAGTGCAGAGACAATAATCATACCTAGACTCTTAAACTTAAAGGCTTCTCTGCAACATAGACAATACTGTTCTAAATGGCACTTGTTAGGTGGGGGCTTTGTTATAGACTTTCCACTGAGGCTTGAATTTAGGCCTCGCTCTGATCATTGAATCTGTTATAAAGGTGTAAAGGTAAGTACCGTTTTGCTTTATTGTTGATGCCATGTTTATTGTGTTATGATAACTGTGGCTTTAAGAGAGTGCAGGAATGAGAACCAGTTCCCTGAGCGGGAAAGCTACCCCCAGTTGCTGCAGCTATGCTGTAGTGAGCGGAGCTGGGGATACTCTCCTGGATGGTACTGCAGTGCACATCAACAGCCCTATGGGCACTGACTCCTCATCAGGAAGGAAGGATTCGGGCAGAAACCAAGCTCCAGAGAGACAATTGCCGCCTCCTCCCTCTCACCGGTCCCGGAGACCCGGAACAGCCAAAGACTTATATTCCCAATGACCAAGCAAACACTGCAGTTGATCCTGCTAAATTGACCTAGGAAACCCGATAAATGAGTGGAGACTCTTGAATTATTACCGCTGTAGCTGCTTCCTCGCACTCGGTTATACGCGCAAAGACTCATCAGCCTGGGAAATTAGATTTTAGAACCGCCATCTGTTTACATTTTGTTTATTAAAGCTAAGAAAGCAAAGATGTCTGCTCCGGAGCCATATGTAAGTTATACCCAGAGTTTCCATGTTGTAGCGACTACTAGAATTTATTTCCTAACAGTGTCCTTTCCTGAACCAGTATGATCGGAGCTAGGACACGAATCCTTGTTGGAAGCCCTGCAACAAGAGCATTATGGTGGCCTCAAAGGTGCTGGCCTGACACTACTGATCAGAGAGTACAGCCTTCTGGGTACTTATCATACCAAACCTGTCCTTGTTTACCAGGGAGATCCCGAACCAGATACCCGGGCGCCTTCACAAAGGCATTATGGCTGATTTTCATTTTGACATCTGAAAAATAAGTATCAGCTAATTATGCTTATTTTTATCTCTGTCCTTCTTTTCTATGTCCACAGTATGGTGCATGTGCTTACTGCAGAGTCATCCTACTATATGTATAGCTTGCAGAAATACTAGATTTGCAACTCTATTGCATATCCACTACATCCTTTGCAGGCCTTCAGAATAAACATATTGGCACAACTGCAAAGTCATATGCTTGCATCACTATCGATTCAATATGCAGTAATTGCACACCATAGCATACTTACAGATTCGCTGTCACTATACTACATTTGAAGCTGGCATAATCACTATTTGCAGCTCTGCATAATCACTGCATTTTATTTGCAGACCTGCAGATTTATGGTATTAACAAGACTGCAAAGATATTACCCTTTAATATCCTAGCCGCATTGTAGCCCACTATGCAAATAGCCCTACAGAATCTCCATAGTATGCTTGCAGCTCAGTTGAAACAATGTATTTGGCAGAACTACAAAGTCATTTATTCATGTATCCCACAGAATCGGGTTTATAGTCTTCAGATTCATTACAGTATATATTTGTGCCACAAGAATTTTAATAGTTTGCTACCGTCCAAATCATTGCAACATGATTTTGTGTTTGCAGCTCACAAAAGCAAAGGATTATTGACTGCCCAACACCGATTTGGTTTTAAATGTCAAATGTATCAGGTGACAAAACTGACAGATTATAATAATCTCTATCATCCCAGATACAGGTGACGCCTACAGGTGTTGCTCTTGTGCTGTTCCTCCCACTGTGGTGGCACGGGTATACACTGACACTTCCTTCCTGGACCAGAACCGTAGCCATAACTTCTCAACCCCCACCCCCCACCCATAATTTGTTGGAGAGTTTTTAAAAGTTTTGCTAAACTCTTCTGATATGCATTAAATGACTTCCTTATTGCAGTACTGGCTGTGGAAAGAAAAGGTTAAACGCAGTAGAGCGGCTTCCTGCCTGATCAGTATGGATGCAGAGTGACATCACAATTCAGCCAGCAAAGGATGGGAATAATGAGGAGGAGGGGAGGCAGCGCAGTGTTTGGAAGCAGCCACCACGCACAGAGATCTGCAGTCAGAACCCAGCAGCTCAGGCGCCTGGTCCCCCTGCTCTGACACAGCTCTGTATGACTGTCACCAAGGTAAGTTGAGCCAATGCTGATGTATGCGGAAGATGGAGAAGGAAAAGGAGGGGGAGAGACAGAGACAAAAATAATACATACAGGGAGGTGCGTGTCAGCATCCTCTCCATCTGGAAAGATTAAAAGCTTTTTACCTAAATGAATTTACAATCTCTGGGGTAAATATGTGTTTAATGGGGCAGTAAAGTACATTACATGGGATGTGGGAAGTCATCGAGGTTATATCCATGGACTTTTGAGACTGCAGAAAGCTTATGCAGCTCTATGATCCCACCGCGCACAACCATGCGACAGAGTACCCAACAATCAGCCAGTAATCTCTTGGATCCGAACCAAGCAGAGGATTAATCAGGGAATATCACATAATGCTGCTCTGCATGTAGTGGTGTCTTATAGGCTCCCCCCTCTGTTAATCTTTAGGCATCTGTAGGGAGAACACATGGAAATCTAACCTAACCATTTGTGCAACCTGCTGCTTAAAGCTTTGTGACGGGGCGTGGGTGAAGAATTGCTGAATTTCACGAGGAGGGGGAATAGTTGGGTTTTGAGTGGCGCAGCAGATTGTAGCGAATATGTCTTAAGAGTGTAATGAAATGGTGTTTATAGATGTAGCAATTGTTAGCATGATTGGTACATTCTGAAAACATTGTAGTTGAGTTGTCGGAATGCATTAAATATCAAGTTAATATTTGCTATATCTGTAGATATGTCTTTGAAAACAGTACAGTTGAAAGCTGGTAAAACTAGTTGTAATAGGATGTGATGGATCTTGATATGTTGATGTTTAAGTAATAAATATACTAATTGAGATACTGGCACATGATTGCGAATAGAGGAGTGGACAACAAAGGAGAGTTGGAAGATACAATGATAAAAACGTAGATGAATGCAAAGAAAAATAGTTGTGGGCACTCTGGTGCATTTAGGAGATCTCAACTTTGTTGGCCGGTAGAGCTATAGAGAAGCAAAAGTCATATTGACTCGTCTACGCAATGTGAGAAATAATATGAAGTCTAGTGTCCGAGAAGTTAGATACCAGAATTAGGGAGGAGTATAACATAGGCTTTGGTTATTCCATTTCAGAGTCGAGTCACATTATTATGACCACCAGCTAATATCCAGAATAACCACTGTGTGACGCACAGACAGCACTAGACAGGCTGGAATTGACTATAAGGTGCTGGTAGGTTGTCTCAGGTATCTGGAGCCATGCTGACTGCAGTGCATACCAAAGTTGCTGCAGGGTACGTGGGGGGAGGATCCATAGAATGAACACGACATCAAGGTGGTCCCACAGATTCTCAATTGAGTTCAAGTCTGGGGAATTAGGGAGCCAGAGAAGTACTTGGAAGTGTTGGTTGTGCTCTTCCAACCAACCACTGTCGGACATTTCTTGCCGTAGGACATGCTGCATTGTCTTACTGGAAGATTACATCTACACCATGGAAGACAAAGCAGTGTATACGAGTGTACATGATCTGCAAGGATGGATTCATTCATCCAAAACAGTTCAGAGTGCCTTCTACATGGATGATGGGCCCAGAGACTGCCACGAAAAAAGTCTGCAGACCATAACACTTCGGCAACCAGCTTGTGTTCTTCTAGCAATGGTTACAAGGTGCTTGGTGCTGACTCGCCAAAGTCTATCCATTCAGTGAAGCAGAAAACATGACTCATTAGAGAAGGCAACCCTTTACCAATCAGCGGTGGTCCAATTCCGATACAGCCATGTAAATTGAAGCCTTTTCTTCCGATGCAACTTTGTTAGCAGTGACCATCAGTCTGCTTTGCAGCTCCATACACAGTAGAGTTCGCTGAACTGTTTTAAATACGTCTGGTTAATTTTCATGGTGAGCTACCCTACTGTAGCGTATCAGTCAGCCCTTGCGCACCTTCGTAGCCAACGTTCACTCCTCACATCAATGGCGCACGGTGCTCCGCAGTCTTCTTGTTGGTTATTTCCAATGGTGTCATTTGTCCATTTCACCACAGCAGCACATGAACAGTTCACAAACTGCGCTGTTTGAGAAATACCATCAACCTTTGCCCAATAGTCAATAATCATCCCTTTTTGCAACTCTGATAAATCACCCCTTTTACCCATCACAATGACAAGTAATATGTGAGCAGAAAGCCTATTGCACACCTTATATACCCACCAAGCCAGCCCATGATACGTCACTTTCTTCATGGGCCACGTGCTACCAATATCGAAAGTAAGAGGTGGTCATAATAATGTGACTCGACTTTGTAGTTGTATAAGCTAAACAAAGAAGATTGCTGTAGCTTTAAATAAACTAGACCACTTGTGTTTGGTGGATGTTCTGGATGAAGAGAACTACCAGGGAGAAAAGGGTGAATGTAGTGGGAGGAAAGAGTAGGAAGTGTAATGGAGTTGTATAGAGTGATGAGCTTGATCTGTGATATATGGTTGTGTTGAGAGGATAAATGAGCTTGGTCACAAAGATGTACCATAATGCATACTTGGATAGTGTAGAGAAGAACTGAGTAAATTGTTCAACTTGATGTCCTCCAGGTATTTCGGACCCCCCCCCCCCCCCCACATAGGATAAACATAGGATAAATGAAATGATCCCCACCCACTGCATGTGTATCTGAGATAGAGAAATGAGTTTGTGAGCTCCATTGGGGACAAGAACTGATATGCAATGATCTGTATACAGCACAGCGATATATGTTGGCACTATGCAAACAATGGTAATAAAGACAGTGGCTGGTATAGAAAGGTATGGATCAATAGAGTGGAAAATTCAGCTGAGCCACCGAAAACACAGCAGATGGCTGAGCTAGTTTTGGAAAGAACAGCTGATTCAAGGAAATATGGATGGATTGGTAAGGGAAGCTTACTGATGTATTAACGCTAGTGTAAGAACAGACAGGGAATGATGGGTCTAGAAGACGTGACTGTATAGTATATAGGAAAGGGGGAAAGTATCAGCAATTCTTTTGAAAGTAGAAGATAAGAGATTGTTGATAAAGCAGAGAACTGATTTATGAAGGTATAGTTGGGTATTGTATAGGTTCAACAATGACATATTATGTTTCAGGAAAGTGATTTAAGTCGAAAAATTTGATTTAGGTATATGGAGTGAGCTGAATCTGAAAAGGCATGGATGAAATGTAAAAAAAATGAGTTAGAAGGAATAGTTGAGGGGAAAACCTAAAGTATGGGCCAGGGCAAAGAAGCAATCTGAATTTTGTAAGAATGCAAGAGAAATGTATGAGATGGCTCACAGATAAGGAATATATAGAGGCAGCTAGAGAGGAAATGCTAAACTAGCTAAAACCTATGTAAACTAAACTACTGCATTTCACAGTAAAGGCTCATTCACATGAATGTATGCAGGTTTCGGTCACGTAAATACGCTGCGTGACCGAAAATTGCAATCCCCTGCGTATTTCAGCCATTTCTGTGGGTTTTTGTGCACGGAAATATGCTGTGTATTTACGGGGTGCAAAAAAATATACAGAAGGGCCCATTGTCTTGCTGCACAGGCAGCCTGCATATTTGCACCGGCCCATTCACTTTAATTGCTTATTTAGGCTTGTAAGGGCTTCTTTAGATGACCGTATGCACGCTTCAGCGCAACGCATTTGCGAAATGAACTAGGTAGATTTGCGTGCATATTGAAACACAGTACTGTACTTTTTGCGAACGCCGGGCCCATTCACATGCGTGTGCAAAACATCACTAATAGCCCTGATTTAAAGGGCTATTTCGCCTAATGAGGTCTAGATGTCTTGTATTTTTCACAGAATTGTGTATTTGTGCACCTGCCATAGACTTCTATGGGGGCCTTTGCTGCACAATACGCTGTACGATTCCCTAGGTTCCATTTTTATGTTCTCGCAAAACATGTTTTTGAGAATAAACTCATTGACATCAATGGGTTCTATTCTCTACACATTACATGCATATACTTTATACACGCAAAAATGCATGCAAATATGGTTGTCTGAAGAAGCCCTAAGGACGGCCTCACACAAGCGTACGTGCAAAAACGTATTTGTGCAGTGAAGGAATCTTTTCTGTGCCCATAGCTGCGCAATTGCTGTGCATATTTGCTCAGGCACTGCTCATTCACACGGGCGGGGAAATCACCCCGCCCTGATTTAAAAGGCTAATTAGCCTAACAAGGTGCTGTTGTTCATGGGTATTTGCAGTATTTTGCGCATACCTGCACGTACATATGTTGACTCCTATGGGGACCTTTGGTGCGCAATAAAATAGAGCATATTGCGGGGTTTTTTGCACAAGTGAAATGTGTGCGCAAAAAAGACCTGTGAGAATGCACCCATCAAAATCAATTAGTTCTATTCGCTGCGTATTGTGCGCACAAAAATTACCCACACAAATACACCCATGTGAGGCCGCCCTAATACTCACCAAAGTAGGACATGCTACATAGTTTTTCACACAACTGAGCATCACGGGAGAATATGAGTGTAAGGGCTTATTTAGACGACCGTATATCAGCTCGGTTTTCACACCGAGCCGATATACGGTGTCCTTGTCTTCAGGGGGAGGGAAGGATGTAAGAGCCAGGAGCAGGAACTGAGCTCCCGGCCCTTACCCGCCCCTCGCCACTATTTGCAATGGGAGGGGTGGGACGGGGGCAGAGCTAAGCGGCGGTACTTAGCTCCGCCCCTGTCTCGCCCCCTCCTATTGCAAATAGTGGCAAGGGGCGGAGAGGGGGCGGGAGCTCAGTTGCTGCTGTGGCTCTTCCATCCTCCTCCCCCTGCAAACAAGGACACCGTACATCGGCCGGGCGTGAAAACCGAGCTGATATACGGTCGTCTGAATATGGCCTAAAATATACACACGTTAAAAACTGCACAAATATGCCAGTGTGAAGGAGCCCGAAGAATTGAAGTGCAACTTCATCTTTGAGCTACATGCTTCACAAAATATATTGTTCTCATAGTAAATTGAGGACCCTCAAACATGCTGACTGTCTGGGGACTCTGCAAGCTAACTACAGGCTGTCGGAAAGCACTGTCAGAAATCTGTAGTCAGCAGGGGGCAAACAGCTGTGTGACTTCTTAATTCCTGTCCTAGCCTCTGTAATGACACATACATCCGATTCTGGAGAAGATTTGTAGATACTAGAATACAAAAAACAGCAATAAAAAATACATCTAAAGAAGCGGGGCTATACTTTATGGAACTTTTTTATAACTTTTAATAAAAGTAATAATACGAAAATAATTCCCCATAAAGTGTTTTGCTCAATGACCATGATGCAATGCAGCAATGTACATAATTTCCTAGCTTGTGTTGACCTCTTACTCTTACAACCCATCTTGACACCATAAAGTACCATAGCATCAACTTTTTCCCTTCTTCAGCAATAAAAAGGAATCTTTCCTGCCTTTACGCCAAAGGCAGATTGGCCATAGACTTTACAGGAAGAAATCCCAGTAGGCTGGTCAAACAGGGGTTGGTGTCAGCACCTGGGAAGATGCCCAAACCTTTGGCACTCTACTGGGCACACTTCAGCTGAATTAGGGTTCATGGAGCTCTTGCTACAGACCTTGCTCTCCTGCTGGCTCAGGAGGTCAAAGGAGCAACTGCAGGCTGGATGCAATGGGGGACCTTTTATTATAGAGAGCAGTGCAGTGTGGCTACATAGCTTTGGAGGTGGTGCTAGCGCCTGTGGCACCATCAGGCGGCATGTCTTCTAATACCCCCCTCTGCTTTCTTTTTGGCGTGATAGACAACTGAGCTGGTGCAATTGTGCACTGTGCTGAGCTCATGCAGCCTAAAGACACAAGCAACAATCGGATGACCTCTCAAAGCACAGATCTAGCACCAAGTAATGCTTATGTTGACCTCCTCTGCTAATAATTTGGACCCACCTACAACATGAGACTTCTTTCATAGTCATCAAAGAGCAACGGAGACCCGACAGAACTAATAGAAGTGCAAAAATAGTTTTCCCTTTTAAAATATATACTAGGCATAACTTGCTTTGGGCTCCATTGCAAAATCTGTAACAGAGCCCCCAACTGTACTACTGTATGGGGCTTATGGGTCCCTTGAGGTTCCTGGGCCCAGATGCAACCGCATCCTCTGCGTCCCCTATAGTTATGCCCTTGTAAAGTTATGGAAACATATGCATGCAATGTGCGCACTTGTTCCTAATATAAGTACAGCCGTACTATTGCAGTATATACCTGACATATCTTTTTCCTTACAGTACCTATGTCTCCTGGAATACAAGTCTGTATTAAGAGCGTTAATGCATTAACTCTCTGCTGCACTTGCATTAATTACAGTGCTAACAACCTGCCAAAGGCCCTCTAGGTTTCATGATTGCCTAACTAGCAATACTTTCTTAATACCTAACTTGGTATCCATTTGATTACGGACTTGTTCATGCCAATATTGCTGAATGTTTAAACTGAAATGAATAAATTAGTCCTTATGTAGCCATTTAAATAAGGTCGCACAACAACTATGTCCTCACTAGGGGTTACTTGTCACCTTGAACGTTTGTCTCCCCATTGTACTGTATATACATATATTGGAAATGCTGCAGTGAGGAGGTTCTTTATACTGCCAGTCTGCAGCGATCAGGCAGAAAATGTGACATGACGTAGATAGAGTGCTCTGTAAGGTGACATGTGCCTTATTGGTTACCCTATTACCATTATGCGTCCAGTCCTTGGCGGTCATTAACCCTAATTGTATACAAAGACCATCTAATAGTGGTTCGTTTACTGGATGATTTCACTAATGATCAATAAATTGAGTAGCTGTCAATGTCCCAATGACTGTGTTTATTTGACCATGTAAAACCTAAGCAGACAGGAAAAAAGAAGATAGCAGATGTAAGTGGGAGTTAATCATCAGCCATTAACGATCAGGCATCATTAATAATGTATGAGCTGGGCAAATTGCTTATGGAAACATAGATATAGAGCGTTCGGTTATGCCTCTGCCTTTCCGGGTATTGCAAGGTCGTTTCTTAAAGGAGTTAATTGAAGAGCTAAATATATCTTAGCCACAAAAAGGCACATTTGCTAGAAGTATTTGGGTGGAGACTCCTTGGATTGAATACTTAGTGTATGTGTTACAAAGCGAAATATAAATGCAGCTCAATAAATACAGCACACGACATGCATTAATGTCTAGAATGCAGATCTGGGGGGACTACGCTGTAGTGGTGGGGTTTGTAGGGGTTGTTTTCCTCTAATAATCAAGGCTAGATAGGTAGGGACCTACTGCATGTACTTGTACTGATCCTTATTTTCAAGCCATTATCAGGGGTGTAGCTCTAAAGGGGGTAGAAATTGCACCTTCGTCCTGGTACCCGAGGGGGTTTAAAGGCTTCTTTGCCACGTAATCAGACACCGGTATTATAAGTTGCACATGGTAGGTGGGGGCCTGGTACATTACATTATGCTCAAAGCCACAGAACAGATATAAAACTTGTAGAACTGTTTTAACTGTTGTTCATCTATGAGCAATAGGTTGTTTACTGTGAATGGAGGCAAGCGGCCGGATTGATCTCTGGCCCTCTCCACCTCCATTCACTAAACAATTATGACTCTTGTATGAAAGCATAAGAGCGATTATCACCCAGACGATTATTTTCAAGGTTGCTGTGAAGCCTTGTAAATAGTTTTCCAAATCTCTGTATAGATGTACCAGTAGAACTGGCAAGATAACTTGCCATTGAAAAAGTCAATAAGATATGTTCACATTGTCCAGGCTTCATATAGCATTTAAAGGGGTTGTCCCGCGCCGAAACGGCTTTTTTTGTTTTTTTTCAATAGGCCCCCCATTCGGCACGAGACAAACACATGGGATGGGTTAAAAAAAAAAAAAGTTTAGTACTTACCCGAATCCCCGCTCTGCGGCGACTTCTTACTTACCTTACCAAGATGGCCGCCGGGATCTTCACCCACGATGCACCGCGGGTCTTCTCCCATGGTGCACCGTGGGCTCTGTGCGGTCCATTGCCAATTCCAGCCTCCTGATTGGCTGGAATCGGCACACGTAACGGGGCGGAGCTACGTGATGACGCGTAGAAGGGGCGGAGCCAGAACGCCGCTCGTGCTGAGACCCAAGAGAAGGGAGAAGACCCTTCTGCACAAGCGCGTCTAATCGGGAGATTAGACGCTGAAATTAGACGGCACCATGGAGACGGTAACGCCCGCAACGGAGCAGGTAAGTGAATAACTTCTGTATGGCTCATATTTAATGCACGATGTATATTACAAAGTGCATTAATATGGCCATACAGAAGTGCTTACCCCCACTTGCTTTCTTGGGACAACCCCTTTAAGAGTTCCTTACTACTTTATTGTCTGTATTACATGACAACAGGTAGATCCATCTGACCTAAATCATTTTCCATTTGTGCTCTAATTGTGACCTAAACTATTATAAGTCTTCACTAGATGGTAACTAGATTAGACAAAGCCCAATAAAGGTAGACTTATCCTTTAACTGCCTTACCATATATGTTCTTCAGTTGTCACTTCACTGGTATAAATCTTGTTTAGATGTCAATTAAATTCCTTAGGTTGTGTTGCGTCCAAGCCGGAAGCTAAACAATTTGCCAGATCAGACATAATTATTCGTCCAAATGGGATGGATATACACACAATATATTAAACGCAGGAAAAATGCAAAATATAAAAGGGAAATCTGGCCTGAACTATGAATGCGATGAGACCCTATTAAAGCAGAGCATTAGCACTGATGAGGGCAACCTCACATCAGGGACCAGGGCCAGCTCCAGGTTTATATGGGTCCTTGGGTTACAGAGTTTCTGTGGGCCCCTTTGCAATGAGTCATGACACATGAGGCAGTAAATCTGCAACAGTGCATAAGGTACTTTTACTGGTAGATATCAGCTCCTAGAAAGGTGCTTTGCACGTATGTAGTACTTGTATACATGCTGTTTAATAATGTGTTCAAAGATCTTTCCTGTTATAGAAGTCAGGCTTACAGGTCTGTAGTTCCTAGATCCACCTTCTACCCTTTTTTTGAAGATAAGGACAACATTTGTCCTTTTTCCAATCTTCTGGAACTTCTCCTGTTCTCCAGGAATTTTCAAAGATTATGGTGAGTGGTTTAGCAATTACCTCTGCTGCTTCCTTCAGTATGCAGTGATGTAATTCATCTGGACCTGGAGACTTGAATTCATTTAAGTTCCCTTATCTCTGTTTATAGGTAGTCTGCATTATTTTATTCCTGTAATAGCGCAGTGAAAATCAGTTGACGTTACATTTACTTTCTGTGAGAAAACGGATACAATATAGAAATTTAAGTGTTCAGTCTTCTTAACCTTATTTTTAACAGATTTTAACTACTTCATCCTGTACACATCCAATAGGATCTTTGACTTTTCTTTTGCTTTTGACAAACCCACTGAATCCTTTTTTCTTGCTTTTGGCCTCTCTTGCAAGCCTCACTTCGTTATCAGCTTTAGCTATTCTGACACTTGCCCTACAGTTTCTATAGATCTGTCCCCCTCTTTCCATTAGATAAACATTTCTTTTTTCCTTTTTAGTATTTGTTAAAGTTCTGTGTTTATCCATACTGGTCTGGTCTCTTTAAATGCTTCCCATTCTTTCTTCTTTCAGGGATTGTTAAATATTGTTCTTGAGATTCTGATTTTGTAAATTTTCCCTTCCTCCTTGGACATTTCTGTCCTTAAGAACATCCATCAATTGAATCCTCCTTGCCCTCTTTTTGAGTCTATGAAAATCTGCCTTTCTGAGGCCCAACCTTGTTATCCCTAATTCAAGGATAGCGTGATCACTGCCTCCTAAGGTCCCAGCCACCTTTACTATTTCAACCATTTCCTCCCTCTTGGTAAGAATTAGGTCCAAGATAGCAGATCCCCCTGTTTTCTTTTTTACCTTTTGGAAGATAAAGTTGTCAGCAAGAGCAGATAAGAATTTGTTGGACCCATTACTTTTACCTGAGAGAGATTCCCAACAAATGTCTGGATAGTTAAAATCTCCCATGATCACTGTCATACTTTTTTGAGAACTTTGCCACCTGATGTAGAAAGAGTTCATCCATATCTTCTGCTTGTCCAGGCGGCTTATAGCAAATGCATATAATGGTGTCATTTCTGTTGTACTCTCCTTGTATTCTTACCCAAACAATTTCTACAGAACTACCATGCTCTAAAGCTTGAATCTCTGTGGAGATTAATGTTTTCCCAACATACAACGTAATACCTCCTCCCCTTTTATTAGGTCTGTTCTTTATAAATAAGTTGTATTCTTCAAGCTTTGTATTCCAACCATGTGTATCACCCCACAAAGTTTCTGTTATGCCGATGACATATTTTTCTTCCCATCTTAGCTCTTACTCTCCTTGTTTATTTCCCATGCTCTGCACATTTATATAGAAACATTTTAGTTTGTGATCGGTGTCTCTTGCTCCTCTGCTTTCTTTCTGAATTTTTTGTCTTTGTTTTTTCTTTCCAATTCTAATAGTAAGGTCCTTAATTGTATTCATTAGCTGTATATTTTTTCCTGGCCTTTTACTTACCTTCCACTATTGTTCTAGTTTAAAGCTCTCCTGATGAGTGTAGCAAGGCGTCTGACAAATATATGCTTACCTGTCTTTGTAAGGTGCAACCCGTCTCTAACAAGGAGTCCGTCATATAGGTAATTCACTCCATGGTCTAGAAATCTTAATCCTTGTTGATGGCACCATCAACGTAGCCAGTTTTTCACCTCTAGAATCCTTTGTCCATCTTCTTATTCCATGGCCATCCAATGGATGGGAGGACTATCTGTGTTCCTAGTTTTTTCATTTTTCATAGATCTTCAAAGTCTCTACAGATAGTTACTAGGTCTTTTTGTTGCTGTCACTTGGCCCTACATGTATTAGTAGGAATGGGTAGTAGTCTGTAGAACAAAGAGCAAAGTCCTATCTTGATGTTCATCTTTGTTCTCCTGCATGAGGGTCTGGTAGCGGTTCCTGAGCAGTATGGTTACTGATTGCCTCCTGATCCTTCTGCTTTTTTAGGTCACTTGCTTCTATTCCTCTGCTTCTGTGGATACACAAAAAAAATATTTTCTTTCAACATTTTGAAGAGTTACTTCTGCTCTGTCAAGAAAATCCTCATGTTCCTTAATGTGTTTCAATGTATCTATTCTCCCCTGAAGATGTTGCACCTTTTCCTCCAATAGAGAGACAAGCTTACTTTTCTGGCAGGTGAAGTTTAGCTTTTCCTCTGGTAGGTCTGAAAACATATAGCATTCATTTCAGCTCACCATATGGCTCCTCTCCCTTTCCATGTTGCACTTAGTCAGCTGATGACCACTTCTAAACTTCTAATAGTCAAGAGTTTCCCTTAGGTAACCATCTGTCGGTAATCCCTCTACATTGCCTGCCACTGAGGAAGTCCCTAAGGTGTTATCTGTTGGGAATCCTCAATGTTTAACTATCCCTTCCTCTCTCCCCTGCTACAATATCTCATGTGGTGTATGGGCTGATTTTCCAACAGGAAGGTGTTTTTGCCTAGCCAGTCAATCAGCCATAATGGAAGCACATTTATTTTGGGCCCACCTCTACATGAGTGCTGGTTATTTTCCTGCAGGTAAGTACCAGTGGTGATACTTTTTATTGTGGGGTCTATTCACCTTTGCCTAGCTCTGTAATATATATATTATATAATTTTCATCTTCTATATATCCTTCCCTATCCTACAATTAGGGACAGGCTAGGTCTCCTAGGTTTCAGACCCTATTGGGATGATCAACCTGCTTTTAGGCAGGGCCATTAGAGAGAGCATTCCCACTCCTATATTGGTGTTTCCCATGTGTTGGTGCCTTAAATCATTTATATGTTGGTGCATTGCAGACATTAATTGCATTAAGGTTTGGCATGTTGGTGATGTCCGTTAGGGTCGCCATACTTAGGCTATGCCCAAATGTAACAAACCAGTTTTATGTGCTGAGCTCACGGATTAGTCTGCTGGTCAGCTTTCCTTCTATTCTTTCTCCTCCACTCCAAGCTTACTATAATTGACAAGTCTCTCCGTAATTGTGAGTAGGGAGGGAAGTCGGAGACCTGTCAATCATGGTGATCCCTCTTAAACATTACTTTTCTATTAAACCATGATTCAACTCACTTGGGCTCCCTCCATACTACTTAACACCCAATCTTAGCTTTCAGATGTTCAGTCGGCATGGATTAATTATTAATTAGAATTATTGTGAAAGTGGTAACAGCTGTGACCTAAATTTAACAAAGCCCTCAAAGTGATAACATAATACATTTTTTTTGTTGATTAACATAAATGGGGAGTGTCTGCATAAGAAATAGTTGACCCCATAGCAAAATTTTCCCAAAGCCGATGTGCATCCCCACCTGCCTGGCAAAGCATTTTTGCATCATTTTCAATCCTTCCCTTTGGCAATAAGTCAAGAAGCTAGAGGTATAAAGTAATTTTTTAGAGTTTTCTGATAATTGCCATGAACAAAACAGCCATTTTGAAATATCAATTTTTTATGTACCCTAAACTCGGCTTTGACTCAGACTACATCAGGAATAAGTAATAGTTGATGTTCCCTGTTCAAGATCTAGCAGCATGAGTATTAAACATAAGGAAGAAAAGTGGCAACATATACAGGTGCTGATTTTCAATCCCTCTGGGGTGAAGATAACAGAAACCACAACCATAAAAGTAGGTGATGATAATTAGCATTGCTAGCACTACAATGTGTTTTAACCCCAAAAAGGGGTGGTCTTCAGGTAAAATCAGAGTGCTAGTCTTCATATGATCCAACATAGCTTGAGTCTCTAAATCCTTAGGATTGTGGTCTCTAAAGACCAACATGCATTTGTTGAAGTTGTGCCCATTTGTTGAACAACTAGCTCAGATCACATTTGTACATATTCTTTTTATCTTTACTATTGTTCAAAACTTCACCTAGATTGCGCCCGTGTATCTCCGTTCCTTTTACTTATTGGGTCTAGTTTTGATTTGTATTGAGAGCAAAAAGTGGCTGCAAAATTTCTCACCCTGAAGCAACTAGCACATCCATGCATTACATAAACAGTTCATTGATTTAAATAAGAACAATGTAATATATAATTTTTCCTGTGGTGGCGCTGTTGGGAAATCGAACACTTGCTAGCAAATTTCTCAACAGTTTATAGCTGATTGTTGGGATTGCCAGTAGTAGGAAAATTTCTAATAAAGACCCTTCTAATAAAAAAGGCATTTCCCAAAGAAGGAAACCTCTTTAATGATGCATTTCAATACACTGCCTGAAATAAGAGTCCAGATTAAGGTTGCCAAATAGAATTTTTCCTTTTTTTGGACAACATACCCAAAAATCACAGATGGACAACATTTTTTATAAACCAATTGTAAAACCAAAAGGATGATGATTACAATTAGAGATGAGCGAACGTGCTCGTTTAGAGCAATTACTCGATCGAGCATCGCTTTTTTCGAGTAACTGCCTAATCGGGCGAAAAGATTCCGGGGGTGCCGGGGGTGAGCGGGGGGGGTTGCGGGGTGGAATGGGGGGGGAAGAGAGAGAGCTCCCCCCTGTTCCCCCTGCTACGCCCCGCTCCACCCCGGTGCTCCCCAAATCTTTTCGCCTGAGTAGGCAGTTACTCGAAAAAAGCGATGCTCGATTGACAATTGTCCTAAACGAGCACGTTCGCTCATCTCTAATTACAATCATAATGGCCTGCTAAAGTACCACCAACCTAATCTTTACTCCTTCCAAATTTCTTCTGGCCTAGTGCTAAACTCTGTTGCTCCCTAAGATTTGCAGTTTTCATGTATTGGTATAGCCTGAATAAAAGGTCTCATAGTATGCCCTTTAGGTTTAAATCTCATGCTTGCACCCATTCATAGATTTTTATTACTTTTAATAATAAAAATTGGCTCACTACCTGATAATGTAGACACATATTTTTTGTACTGGTTGACACTTTTCCATAATGTGTTTTTGTCCTAGTTTACTTTGAAAGCACTTATTTAGACTGATGCATTAGATGACACATGGAAGACGTATTACAGGATCAGTGGATGTATCCTCCTGACAGATTGATATGTAGCACAGACTGATCAAGAGCGAAGTTTTTCTCAATCCTAATTTTCAAAATCTGAATTTTTTGAGTTGTATAATCATCTAATCAGTTTTTGATTGGGACAATATCACCATGCTGTAACCTTGGAAACAAGGCTTTTCTTGATTCATTTTGCTATATATATGCTCCCATTCCTATGAAAGTTGCTGCTGTGATATTCCCTGTTCACAGTCACTCATATACTATATGTGGATAGTGACTTAGAGGGTCAAGCACAGTAAAGGTGGCCCGTACCTTAGATATATATCAGCGGAGCCTGACAATTTCCGCTGATCACCTAATGTGTACAGAGGCCTCAAAACTCTCCCCAGACAGCAGATCAGGGGAGGAAATGATCAGGCCGTTGGATTTCAACTTCCCAATCTATTTGTTTTCGGGAGATAAGCCATTGCCTAAAGTGTCTGACAGCAACTTTCTGTCTTCTCTAGATTCAGAGCACATGCACACTTGGCTGAGCCAAGCACACGTGTATGGGGTGTCAAGCAAAATAGCTGTCGGTGAAATTATTGTTCAACCGCAGCTATCTAATGTGCATGAGCAGTCTAGAAGATATTTTCCATATTAATGACTTTCTCACTTGCTTGTCCTTTCTGAGATACATAGGTTTTGCACATATCATTACAAATAAGTCACATTGCATATTCCATCACTGTATAACCATCAGCAAATCTGCAACCCATTAGTAGCAGTCATTTCTTTAGGTAGGATATAGTCTTACAGGGGAATTATGCATGCACAGCAGAAACATGCACTTATGTAGCATGAAGTGAGATGCTTAACAGCAATTTGCTTACAACTACTGCTTACACTGCACATTTGGACAGATTGGAGATTTATGAAACTGTCTAAAGGAAAAGGGTTTGCTGATGAGACGAAAACTGCGCAATAGGGTTGATACTCCTGGTGGGTCTTGAACATGGGGAAAGATTTGTCCTTGCTACATAAATGGTCAAAACAATGGAAACTGCAGTTCAATATTTCCAAATGTAAAATAATGCACGTGGGAAAAATAAATCCTCGAACTGAGTATCCTATTGGCTGTTCTGTGTTATCCAGGATTGCAGATGAGAAGGATTTATTGGTTCTGATTTCTGATAGCCTCAAAATGAGTCCACAGTGCAGTCAGATAGCATGGAAAGTAAGTAGGCTATACCTTTAGCTCTGCTGCACAGCTAAAGGTATAACCAGTTGAAAGAGGGAGATTGTGATCCCGTTGTATAGAGCTCTAGTCATAAGATATTTGGAATACTGTCTTCAGTTCTGGAGACCTCCTTTCCAGAAGGACATTGATAAACTAGGACAAGTCCAAAGATGGATTACAAAAACGATGGAAGGTCTCAAGATCAAAATTTATCAGGAAAGATTTAAACACTGAAGCTTGGAGGAAAGAAGGAAAGGGGGACATGATGGAAACCTTTACATATGTCACAGGAAAAAAGAAGGGAGAGAGGGACATGATGGAAACCTTTATATATGTTAAAGGAGGGAAGAAGGGAGAGGGAGGACATGATGGAAACCTTTACATATGTTACAGGAAAAAAGAAGGGAGAGAGAGGACATGATGGCAACCTTTGCATATGATACAGGAGGGTAGAAGGGTGACACGATAAAAACAATTAAATATGTAATATGTTAAGAGGTAAAAAGGTTTAAGAGTAAAGTGTTTTTATTAGAAAGCTAAACACTAGAACAAGGGGGCACAACCTGAGATTAGCTGGTGCAGAGCTCAAAAGCAATATCAGGAATTATTATTTTATTGACATAGTAGTAGCTAAGCATAGATCAATCCTAAGAGAGACATAAAAAGGAAATAATATAACGGCAGACTAGATGAACAGTGTGTGGGGTTTTTTTCTGCTGTAAATTTTCTATGTTTCTATGGGCAACCAAGACAGATTTTGCATTGGGAGCTAGGATCTTCGAAATACACCTCTATTAATTTCAATTGCATATTAGATCAGCAAACAGGTAGGTAGGTAGAGCAGTTTGCAAGTTCATCCTATAGGCTCCAAACTCGTCTGGCCGCCGTTTTGAAAACGTAATCTTCTCTGTCAGCTTTGACATATATAGGATAAGCCTCTTAGAGGTGGAGGGAGATAAGAGAGTACCATGGGTCAAGTCTTAGTGTTAGGAGTCACTAAAAGATAAGCGATTTGGCCTTACTACAGCCTGACAAAGACTGCTCTATTTTCATTTGATGATTGTCTCCGAGGGGATAAATTTAGGGTTTGCGAAAGCTCGGAGCAGGTAGCTGGCACAGACTCAGCTGATCTTCATCCAAATTTTTATCTCTGCAGATTCTTTTTTCTGCTACTTGGTCTGGAAATTTCCACTGGTATTAAGAATCAAAATTAAGAGGTCAATGGAAAGTAGATACTAAAGCACGTAGCTACCTGCCCAGAAAATGAGATCTTTAAGCTGCTTTATTTTTGTGAATGACTGAAGCATTAATTTCAGTTTGAAGTTATAAAGGACACATTATAAGGGCTCATTGTGAAATACTGAAGAACGACAGCAACATAATATAATTAAAGGGGTTGTCCGAGTTAAGGAAACCCCTGTCTATGGGTACCCTATGCATTAAAATAAAAAATCAGCAGTTACTCTATCTCTGCTCCCCCACCAGTTCCTGCCACCGGTTTCAGGTTTCGTTATCTGTTTACAGCTATGACATCTTGTAAACCGTCTGTAGTAGCCAATGACAGTGCTCAGCCATGATCGCTGGACACTGTCATTGG
The DNA here is from genome assembly GCF_035609145.1 of Eleutherodactylus coqui. NCBI lineage: Eukaryota > Metazoa > Chordata > Amphibia > Anura > Eleutherodactylidae > Eleutherodactylus > Eleutherodactylus coqui. The sequence goes on from NC_089838.1 coordinate 265,918,652, forward strand.
CTGCTGCAACTTGTTTGCAGAGAGGCTCAGCAGTGGTGTAGCTATAAAGGTTGCAGGGGTCAAAGTTGAGACCTGACCCTAAATTGGGGGGCCCATAGGACCCCCTCGCCACAGTGTGATGTCTTCTGTGTGCCCCCTGTCCATTCAGTGGCGTATCATTTCAAACTTGCTTCCACCGCCCACTGCTCACTGACAGCCTGGCAGCATGGAGCCAAATCGTCCTCCCTGTTTGCAGCACAGCAGCGCACTTCCTTTCACTGTGAACAGCTACGTGACTGAGCAGCGCCAGTGGGGGGTGACAGGAAGTTTGCGATAATGCACCGCTGGGTGGACAGAGGAGTTATGTTTAAGGGACCACATTTTGGGGCACTATGACCATAAGCAGTCACATTTGGGAAAACTTGTTATAAGCGGTCACATTTGGGGGCATTATTGCTAAAGGGGCTACATTTTGGGGCACTTATTATAAGTGGCAACATCTGGGGCATTATTACTAAAGGGGCTACGTTTAGTAATAAAGGGGCTACATTTAGAGACACTGTTACTAAAGGGGCCACATTTGCGGGCAATATTACTAAAGAAGCTTTATATGGGGGCACCATTACTAAAGGAGACACATTGCAGGGCAATATTACTAAAGGGGCTATATTGGGGGCGCTATTACTAAAGGGAGCACATTTGGGGGTATTATTACTATATGGTGGCACTATCATTACTATTAAATGCCATATCCAAGTCATTTTTTTTCTGATTTGATGCCTGCAAATATTTAAAGATCCTATACTTGCCTCTCGTTATTCTATCATGATACGGTGGTAATATGGAGCATGGGGGGGGGGGGGGAATCAGCATGCAAAGTGAGATAATGGAGACCAGAGGACAAACAGAGGAGAGGTGAGTAACTGCTGTTTTTTTTATTTTAATGCATGGAGCACCCATTGACAGGGGGTTTCCTTAACTCCTATATGCATGGCTATTACTTCTGAATATATTACAATGACCTACAAGGGCAAAGATTGCTGTTTATTCTCAGTGGTGCATAAAAGAGGACCTGACAGCTCTCCTGATGTGTCTGCATTAATAAACACTTGTTTTCCCCATGAAATAACAATTTTGGCGCATCTTTTCGTTGGACTCTGCTGAAGATGGACCTATATATTCTCAGCTGGATATTGCCATTCCCATTGTCGATTGGTAGTAGTTTTATATGGTCTCAGCACTGACTGTACAGTGTCAGAGTGTACAGACATATCCTCTTCTAAGGCTTTCTTCATGCATATTTTAAACTGTGCTTATGTTTTGTTTTTTAAATACATTTGTAACATACGTCTTTCTTATGGCTTTTTAATGTCCTATAGAGAAGCCTATGGGAAAAGTGCTGAAAAAAAAATACCATGTCTAGAGCATGTGTGTTTAGAAAAAAAACACACCTGCCCTTCCCCTGTCGCCCCCCCAAAAAAGCTACAAACCAAAATGCATTGCTTGTAGTGCCTTCCATATTTTTCCCTATAGACTTCAATGAAGCATCTGATCACCAAAAAGTGAACAAAAGACATGTGAAACCACCCAGAAGAGCTTTTACCAACTGATATTAGTTAATTCTCCAAAGTGCTAAAATATTCCTTTGAGTGGATCAGTCCTCTCTCCTGACATGTCTGTTTTAGCAAATACTCATATTCCCTTTGAAACAGTAATCCTGGAGCATCTTTGCTTAGAACTGTGCATTTCGCTTTTTCTGTTATTCCTCCTGGAAATATATGAATAAGTTGAGAACTGGGCATTAGCATTCCCCTTGTCAATGGGATATCTCAATTTCCACTGACAAGAGAAATGTTAGTGCAAAGATTTGAATTTATTCCTACAATTCCAGGAGGAATAACAAAGGAACAATAAATTATGGAGTTCTAAGAAAACCGCAAACTTTTGTAATATACTTTTCTCATGACAGACTAAGGCCTCATGCTCACGGCCAGGTCGGATTCTGCCTGTGAAATCTAGCAGCGGAATCAGACCTGGCGCCCCCCAGAGACCCCATACTCACCTCTCCGGATCTGCGGCGAGAGTGGCTTCATAATCTGCTTTTTCACTGAATCTCGCATCAGGTGAACATCGCACGATTTTCTCGCCCATGTGAAACCCAAAAAATGGGTCCAAAAATCTTAATGCTATGTGGGAATAGATAGGGCAAGGTCTATCTTCCCACAGGTTTTTTTTTTCAAACTTGTGTGCACTAGCACGGAGTTTGAAAAGTCCGAAAAGAAAAAGACCTGCAGAGCCAAGCATAGTTGCGCATAGATTTTGGCACATTGCACTCTATTTGGGTGTATCTAGCTTTGTAGTGTTTAGTGCAGTTAACTGTGTCAGTAATTTCGTGCTATGATACCTCTCTCAACGGGAGGACTGCTGTGCTAGATAGTGAATATGCTGTGTGTATTAGCCTCAGGAACACTTCACTAGGTCATTATTTTAGGGGGCTTTTGGTATGAATATTTAAATGGCCAGGAATATTTAAGACCAAGGTCATTGCAAGCTGAAATTGAATTGTGTTTTAGAAATGCCCATTTTATTGATTTTAAGCTATTATACGGGGCAGTGAAAAGTGGGGCAGTCAATGAAATGTGCTGGAAGCTGTGATGGATAGACAACAATACATACCATGAAAGAGACTGTAATGTCTGGTATTATATGGACTCTTTTTTCTTGAAGACTGTAGAGATTACAATGGATTCATTTTAGAATTAGGGCACACAAAGCTGCACTGTGCCATTACGTAGAGGCAGTGCAGACCTCTTGCACATGGCATATGGTTATGGCTCTTTGCATGCAATTGCAATGAAGCTGTCAGAGATTCATAGTGCTTTTCTGTGGGATTTCATGCAGAATTTATTTTCTGTTCAACTTGCTACTATTCCAACAGAAAAAAATGTCTCCTGCTCCATTGCCATATTATGGAGGTATTCTCTCTTTCAAGTCTAGCTTCAAGGTAAGAATACAACTCAGTGACACCCAAAGTTCCTGCAGCTCTGTACTACTTAGTGTGTTCTGATAAAGCCTAACCATCTTATGTCATGGTATACGATGAAATGTAGTGATTATGTATATAAAATGTATAGTAATATAGCTCTGTCTACAGGTAGTACATTCTTGTGTCTTGTTCTCATGGAATCATGCTTCAGCATTGCCTTTGGGTTTAAAAAATGTTTATTAAACTTTTTCCAATATATAAGTATTAAATATAAAGTATTGTTCAACAATGAGGGGGTAGGGAGTGGTTAGGGGAAAATGGGCAGTGTAGTAAAGTGATCGTCTTGTACATGGTGGAGAAAGTGGAGAGGAGGGTGAGGATACACGGCATAGACATATCAACCCCCCAGAAAATACGTTTCAGGACCCAGAGGGGTAATGGTCCGATAAAGTCTTTGCCTGATTTCCTGAGATATCCGGACTGCGTGTAGCATTAGCTGACAAATTCACTTGTATTCTGGGCCCGGAAGCTGAAATGGGTGAGAACGGGGTGTCCTGTGAGACACCCGCAAGAGCTCTTGTGTACAGGATGCGCCATCAGGGTCCCTCCCTGCTCCTCCAAGGTGAGGTCTCCCCAAGGTATTCCCGAGACACAACCCCTGTCCCGACACCCTGTATCGGCATTGCCTTTTTATGGTACTACAGTTTTTTTTTGGATCTCTTTGTGGTGGTCTAGAGGGGAACCATAAGGCACCAGGGTTTGGGTGCAACTGTAATTTGTGAGCCCTTTAAAGCTATGGTATTAGCTGGTGGTGCAAAGAGGTGCAAATTCCAGGTAGGACTTTGTCTAAAGTTTTAAAGGAAAACTGCTATTTAGTAACTAATGACATTTACAGTATTTTAAAGCTCATTAAATGGAGAATGTAAAGTTTATCTGTAGTCATGTTGACATGCTATGATTCTTACACTTCCCACCATACGCTGGAGTATGGCCCATGTCTATTGAATACACCAAGTGGGCAACTGGCAGGACTGTACACTAAGAAGGGAGGACTTCATATGAAAATCAGAATATGCCTTTTGGTGTGAAGTTTAGGCTTTGTTCGGCTGGGTTCACACAGGGCAGATTTGCCGCGGATTTTCCGTGTAAAATTTCGCTGCGGCAAATCCCCCTGCGGCCTCTAATCCCGGGATTAGCCAGCCATGTGGACAAAATTTGTCAAAAATCTCATCCACACGGGGCGGCCAATCCGTCGCAGAAAAGCCGGGCGGATCCAGCGTTATGGCGCGGATTCAAAAGATGCAGCATGTCAATTTTTTTTCCCCCTGCAGCCTTGCTCTTCTCTATGAGAAGAGAAAGCCGCAGTGGAATCCTGGTGGCAGAACCACTCCAAGACCCACAGTGAAATGCAGCGGGTTTTGAAGCTGCGCTTTTCCAACAGAATTTCCGCGGTTTTTCGGTGCGGGAATTCCGCTGGAAATCCGTCTTGTGTGAACCTAGCCTTAAGGTTCTCCCAGGCTTTTCAGCGCATCATGCCACAAAGAATGCCATTATTGACTGTTAAAGGCAGACATTTGGCATCATCCCTTTAAAGATCAACAGTGCGCAAGTCCTCTATAAATGTATGTCGCCAGGTGATCTTTTGCCTTCCCCGCTAATGCTTTCCATTTTTTGGATTCCATGAGATAGCAATTCCTGCCGCTCTTAACTCAGGAGTCATAGAGTGTGTGTAGCAAAACCTAGTTGGCATTCAATGACTCAGGAATAGAGTAGTGGTAAATTTTCTCATTTGTAACCCGAAGACAGTAAATGACTTTGAACAGGTGATGAACACGTCATTGTTGAAAACCATCAAGTTGCCAGTTGATACATTTGGTCGCTTTCAATGATAATGTTCAGAAGTCGTATCTTCATTTGTAACAGGAGTGAGGCAGTAGCCCACATAAGGTGTAGACGTTGGAAGGTTGCCCTTGACTTCTCCATACGGCACTGGACGTCATGTTCAGCATCTACATCATTTATGATTGTACTACCCAAGTAAAGAAACTGGTCAACTTCTTGCAGAGCCGGTGTTTACAAAATCCGTAAAAAGGTACGGGGAGTGTAGACTTTTTATATCCAGTGTTTTTGTTGGTTTCCTGTAGTTACGTAGAGGTAGAAGAGAAGAAAGTCGGTAATAGAGATGGGGTAAAGCAATATCCTTCTATTGAACCTAATGTGATCTATTCATTTCATGGTCAAATCGGACTATAAACTCAACATCAGGTTTGCAGATTGTAAAGTGGAAACATCTGGAAATGAATCAACTGATTTAGAATAAAGTACAGAATATGCTTATAAGATGACCTATAGTAATGTGGAAATGAAAAAGATTCTGTCAAGGCAAGAATAATGGTAATTTTCTGCATAAGATGTAGAGATGTAGCAAAGTGTAACTTGATTGTAATAACGCTCTGCAACAACTGATCATAAGGCATTCAAAAGCTATTGTTATCTTATCTCAGCACAACAAAAGCCATTGAACAGCAAGTTAAATAGTAAATGAACAGTGCAAAAAAGTTATCATAATGCATTAAAAGTCAAGGTAAATTTTTTCTACATGTGTATCGTGAACAGACAAACAATTCCATTACATTATGATGAGGTCTCGGCATTTGTATTTATTATCAGGGTCCTCTGTCGATACGGGAAGCTGTTGTGGCAACAGGTAGCTTGCATGATGATGAAGCTGAACATTTTCCTGCTGGTTGAGATTTTTCCTAAATATAGAGGGAGTAACGTTTGGCAAATTCTGTCCAGTTGCCCCTGGGCTTAATCAAATTCTCCCGTGGCACAGACCACCTTCTCCTAGGCCTGTCACTGACCAATATCGGCACTGGAAGTTACATGCTACAGCAGCACATGTAAATTCATGGCTGCTGCCAGTGTACGAGGGATCAGCATCGGAGCATAATACAGCAGTGTGTGTTGTGCTTTACTATGAGATTGGCACTATAGATAAGTTGTTCCCCTTCCAATTTCTGCGGGTTTAGACTACGATATAATGTGCATTGGGGCGTTTCGTCTCTCTCCCGAAGCAGATGTAAGGATCGGCAGTTGCATTTCAAGTGCCCAATCCTTTTGTTCTCAGGGAGAAAAGCTGCCGCCTGAAGTGTCTGGCAGTGGCTTTCTCCTCTCTTTACATTCAGAACACATGCATTCTCAGCCAAGTTCAGTGTGCATTTTCATAGGGATATTGGGTGAGATAGCAGTTGGCTGAAAGAGCATTTGGCAGACAGCTGTCCAATACCTTTATACTGTGGGATAAATAACGAGGTTGCCAGATAAAAGGTGTCCTTTAATGATAGAAATCTATGGCATATCTATTTATATGCCATATGTGTTCTATTGGCGGAGGTCCAACCGCTAACACTGCAACACCCCATAGGGGTACCTCGTACACTTAACCTTCCCAGCTCTTTACATTAGTTAAGTGCTGTCTCGTCATGGCAGCACTTACCAGGCTCTGGTCCCAGAGGAATGACACAGCCAAGGCGAGAGCAGGATTGCAGGTCAGCTTCCACACCCCTAGGATAGAGAATGCCAATAAACAAGTTGATGGGGGTAGTAGTAATCATCACTTGTGACGCAACCGTTCCCACACACTGGTATGCTCTGCAGTGGAGAAAACAACACAGACTTGTGTATAGTATCTCGGGTCCCCAGGAACGGTTAGGGCCCGGTATAACTTTAAAAAAGTTTATTAATTAAGTAAACAGATATTAAAGGCAATGCAGCTACAATTTTCTTTAAGTCCCAGCAGGCTAGAGCTCCGAAGTCAGGGAGGATACACAGGATAAGAAACAGTCGTACAGTCCACTTTATCTGTACGGCACCACTCCTGGACTGGAAGCACTCAAGAGGAGGAAGGGGGTAGGGGTCATTCCGCAGACTCTCTGGCAGACAATTTATTTAACGCAAAAGACTTAGCAATAACACCCCGCACGGCAGACATGTGGGTGTGTCTCTGTAGAGTACCTGTGTGCGGTGATCCAGACTTTGGACAGCCGCACAGGAAAAGCCTGTAGTGTGGACTGGTACCTGTGCGATGGGTTCCTCTATACAGAACTCTCTCGCTCTCACTCGCTACGGCATATCTCTCCTCTTCCTCCATCTTCACCTACATGGAAGCTGAAGGTGCTTCCATGTGGCTCTGTGTTGGCACTCTCTCAGTAGACAGGATAAAAGACAGACCTCTTCCCGCTCTCAAGCACTCACATTTATACCCTCACTCTCACTACATGACATGACAAACTGATACATTTACATGCAGGCAATGATTTTATTACTGTTAACCTCTCAAGGACCACAGCTGTGCAACACACACACTGGATGTGACAGGGCAAGCTTTGCACAGTGCATCTACATAGAAGAAAATGTATGACATTCATGGAGGGGGCCAGAATGGTGATCTGGGCCACTACAACACCTCTTTAGTCTGAAGAATGGGAAACCTGACCTCCTGTTTCCAGTGTACAAATGACAGCACATTTGTATTAATGTCATTGTGAGAAACAGTCAAGAGAGTGTGCCTTTCTCAGAACTGGTGATGCTCCCATTGGTCGTTCCCCCAAGAGCAGAGTAGTAAAGAGTTGAGTTTACATCTACTGTATTCATTCCTTGTTCATTTCAAAGGTGGGTGGCTGTTGGGGGTGTCATTTAACTCGTCCATCTCAAGCAGCAGAAAAGCTAGAATTGCCCCTAAGTATGTTGTATATTCTGTGTGGGGGACAGTTTAACGTTAACTTTAACTTTCTAAGCATTTGTATTTCCTAAGAAAAAGGCCAGATTGGCAGTACTCCCGTCTCCCCATGCTATATAAGTAGCTGTGTACTCCGCATAGTTCAGAGTATGGTTGCATTCCGCCTGCAGTCTTTTCTGGCTCCCTGTCAGTGTTTGGCACAGATCTGAACAACCCCCTCACCCAGCTGCAGCTCTATAGAAGTCTCTGAATAGGATCTTTCTCTGTCTTTCCGTCTGCATCGGCTTCTGTTCGCTCTGCCATCATTACAAGCCTTTCATAACATGCAGCTTTAGAGGCAAGACAAGAAGGGGGCTGCTTGTTGCCAGCTCTCAGATCTGTACTAAATTCATATTACAGACCCGGAGCTGATGAGAGTCAGATCATACACATGGAGTATGAATTAGAGGAGGCTTTATTCCACTCATTCTTATTGTGCAATCAACTGGCTGGAGCAAAGAACAAAGTATTAACAGACCCAAAAATAGACTACGGTTGGGATTTTCTCATTCATTTCTTCTTATTTACTAGAATAGTGCCACTATTGTAGATGGCTGTGTCTGGTATTGCAGGTCAGCAACAATTCAAAAATAATTTGTAGTTTGTAGTTGCATCTAGGATCTCAGGCTTGGCTACGTAAATCTAGAGAGAGACTCATTTAAAGCCAACGTGTAAAACGAGAGATGTTATACCGGGTGATTTCTCTCTAGGAAACCCAAATATTCCACAATAAGGGCTCATTCATACGACCATAATTTTGGTGCATATTACGGCCACGATGCACAGCTGCGTGCAGCAAGTATGGTAGTCCTGCCTAGGAGGCTATCTCATTAGTAAAGAAAATAACAGATATAGAGTACACGTTCACATGTAGTGGAAAGTCCACACCAAAATCTGCACCAAACAGATAGGCTCACCACGAAGAATCGCGGCATGCCGCGATTTAGATCCCGCAAGTGTAGGATCGCTATGATTCTCCGCCTGTGGACGCTGCGACTGCGCTTTTTATAGCAACGCTATGGAAAGTGTTCATTGCATTACCTGCGGCCGGATTATTGCCGCGGGTAACGCAATGAACAATCGCCCATGGACAGGTAGCCTTAGTCGGTGACTTTTAAGAACCAGAAGCCAAGTGTGTACATGAGAAATACCGCTATTTCTGGCCAGTATGAGAAAATAAAACGCCTCTCTGCTATTTCTCACTCAGCTTCTCCTCTCTATAGACTACTATGAGCAGCAAGTAATGCGAGCTGTTAGCCCGTCTTCTCTGCAAAAATGAATTTCGGCAGTTTTTCAGAGTGAGTGAACAGTTTAGGAGAGAAGTAAGAGGAGGAACGGACCCTGATAAGTGGAGAAAGAAGCATTTTTCTCTATAAATTACAAAGTTTCTTCTAGTCTCCTGTACTATTGATTTAGACAACGTTTGTTGAAAACTCAATGTCTATGTAAATTACTGCAGAATCTGTATATCTAATGTGTATCAGACTGCTTTCATGTCTCTATGATCCAGTTGAATTATTATGAATTATTATCCTTTGCTATGGAAACAACATTTCTGTGAGACTTCCTTTCTATCTGACTGTGGGCCATTAAGCAGTATTTCACCAGTTCTCAGATCTTATTATTCCAGTTAATTACATAAGATAAGTCATTTCCTACTAGACAGGTCTGTATGTTTCCAATATGCCATAATACATTTGTCTGATGGCCAAGGCTACAGCAGTAGATGGCAATGGGGTGTTATCTATCTTCACTCAACAATACCCCTCTTGTTGTATCATCTTCCATCATGTCATGCCGTATTGGCGCTCATCTCTACTTCCCTGACTAGCAGATTGAGGATGCAGTGCCACTGCCTGCTTTGCTTCCTGGATTTACATCCCATTACAGAGTACAGTTTCTACCTTAGGGAGAGTTAGAGCACATGGAAAATAATATGCCTAGAGATACAGCTTGTAGTAAATATACAGTATGTTCTTCATCTAAAGTCACATGCATCTCGTGAATTTTTCATTAGTCTGTACCAAACTATCTTCTGACTGTTGTGTTGTGAAAGTTGATGCCATCATATAGATCTAGGGAGCATTCATATGGGCCACTTTGGTAAAAAAAAAAACCACACACAACCACATCTGGAAAAAACATATGCCTTTTTGCCACAATTTTGCTGCGTTTGCATTTAAAAACCACGGCACCATTGGAATTTTGTCTGCTAATAGACTCTGTAGAAGCATTGTTCTGTTTTCCGATTTGCATAAATAAAAATTTACCCATTCTGGCCCACGTCATAGGCTTCTCATCCACTCAAACCAGCAACCTACTGCACACTGATGAGGGGCAAAACCCCCAAAACAGTCTGTCTGTACATGGTTGTCTTTTCCTTCTGGAGAAGACTCTGACTTTGGCTTATATTTCCAGTTTTTGTTACAACGCCAGTTAAAAGGTCTGACATTGACTTGTAGGAAATCTACGTTCTAATAGGTGGCGCTGTAGAGGCATGGTTCCATCTCCCTATTTGCATAAACAGTGACAAAACTGCACCATTTTTTCTGATGTGGTTTTGGGCAGTTTTTCTGCAAATAAAATGCCCGTGTGAATGCATGCTACTAATCATAATGTGACTCCAATTTAAACACAAATCCTGCTCCTTCCCAGACATACTCTATAAGAAAGTAGATGGCGGGGACTTCTCTACAAGTGTTTTATGTATTGTATCTGGCGGAATATGGCATGCTTTAAATGTTTCTACTTATTTTACACATTTGTATAGTGCATACTTATTCTGCAGCACTGTACATCATTTGTTGCCCTTATTGGGACTCTGTCTAAATTTGCTTATTAGCATGTTTTTGGAGTGTGCGTGGGGGAGGGGATGGGGGGGGACTAGAGTACCCGGAGGAAACTCATACAAATCCATGTAAGTGTGGGATTTTAACCCAGGACCCCAGCTCTAGCGCAGCAGTGCTAACCACTAAGCCAACAGCTGTCTCAGACATTGCATAATTCATAGGATTGTAAAGCCAAATGTTTCATTTCAAATATAGCGCACTGTATCATTAGATGCTGGTTAATCTTGCCTAATGGATACAGGATCTTGTAACATAGATTTTGGTTTTGCAAAAATACGATTAAAGGAAATCTGTCACCTAGAAGTAGCATCCTGGACCAATCCTAACCAACGATGTGGGATAATCAGAAGTCTAAGCATACTTTCTTATTTTTGACAGTCGCTCAAATGCCTGGAAATCACAATTATAAATGGTTCACTTGCTGTGCTGGCGTGGTCTCCCTCCCCGGGGTGGGCTCACTCCCCTTCCATCATAAACCAGACCTCTTGACTAACGATTAACATCTCCAACTCCCTTGAATCGGAGATGCTATGTGTTCCAGATATTGCAATTGCATTGCACATCCGGAAATTGGCACATGTGTAGTGACGTATCCTATTATGATGATCGGCCTCCCTGATGTATGTTCTGATTCCAGAAAGCACAAGTGCCATGTATGAAAAGTATGGCGGCTCCAGCTCAAGGATACTGGAGACACCAATCATTAGCAAAGGAAAGTGGTTTACACCAATGGAGTGGAAGAAAGCATGTAGCAGTACAGTAATCCCAATGGACGGTTTACAGCTAATTAGCATACGCCCATGCCTCAGGAAAATGTGAATTTTAGGGCATTGGACTCACTACGAAAAATTAGCATGGTTAGACCACTCTGTATATCATCGATTTTAGGATTGGTTTAGTATGCTAATTCTATATGACAGACTTCAACCCCTTACAAGTGCCATACATGTATGGGTAAGAATGATTTGGAAAAATTAGGATAGCGCTGCCAGAGTGTACTGAGAAATCGTGAAGCAGATGTAAATGCAAAAATTATATCTCACTCACCCGGTGTCTAGTGAAGATCCTGTTTATTAGGATCCTCACTAACACTACTTGTCCAGGTTCTCTTATAGATATGTGTGCGCCTGTGCCTTTTATCCCCTGGTGTCCTGCTGGGCCAGTCAGCTGGGGAGCCGCGTTCCTCCTCCGTCTCTCAAGCAGAGAGCCGCTCAATCCAAATGCATGCAAACCAAAACAAAATAGGTCCGCGCTCCGGGAATATGGCACTTCGATACTTTAATCTCCACAACGCGTTTCATCCCTTTAAAGGGACTTTTTCAAGCATTGTATGATGGGGGCTCAGAAGCCAAGTCTGCTCCATACTTGGTGGGTGTTGGCTGTCTTTGACAGCCGATGCCTGACTGCAACAGTTGGGATCGTAAATAACTCTGATCTCGGCCATTAACAGTTTACATGCCACCGTCAGTACTACCAGTGGCATTTAAATAGCCTGACAGAGCCATTTAGTCAGATGATCGTTAGTTCAAGTCCCCTATAGGAAATAAAAACAGGTCAAAATAAGATGAATAAAGTTTTGTTTTAATTGATACATTAAAAAAATCTTAAATTTAAAAAACCTTTCCCAGTCATCGAATCAAAATACAAAACAAATTGGTAGCACTACATCCATAAAAATCCAATTTATTAAAGTATTACTTTATTTATTCCACACAGTGAACAATGCCAAAACTGAGTTTTTGTCACCCCCATCGCCAAGAAAAAAAATTTAATAAAAAATGATCAAAAAGTCATATGTATCCCAAAATGGTGCCAATAAAAACTACACTCGCTCTGCTAAAGGGCTTATTCAGACGGCATATATCAGTCGGGTTTTCACGCCTGGCCGATATACGCTGCCCCTCTCTGCAAGGGGAGGAGACAGGACGGGAGCTAGTGCACTGAGCCCCTGCTTTTCCCCCCTTGCCACTGTTTGCAATAGGGGGGGGGGAACAGGGCGGAGCTAAGTTCAGCCCCATCCCGCTCCTCCTCATTGCAAACAGTGGCGAGGGGTGGAGAGGGGCAGGAGCTCAGTGCACTAGCTTCCGTCCCGTTCCGCCTCCTCCCCTTGCAGAGAAGGGCAGCGTATATCGGCCGGGCGTGAAAACCTGACCGATATACGACCGTCTGAATAAGCCCAAAAAATGAGCCCTTACATCTCAAAAGATTGGGACAGAAAACTATTTAGAAAAAAAAAAAAGGAAATATTTTAAGTATTGTGGTACAACATAAAAAAAACTATATAAATTTCGCACAACCGTGATTGTACTGACCCATAGAAAAAGATAACATGTCATTTATACCATATCATGAACACCGTAAAAGCTTTAAAAAAAAACTAAAAATAACCCTGAAGTGTTGAAATTGCGTGTCTTTCCATTTCACCTCACTTAAAAAATTTTTTAGGTTTTCCAGTCCTAGTAGAAAACAAGCCTCATGCGGCTATGTCACTGGAAAAGTTCAAAAGTTATCTTTTTTTTGAAAGTGGGGATGGAAGTGATGAAGAAATTGTGGATTGATTACTAAAATGCCTCTGACTTTTTATAGCTTTAGCTTTATATTGCACTAAGGCTACAACATGTGACCATTTAACCCTTCGATGTTGTGGTCAATCATTGCATTGTGTGAGGGATGTAGGATGCAATACGGAGTCATGCTATTTGACTGTTAAAAGGAAATGTTGCTTTCAATGACTGTTAAATCTAAAGATATGACAAATATGAGCTCAGGATGGGGTCTTGCTATTTGTGGGGATCCTTCAGCCCGCTGTGCTTGCCATTGTGTTTGCACATCACTAACAGGAAGGTCAGTCCTGATGACAAAGGAGATAAGAACGAGTCTGGCGTAGTGATGAATGCTATACTAAATGCTGGTGCAGAGGAAGTTTAGTCTAAATATAGAGCATTCTGTACATTTTGGTGGTTATACTATGTTTTTGATAGTGATCTTGAAGCAGATTGTTATACAGGCAATGGTTAATGTTTTGTGTCAGTGGGAGATGCTACAAAGACAGAACCATTCATTGTAAAGAAGTTTGTAGGAAGGGGAGTAACAGGAGGGTAAGGGGCAATAGACAGTGAAGCTTTTGTCACCCCTCACCCTAAGGCACAGTGAATTCTTGAACATGCCTGTGATACAGACCATGCTTTCATCAAGGGTACTCAGGGTCAGGACTAAGCTGACCTTGAGCCACATGCTTGAATGTCATACATCACCATGCAACATGGATTATTCTTATAAGGAGCTCATATTTCTAGAAATAAATGAAGAGATGGAGTACTGCGCATCCAGCAGACCCAGAAAAACATTGTCTAAATGTGAAAAAAGGGAATGGGTAGAATGATCATATTTAAATTAACCACTGGTCTTGGACATACAATGATGGCTGACTAGCAGATACACACTGTGAGATTGCGGGGTTTTTTTTTCATGCGCGGATGATTCACAGTGCATCCGCGTGTGAAAAAATGGAATCCGCGATCTCCCGCAAGCAAAAATAAATTTTATTGTTGATCTGCAGTGCATCCACTGCGGATATCCACAAGAGAAATCGGCACAGGCCGTGGACATACGGCCAAGGCCTCATGTCCACGGGCACGCACGGATTCCCAGTGCAGAAGCCTGCAGATTCTGCAAGACAGTTTTTCTCGACTCCAGTTCTCTGGGCGTAACTAAAGGCTTAGGGCCCCCTCTATCTGTATCTGTACCCGTACCCATACCTAAACCATCCTGCACAGAGGCATAACTTGAAGCTTCTGGGCCCCAATGCAAAACCTGTAACAGGGCCCCCAACTATAATGCTTTATTCAAAGTACTGGGCTCTATATGGAGAAGAGAGGCCTTATGCGCCCGGGTGCAACCGCATCCCCTGCACCCTCTATAGTTACGCCCCTCCCGCTTGCATACATCCACCTGATGCCTCCATAGAGACTGGAGGCCAGCGTCCTGTGCAAGCACATGGGTCACAAGCCTCTAATCTTCACTGCTCACTGGCTCTTCTTTTTTCTGTGTCTTTGGAATGATTGTGTTTTACATGCTAGGCAGCAGGTAATGCAGAGTTAAGTTGACCATACACATTAGAGATATATCTGCCAAACCTACCAATTTTGACTGGTCCAGAACACCATGATAAAATTATGTGTTTTATCTCATTTAATTGATGCGTGAAAATTTACATGGGTCTAATTGTTTTACCTGCAGATGTCATGGCGTCCGCAGTACCGATGCTCTAAATTCCGAAACGTGTACGGCAAAGTTGCAAGCCGAGAGAACTGTTATGAATGTGTCCCCATTACCAAGAATGTGCATGATAATCCCTTCTGTGCCGTTAACGCCAAGTTCCTAGCCATTGTCACCGAGAGTGCAGGAGGGGGCTCATTTCTGGTTATTCCCCTTCATCAGGTGAGTGTCATAATGAATGTATTCGCATTAAACTTTCAGTTCCTGCCTATAGCTACAATAGTTTTCCAAAACTACAGATTAGCTTGATGGGGTATAACTCAAATTCCTGGTCATGTACTTACCTCTCCATCAAGACAAGATGGTATCTCTGGCCTGGATCTTAGCTGCAACATAAAGTATGGAGATTCCTAAATGCCAGTTGTAGCCTATTGATAATAAATGCGGGAAAATCATGTTGAATTCAATTTCCCAGCATATAGATCAAACGTTTCCAGTCATTCTCGCAATTAATTAGAGCAATTCTGTTAATGACAATAGGAATTAATTTTTGTTTAGCTAATTTAGTAAAATTCCATGGCAGGCAAATATGAATTGCAAATCATTGAACGTACGTAGTTAGTATTTGAGTGGAATAATACAGAAGACACCGTGTATATATCTCTCATCTGTATCATTCAAATACACCCATCACACATTAAAGTATCAAACAATATTAGACAGTACTTTATAATCTGTGTGCAGGTGGAGGGAGGAGCTACTGACAGGTGTATCTGTCTGTCCTCCTCCCCCAGGTCTGCATGGCAGGGGGTTCACCTGTGAAATCTTCTGTGCCTCCCCCAGACTGGACGCATTGAGCCCAATCACCCCAAGGTGTGTGGGCACCAGGGCACTGTACTGGATATTAAATGGAACCCCTTCATTGAGAATGTCATCGCCTCCTGCTCCGAGGACACTTCGGTAAGTCACGCTCCTCATTAGAAAAATCATGACACTAAAATGCTAAGATTTTCTTATTTATTGATTTCTACTTGTAATATACTTAAAGACTATGTACACCTTTTACAATTTTTTTTTGTAATTGGTTTTCATTAAAAATTTCTGATTATTTGATTTCTATGCTTACATTGTTTTTTAAATCACTGCAGACAGCTTCTGAAAAAGGAGAGGGGAGGGGAAGCTGAGTTTGTGTGCATTCATGATAGAGACCAGCTGATCAGTGCTGGGAACACCACCTAACCAGAAACTTGAATGTAGGAGAGCCTGCAAACCAAGTATGAGGCTTTCTATATACATGAGAAGGAAAACTCAATGCACTTTTTTTTTCGCATCATTATTTTCGGCTGGGACTTAATAAGATTTGTGTGTATTGGTTTCTCATGCACAAGGGTTTCCATAACCTTTTAATATATTCAGATAAAGCATGACATAATATATTCATATAGTAAAGGAGAGGCATTCCTCTCCCTTTTATTTTAAAGAGGACCTGTCAGCTCTCCTGACATGTTTGTTTTAGTAAATAGGTGCAGACATGTCATAGATCCTCTTGAAGATGTTACTTAAGTGTTGTCAGATTACAAAATGAGTTTTTAAAATTCAATCCAAATCCGTTAAAACAAGAAAACTGGAGGTAGTTACCCATCCTCTGACCCAGTGATGCAGCACTACAGCCCCACAGTTCTCACGGTCTTTGTTGTGGAATAGACACTATGTGACCGATGCAACCAGAGGCCATGGCAGTTGGATGCCGTTATCCTGGCATATCCGCTCACAGTATCTGAGCGGTAATGCCAGGAGAATGGTTGGTTGTTCCACAACAAAGACTGGGAGAATCACGAGTCTGCAGTGCTGCGTCACCAGGGCTAAGGACTGGTAGGTACTGCTGGTTTTATTGTTTTAACTGATTTGGATCAAATTTTAAATACTCATTTTTCAACCAGACAACCCATGAGGCATTCCAAAGGACAAATCATAAGTACTAATGAGATCATAGATTTCTTCCGCTACAGATAACGCACCTGTATATGAGGACGAGTCAAATTCTACAGCCAGAGTATGGATAATTTTTATTTTAATAATTTTTCAGAAAAGGCAAATATGGTATTTTTCAACAAAATTTCCCTCCTTTTCAATACCCTTTTTGACCATCTTTCAACAAGGTTTTGCATTCCCTCTTTAAAAAGGGTTTTTGACTGAGCTGCAAGCCATGAATGCACCGCCGTCTTCACCTCTTCATCAGACGTGAATCTTCGTTCAGGGGACCAAACAGGGGATAGTCTGATGGGACAAGATCAGGACTATAGGGAAGATGCTTTAATACCTCAACATGATGTTTTTCCTGATAATGTTCCAATACTGGCCCTTGAAAATCCTAGAAAATTGTAAGCATCAATTCTCCAGCTGATGGTTGATTTTTTTTTTAAATTTTTCTTGGCTGGTGTTTGAGGATGTTTCCATTCCATACTCTGCTGTTTACTGTCAAGCTTAAAAAACGGATTAACTGCAGTCACAAATTAACTAATGTAACAATTTCAAACTGCACAGCAGTAACTTGGGAGACAGCGACCTACAACAGAAAGCGCTGATAAGATAGTGTGGCCAACAGAAGTTTTAATATAACTGGAGTGCGGATAAATTTTGACTCGCCCTCGTATCATCTGAGTCTGCTATAAAAAATTTTATATTGTAATTCTGGTACTATAATTAAACATAAGAAACTAAAATGAAATTCTTTCCTAAGGTGAGGGTATGGGAAATTCCAGATGGCGGACTCAAGAGAAACATAACTGAGGCAGTACTGGAGCTCTATGGACACAGTCGAAGGGTGGGACTCGTAGAATGGCATCCTACAGCTAATAATATACTGTTCAGTGCTGGGTATGACTACAAGGTCAGTAATGCTTCAATCTATTGCTTTTTTTTTATGTATTAAATAAAATGCTCCAGATTCATTTGAATGATTATTGCTCCTATGTAAAGCATGTCAGCCATAGTCACTGGTACGGCTGTGGGACGCTTGTTCAACTGACTGTTGTACCATGTAAAGATAACTTTCGGCAAATCCACTATCAGAGAATTACTCTGATTTCTGCTGCAGAGTAATTCAATTGGGCTAATCCATAGATTTCAGTAAGGAATC
Source organism: Eleutherodactylus coqui (assembly GCF_035609145.1). Lineage (NCBI taxonomy): Eukaryota > Metazoa > Chordata > Amphibia > Anura > Eleutherodactylidae > Eleutherodactylus > Eleutherodactylus coqui. The sequence continues at coordinate 265,936,603 of NC_089838.1, forward strand.
GGCAGCAATGATGAACATGCTGTGGATCTTGAAATTCGCTGTGCATTATTACATGTGGATTTTTTCCAGTGTGTGAATGGCATATAAAATCTTCGCTTCACTTGTATTAGTGAAAGAATGTCTTGAGATTCTGTCAGGACTTAGGTGCAGACTACCCAACATGTGGACATGGTGATAAGGTCGTTGTACACACGCGACGGTTGTTGGCTAAACAGCCTATTTTAGCAAAACCAGTTGATTCTAAAGGAGGATGGAGCATGTTGGACTTTACCATGTCTGATCATTTTGTTCTCAAGGGAGATTAGCCGCTGCTAGAACTATCTGGTAGCAGCTTGTTCTTCTCTCTCTATTGAGATTGCCTGAACGCTTGGCTGAATGCCTATGTATATGGTGGGTTGGGAGGCATAGCTTTAGACAGAATGGTGGCTATCTAAAGTGCAGGACTAGCTTTAGAGTTTTAGCATTGTTAGGTAATGTTGATTCAGTTTCCTTGATGGTGAACTGTTCTATTCAGATACTGATATGGAACCTTGAAGAAGGGGAAGCTGTGAAGATGATAGACTGTCACACAGACGTTATCCTCTGTATGTCATTTAACACGGATGGAAGTCTATTGGCCACGACCTGTAAGGACAAAAAATTGCGCATACTGGAACCTCGCTCAGGACGGGTGCTGCAGGTAATTACTTGGCATAACTTTATTTTTCTATTATGCTTATTCATCCACTAAGTCAACTTTGAGGGACATTTGTTGGCAAACGTTTCTTAAAGTGGTATTCTGGAAACTGGGCAATATATTTCCTTAACGTTTCCACTCATTGCCATTGTTGCAATCGTCCATCTAAATCATCAAACTGGAGTCCAGCACTTTTTTTTGCGGACCTGCTCCATCGCTGCATTCCAGACAGCTACAGATTTCCATATTGTTATTTAAAATGGGCACCATGGGGTGCAAAAACTACATCTCCCACAATGTCCCGCTGCCAGTTACTGATGAGTGTACATCCACAACTGTACAAACTGTGTCGCCCCTACAGAATGTGAAGGCACTGAGCATGCCTTGACTGGTAAGACAGTGGAAAGTACAGGTCATTGCCGTTAGATACCAATGGAGAACTGAGTGGGGAGGGGGGGGGGACCACAGGTAAAGCAATATCTGTGCCGCTTTGAAAAATAAATTATAACATTATATTGCACAATTACATGTTATCACCTTATGAAGCATATAGCTTTCACTTTGAATTGCTGAAACACCCCTTTAATTTGACATTCATACATTACACCATTTTACAGCATACTAAATAAAAATAGCTTCATAAAAACTTTTGAGGTATAGTAACCCATTTCAGAGCCGTCACTAATTATATGGGGACAAAATATAGGCATAGAGTATGCCCTAAGCCCCTCAACCCCCGATTTGAAACCTAACCAATGCATGCAGTATATCTGCAATAGTTAGCAGTGACGTCACTCGCTCATTCAAATGAGAATCTGCTTGTCTAATAGGACCCTTACTTGGGGCATCAAATTCTGCTTTCCAGCTGTGACATCTGCAAAGGGGAAACAAAAACAGGTTAACAGCTGACAACACACACCGACCGCATTTATGGACCAACCCATATGAGACACGACCGCAAAATATCAATCTGTCTACCAATATAACGTACAGGGGGTTGGAAGAAGGGAAAATGCAGCTTCCAGGTAAGCTGAAGGAGATGACTGTTCCTCCTCCCTAATCTTCCACTTTACCCCTCCTTTGCCCCATTTTTACACCAATCACGGGCAATGCCTGTTCCCACGCAAAATCACTACTCCCCCCTCCCTGCAGGCTGCGGCATTTTCGATAATTTAGCTTGAAAATTTCCAACTTATGTCGACAGTTCAATTTACGTTAACGTGCGGGCATTCAGGTCTTGGGCAAACCCGTGGGCCACCCATGTGGTGTCATATTATGGTATTATGCAATGTTTGTATAGGAGAATATCTTGTTAATATGGCATTGGATGAAATATGCTGCAATTCTTTTCCTATGGGTTTCATACAATAGAATAGAACAATAGGTCTGTATGATTCCTTATGACAGCTCTATACAGTTCAGAGGTCTTACAAAGCCATAACACGAGCGCGTGCATGAACCCTGACTGTAGTCTTCTAAATTTCTAATGCTTGAGGATTTGGCTATAAAATTAAATTTTGGCTATATTTATAGAGTGCGCCAAACAATGTATAGTCAAGTAATTCAGCCATAGGCAGCGTTTCAGTGTCACTAATCTACAGATAAGCCCTTAGTGACGGCCAATATGCCTTTTTACTGACCTCACTAATGGGCTTTTAGTTTGCACATACATCTTTTTACAGCCAGGCTCCTGCTCTAAGCACCAGATGCAGAGAAACCTCACATCCTGGCAGTTTAACCTATTAAATGCTACAATAGTTAGCTACTACTGCATGTAGCCATTAGCACTTCACCCATCAGCACCCCGCAAAATAATTGCATCATAATAATGGGTTCCCATTGCAGCTGGAAACCTAACAAAGGCCTCCATATCTACCATGTAACTCAGCCTATTAGGCCCCGCCTCCGGCAGGGTCTAATAGTCTGCTGTCATAGGCTTAGGAGAATGCACTACATAAGTAATGCAGTGTATTATCCTAGTGATCTGGACCCATCTGACCAGGCAATATTTTTCCGCTGCTCAGTGATGTAATTTTTGCACTCTATTGCCCGCTGGAGTCTTAACATTGTTTCTTTTAGACAGCAATGACACTGGAACTGGTTATCTAGTCTAATAGCCCATCTATGCTAAGAGACCATGAGCTGTGTATGCAGACATGTTAGCTGATGCACCAGCATTGTACTTCGCTGCCATTGGCTTAAGTGTGCACCACCCTTTCATTTGCACGGTTCTTGACATTCTCTTCCGACCCAGTTTGTCTCCAAGTTGTTAAGTACACAGGATCCCCTTCCTTTGGATAGCTTTCCTTGATCACACCATTCTCAGTATACGCTTGACAACTTTGCATGAGGAACCCCTAAAGGTTGGAAGCTTATGAAATCCTGACCCCAGCTAGTGTAACATAGATCACCAGGCCTCAATCAAAGTAGCTCAGACTACTAGATTTTCCCATTCCAATGTGGATTCACACCACAACCGATCCACAGAAAACTTGTCACTTGATTTTATGCTGCACTTCGGGGTCATGTATCTAATTTCTATACAGGAAAGCTACAATTGTGAAAGAGCAGAGATGTCTCATACATAGTGGCCATTCAAAGGCTTTCCCAATATAGATGACATGCAAGTAGAAGTGTATCCGCGTTAATTTTTTTTTTTCAAATTTTGCGCTGGAAACCTCCGTTCACAGTGTACTAAATGTTATTTTTAATATGACCCTCTTCATTATCCTACGTTTTTCCTTACTAGGCAGCAAACTGTAAAAACCACAGGGTGACACGTGTTGTTTTCCTGGGAGACATGAAGCGTCTACTAACAACAGGCGTCTCCAGGTGGAACACAAGGCAGATAGCATTATGGGACCAGGTGAGGAAAATTGTGACTCATACAACAGCTTGAATTCTCAGTAAAAGATTCCCAGACTTAGAATTCAGTGTAAAATATAGTCAGAAGTCTTAGGGACCTTTCACAGAGACAGAATTTTTCTGCATTCTGCACCTCATGCTGCGGTAAATTCCGCACAGATTTTGATGTTGATCCAGGGATTATTCTCATTGCCAGATTGGAGTTGGGAAGAAATTTTTTTTTTCCTTTTTAAAATGGGGAAAATTGGCTTCTACCTCTTCTTTTTTTTTTGCCTTCCTCTCTATAAACATTGGGGCGGGGTAATAGGCTGAACTGGATGGACATAGGCCAGAAAAAAGACATAACATACTATGTAGAATGAAAATGGTGTAGATCTACCAGCAATTCCACATCAAAGTCTGCAGTGAGACTTGTGGATTTTTATGGGGAATTGGCAGCAGCAGATTAAGGTGCGAATTTACAGTGAGGAATGTAGAAAAATTACACTTGCGTGAAAGGTTAAAATTTCATGCAAATGACCATTTGCTATGGGTGATATCTGCCAAAAAGTTGATTAGCCGTTCACTTGCTACATGATCAAGTGCATTTAGTTGCTCACCTGCCATATTGGTCTACTGTGTTAAGAGCTGAATGACTTGTACAATGGACGATCTTAATCTCGTGTATAGCTAGTTTAATTTTAGTATGATGCTCAGTCTATAGTTAGCCTGCCTATTGGTATAAGATAGGATACATTATTGGAAACATTTGTATGCAGGAGGACTTGTCAATGCCATTGGTTGAAGAGGAAATAGATGGGCTTTCTGGGCTGCTCTTTCCTTTTTACGACATGGACACACACATGCTGTATCTGGCTGGAAAGGTAAGCTCCCACCTTATTATTTATCTTATCCCACGCAGCACAATCCATAAACTATTACCTCCAAATACTGCCTACCTGATTCACACATTACTCCTCTAACATCCTGTACTTCTTGTTGACACAGTTTCACATCATTATCAGAACACACTATCAAAAGTAATTGGACATCTGAGCAAGAATCAAAAGTAGCATTCATTTACATATGTTAATACTTAGTGGAGGCTCCTTAAGTCCTAATGACATTGAACGCTCTCCATAGCATACTTTCTACTAATGTCTGATATAGTTCAGCTGGTATTTCCCTTCATATGTCCTGCAAATGTCTGGCAAGTTCTCTCAAATATGATGCATGGGTCCATGTGCTATGGTTCATTGGACAGTTGAGTAATGGAAGAACATTGTATAGAGTGACAAATCATGCTACTCCATTTTCAAATCATGTGGAAGTGCCTGGGTGTGGAGGATACCTGGGGAATGCCTTTTGCCTGAGTGTGTTGTGCCAACAGTTAAGTATGGCAGAGTCCATTATGGTCTGAGGATGTTTTACGTGATATGGTCTTAGTCCATTGGTTGTAGTGACAAAAACCATGAACACGGAGATGTACCTTGAAATTCTAGACAATGATGTGCTGCCGACAATGTGGCAATACTCTGGGAATGGTCAGCAATACTTCCAACAAGACAACGAGCCTTATTACAAATCCATTGGTTTGAGGATATGGATATTCCACTATTGGACTTGCCTGCACAAAGTCCTGATCTGAACCCTACTAAACATCTTCGAGATGAACTGGAACGTCAGGGAAGGAAATATGAACGGCGTCCATTTTCTTTAAGAGAACTTGTCAGACATTTAAAGGATGAATGGAGGGAAATACCAGCAGATATCAGTAGAAAGTATGCCACAGAGAGTATCCAATGTCATTAGGGCCAAAGAAGCCCCACTAAGTATTACTATATGTAAAAAAAATACTACTTTTGATTATTGCTCAACAGGATAGTGTACTTTGTCATCCCCCATTCTTGGCTTTCATCAATCAACTTCATTCAATCAGCTGTATGACTATCATCTTCTTCATTTCTGTCGACCTCCTAGTATTGATGGTTCCCTTTTTCTTATGTAAGGGAGATGGGAACATCCGGTACTATGAAATAACAGTAGAAAAACCGTTCCTGACATACCTCATGGAGTTCCGTTCTGCTGCACCTCAGAAAGGCCTTGGTGAGATACAAAACAGTAATATGGGGAGGGAGCATAGAAATCGATTATAGAAATGTTCTCAATGAGAAGTGATGTAAACCATTACAAGTGTTATATAGAAAATGAGATGGCTAGATGAAGACGGCTATACTTACCCGCATAATTACTTTCAAAAACATCACTGTAGGATGTTTTCTCGTAGGAGTGATGCCAAAACATGGACTGGATGTGTCAGCATGTGAGATATTCCGCTTTTACAAGCTCATCACTTTGAAGAACGTAATAGAACCAATATCTATGATAGTTCCAAGAAGGGTGAGATTGTATACATGCATTCAGTGTTGTTACAAACATACTAATCTAGACAACTGCCCTAAGTTAAAATTTATATTTTTATTTTCTTATAGTCGGAAACCTATCAGGAGGACATTTACCCTATGACACCAGGAATGGAACCCGCACTAAATCCTAATGAGTGGCTAAGCGGCATCAACAGAGGTGAACGTGGTGTAGGGTTCAATTAAAGCTAGGGATGTAGATGGACACATCAGACGGATTGTATGTAATGTCTCAGCGCGAAGATACACATTTGGAATCGGATTAATATACTGTATTAGAGCACTGTATTTTATATAGCATTAGTATGAGTCATTTCCTAATATATACCTATTACCCATATCATTTACTTATAAAACAAGGGCTAAAGGAAATTTATATTGATCATTAGAATAATCAGAGTCGGAAAGGGTATCATTTCTCCTTAAGGAGAGCATCTAGAAGGTGAGCGAGGAGACTTAAGGGCCATGCATGCTCCTCTGGAAAATTCTATGAATATGCAAATTAGGCAACTCAGAAACCTACTGCACACTGATAAGGGGCCAGAACCCCGAAACAGCTCTCTGTTTATGGATTCTGGCTTGGTTTTCAATTTCCAATCAGAATGAAGCTTTAAAAAAAAACAAAAAACGCTGAGATGTCCAGCCAGCAGACCCTCCTGACACAGAAACCGATGCCTTTCTAAACTACAGGGCTGTGTGTCTCCAGCGTGACTGAAGAGTATTTTGCCTCGAAACGCTGTGTGTTTTTTAGCTGTTTTTTATTTCATAATAAGTAGCACTTTCTTTTTACATTTATATAAGTGCACATTTTTCCTAAAAGGGTTGCGCCACTTTGCGAGCCACTTTTAGACTTTCTCGTTCCACAATCATTACTGATCAACCACAGAGGTTGTACAGTCATTGGTCTGGCAGCACTCAAAAATTGATGCACATCTCCTATCTTGCCCTATAGAAAACAATTCACTTGAAAAACACACCTCGGCACTTCACCATTGGAACTTTACTGGAGTAGCTCCACTTCCTTTTTTTGCCACTACTGTTTCTTAATCATTGTTATAAAGACCTATATAAAGGGTCAGACATTGATTTGCAGGAATGCTGCCATCCAATAGGTGGTGCTACAGAGATCTTGTCCCATCTTCCTTATTTGCAACAATCAGAGAAGAATACATATGTTATGGAATTGTGTACTTTTCTCATATACAAGTGTAGGTACACCAAAGGTAAACTTTTAGTTAACAGTGATTCCCAACTACCGTATGTGACCGACCTTTGCGCAATATATTATACTGTATAGTGTAAAAGCACTGAATGTTTTGCCAACTATATCTTTAAGCTGGTTGAAATCAGTTTATCATCTCTAATATAAAAGTGACAAGTCTTGTCTAAGAACCCTCATTGAGAATCACTGGTTGAAACTAGCGGTATCATATGGGCAAATGAGACTCAACAATGACATCGTACAATACCCATCTGGTAGAGGTTTATGGATGCATGAATGAACATTGCTGCATGTGGATGGTGCTATAAATGGACACTCTTGCATTTACCTTATGCACGTGGCACCTGTTGTGATATACATCAAAGTGTTCTTCCAGTTTAGCACATTAGAACATTTGCCAGGAATTTCATGTAGGAGTAAGCCTACAATATCATCAGTGACATCAATTATTCTGTGAAGTTTGCAGGATTTATGCAGAAATGGCAGCTGACCCCAAATTCCCTGCTGCATACTTTACATAAATTGTAAAAAAATATGCATGAAGCCAATATTTTATGTCTCCCATCACAATTAACAGTAACAAGGGTTCTGTTCATAATATGTGAGTCTAGGATAATTATTTGCAGACAGTAGGATACGAGCATCATGTTTGCAATGGTCCTGCCATGAATACATATACACAAGACAGAAAAACAGAAAAAACTGGCTCACGAATAATTGTAAATCTAGTGCACAACATAGTAACAGTGCATAGACCAGCAATACAGATGAACTTTATCATTGACACGAGTCTCATCTCCAGGCAGTTTTTTTTTGTGCATATACACACTGAGATCATCTGAGAGTAATTGGACCACTTTCAATAGATCCTGTTCTGATGAGTCTTAAAGAGGGGTACCGAAAGGAGATCAAGGCTACATTCAAAGCACCAGCGAGAGATAAGAAGAGTTTAGTGGTAAATGGCATCGATCTACTAGAAAATGTGCCACCTCGGACAGAAAATGAAGTGAGTCAATATTAACTTTTTATGTTGTATCTAAGAATATCTTTTCAGAATTGAAAAACCATTTCCGCATCGTTATGAAGGGATGACAGCCATATTGGTTTCTATGCAATTTCAATTTTAAACCATTAACAAGGACTTACATAAATACCATTATACTACAATATATTTTAACCCCTTAACGACACAGGACATACGGTTACATCCTGCACGCTCAGGGTTTGGATGGTAGGAGATCTCCGCCATAAAACGCGGGAGTCAGCTATTTCTTACAGCCAGCACTCGCCACCAATAGCTCTGAAAAGCCGTACAGCTCATCGGAGCTGTTAACCCTTGAAATGCCGGCATTTAAATCCCCTGGACGATGTTTCGGAGTCCCCTACGCCCCCTCCCCCCGCAATGAGATCGCAGGGAGCCATTTGAGTGTCTGAAAGGCCTTAGGCATGGCTTGATAGGCATTCTGCTAAGACAGACCAAGACATGGCTTGATAGAATGCATGTCTGAACACAGTATGATGTAATGCTAAGTTCTTGTTCCCTCTGGAGACAAAAAAAAGTTAAGTAGTAAAAGTTCTTTTTATAACCATTTAAAAAAAAGTAATACAAGTTAAAAAAAAAACAACCTTTTGTTATATTTATAATAAGAGAATCCCAAAAATATCTATTTGGTATCGCTGAGTCTGTAAAAGTCCGATCTATAAAGGTAATGCATAATTTACCCCGCATAGTGACCGGTGTCAGAAAAAAAGATTTGGTCATCCTGTCTCCAAGAAAAAAAGGTAATAAAGTGTTCAAAAAGTCCATATGTACTTCAGAATAGTAACAAAGGAAACTACAGGACGTCCCGCACAAAATGAGATGTCACACAACTATGCTGCCGAAAAAATAAAGTTATAGCTGTCAGAAGCTGGCGGCAGAAAATAATTTTTAAAAATAAAAAATGTAGTACAGCAAAATGAAGAAAAAATCTATATAGCTTTGGCATCGTAGTAATCGTACTAACCCATAGAATAAATTTATCAGGTCATTTTTGTTGCAGTGTGTACGCCATAGAAACATGACGTACCCAAAGATGGCGGAATTTTGTTTTTTTTTTTCCATTTCCCTCCACTAAAAAAAATTGGTAATGTTTTTCAGTACATTACATGGTACATTATATAGTACCATTGAAAAATGCAACTCGTCCTGCAAAAAACAAGCCTTCATACAGCGATGTCGATTAAAAAAAAATATCATAACTATTATGTATTATTTAAGGGGGGATGAAAAAACAAAAATGGGAAAAAAAGGTGACAGTCCTTAAGGGGTTAAAAGGATCCTGTAATATTGTGCATGCACTGTAATCTGCATGCATCTTGTTATAGAGCAGGAGGAGCTCAGCAGCTTGATACATACACTTACATGCCAAAAGTCATGGGATGGCTGTGTGTAAATTGCTTATGTAGTGGCTTGGGTACACCCACAGCTAGTATACCTTGTCAGGTGTTATCTTGTAAGTGAAGGTGAAAACTGGCCAGTGTGCTCATGACAAAGTGACATGAATTACCAAAATTAAAACGAGGCATGGTAGCAGGTGCCAGACTAATGGGACAGTACATCTCTGAGGTTGTACGAATATTTAATATTCCTCAATTCATTATTAAAGGCATTACCACCCACAGTGGCTGCCCACAGATGCTTAATGATTGTGACAGGCGGCATCTGGCTAGAATTGTCTGTGCGAACAGACAAGCGACTCTGGCAGAAATCACATCCACGTTCAATGTAGGAGGCCCCACACGCAGGTCAGTGCAGCGTTCTTTAGCCTTCATGGGACATGGAAGCAGAAGACCCAACGCCACAAAAGGCGCGTCACCTCACCTGGGCTCATGAGATTGCTTACTGGACCCTAGAGAACTGTCAATATGTGGTGTAGTTCAATGAGTCACAGTGCCAATTGTTTTGGGTGGATGGTGCCAGTTGTCAACAAGGCATTGTGCAGATTGTTGGTGGCTCCATATTAGCTGGGTTGTGTCCTCCTTGCATGGGTTGGGGTCACTGGTCTGTCAAACACATTACTAGGGATGAGCGAGTATACTCGCTAAGGCACTACTCGCTCGAATAATGTGCCTTAGCCGAGTATCTCCCCGCTCGTCCCGAAAGATTCGGGTGCCGCCGTGGGGCGGGGAGCTGCGGGGGAGAGCAGGGAGGAACGGAGGGGAGATCTCTCTCTCCCGCCCGCTCTCCCCTGCTCCCCGCCGCAACTCACCTGTCAGCTGCGGCGGCCCCCGAATCTTTAGGGACGAGCAGGGAGATACTCGGCTAAGGCACATTACTCGAGCGAGTAGTGCCTTAGCGAGTATACTCGCTCATCCCTAATCATTACCAATGCACTGTGCTATTGGGCCCAAGCTGTCCAGACTTGGTTTGAGGAGCATTCCAGAGAGTGCCTGCACGTTACCCTGATATGAGTCCAATCGAGCATTTATGGAATGTGGTGGAGAGGTCCATTCGCAGCCGAGATCCTGCACCTACAAATATCATGGAGCTGTGAGTGGCTATGCAGGCAGCATGACTCAACATCCCTCCAGACATAATCTATCCACTTTTGTAATCTATGCCATATCAAATTGCTGCTTTACACAGAGTTAGAGGGGTCCTACATGATATTAGTTTATGTCTCATGACTTTTGCATGTCATTGTATACCTTTTGTACAAAAAAAAATCTATAGAACTTATAATTTATTGAAATAAAGCTCTTCTCATTCTGGGTTTAGCAGCCGAGTGAGTGCGTACAGAGCTAGGAGCCAATTACTAATAGTTTCTCTGAAAATAAGACACTGACTTATATACATTTTTTGCCCCTAAAGAGGCACAGTGTCTTCTTTTCGGGGAGTGTCTTATACTCACCTGGCCCGTGGCTTCTGAGTCCCTCGCGCTGGCCTCCGGCGCTGCGGCAGGCTGCCGTGTCCCCAGCGTTGATACAGCACTCTCTTTCTGGTGACGAGGCTTTCAATACCCCACCTTCGGCAAGCGAGTGCTGTGATTGGATCACGAGCACTGCTGGCTCAGCCAATCAGAGCCGTTGCTCTGATTGGCTGACCAGCGGCACTTGTGATCCAATTAGAGCCAGCGCTCAATAAACCAATCCCAACCAATCATTCAGTGATGTCATTCACTAAATGGCTGTAAAAGATCAAGCAACGGTTCTGATTGGCTAAGCCAGCGGCACTCGTGATCCAATCACAGTACTTGCTTGCTGGAGGTGGGTTATTTAAAGCCCCATCACCAGCAAGTAAGTGCAGTGTCAAAACTGAGGAAACGGCAGCCTTTCATTGGCTAGGTGAGTATTGCTGTTTTTGTTTTTTTTCATGTAGTTTAGCTACAGATTCTTTTTGGGGGAGAGCTTATATTTCAAGCCCCCTCTTTCCCCCTCCCCCCCCCCCCAAAAAAATGGTGTAGGGCTTATTATTGGAGTAGGGCTTATTTTTGGGGAAACACAGTAGTAGCAGACGATTGCACTGCAAAACTGAAAATGAGCAGATTTTATCAAATAAAAATTTCTAATTTATAGAAATTTTATTGATTTTTTTTTTTTGCACAGAACTATCAGGGATATTTACAAAGGGTTTACACTAGAATACTGGTGCAGAAAAAAAACCTTTTCATGTATTGGGTGCACCGTACACTGGGGGAAATTTATACTAAAACCATTGTTAGAAATGCCGGCCTTAATAAATTTCCCCCTATATCTCAATCTGCTCATCTCCTACTGCTCTATAAAGTATGCACATTGCACTAGATCCACGTGACAGGTTGCCTTTAGGCCTTATTCACACAACCGTTTTTACACGGCTAATTTAGCCGCAATAAAAAAATCGTGACCATCTGAAGCATTGGTTACCAATGTATTTATTCAGATTAGCAATTTAGAGCCACGTAAAAACGCCATGCCAGGGATAATGGGACACCGGTGACCGAATACTGTAGTCTATTTTATACGTGGCCGGAAAAGAAAGGTCTTGCCCATCTTTTGGCCAAGATAGGCTTCAAAGGGAGCTGAACAAAAAGGGAGGGGGAGGGAGTTCATCAGCACCCAGCGTTGCAAAACGCTTACTGGTGCCCTTTATTTAGGCATTAGAATTCTTTCCTATAATTTATGCCAAACGAGGGATTTCCGCTCTGCCAATGGACGAGAGAGCGCGCATTTTGGCCGCAACTTGATGGGAGCTTTATCTTTTTACAGTCGTTTTTTGGCTTTGATGTGGCCAACATGAAAATGCAACACTCAAGTGAAGGAGGCCTTAAAGGGGTTGTCCCGCGCCGAAACGGGTTTTTTTTTTTTTCAACCCCCCCCCCCGGTCGGCGCGAGACAACCCCGATGCAGGGAGGTAAAGAAAGCTTACCGGAGCGCTTACCTTAATCCCCGCGCTCCGGTGACTTCAATACTTACCGCTGAAGATGGCCGCCGGGATCCTCTGTCTCCGTGGACCGCAGCTCTTCTGTGCGGTCCATTGCCGATTCCAGCCTCCTGATTGGCTGGAATCGGCACGTGACGGGGCGGAGCTACACGGAGCCTGCATTCTGCACGAGCGGCTCCATAGAAGACTGCAGAAGACCCGGACTGCGCAAGCGCGGCTAATTTGGCCATCGGAGGGCGAAAATTAGTCGGCACCATGGAGACGAGGACGCCAGCAACGGAGCAGGTAAGTATAAAACTTTTTATAACTTCTGTATGGCTCATAATTAATGCACAATGTATATTACAAAGTGCATTATTATGGCCATACAGAAGTGTATAGACCCACTTGCTGCCGCGGGACAACCCCTTTAAGGAGGAATTTGCTTTAAATTTGTAACACTTGCTATCCTAATAAAAGCATAGCTATCGGTAATAGGCTTTTGCAGAATATTTCTCTGAACACTGCAACACTCAACACATTGTATAGACTTGGCATGTAGTTTATTACTTTTGCTTGACTGTGCTTTTCACCTGCTCACTTACCTGTACCCTGCAGTTGCTGCGGATGTTCTATCGGCAGCAGGATGAGATCCGACGTCTGAAGGAGCAGCTGGCCCAGAGAGACCTCCTCATCCGCCAACTGGAACTGGAACTTAGAAACCTGAGGAATAGTCCCAAAGACAGCTAGCCACCCTCGTCATCACTAAACAGATTGTACAGGGACAGACAACGTCTTCATGTATAACAGCTCTTGAGGTTTCTGTATATAGACTAACTAGCCATACAATGCCTTGCAAAGGTATAAAAAGGCTTGTGTACCCAACTGCACTAATTGCACAGATTATCTATTTATCCAGCTGGGTTCCTCCATATAACCAAATGGAACCAACTCCTCTTACACTTGTTTAACAGACCCCAACCAATCTAGATGGATGACTTCCAATAACTATATTCAAAAAACACACAAATAAGATCAATGTGGGAGGAATTTAGGGTCTCATAATGTAGAAACGTCTTTCAATCTCTTCTTAATGGCCTTGGGGTGAGATTTTAGAAATTATTTATTTATGTAACCAATGACGATGGAGATTGATTCCTCCTTTAAGAAGCAGGGGTTTTTATAAGTCCATAAAGCCATAAGAAAGCACTAGGGAGCGTATCCCTGTCTTCTACCAATGCATTCTCCATTCTCATTCTCCTTTATCCTGTAGTTTTTCCCATCAAACTATATCCTTTACACCCTCTTACACGCATGCTCATGCTAGTTAGCCCATGATTCTCACTTCCAGCGGAGCACTTTAAATCCAGCGGACCTGACTCTAGCTGGTTGGAATTTTATTTATTGCTAATCATCACTTCCTATGCAAAGTGATTACTAAAATCATTAATCTTCTAAACAGACTATGGACGTTTATTTCAAAGAATGTACTGTAACTGATGCTGAGAATAAAGGTTGGGAACAGATGTGTGTGTTTTCTTCTGAATGTAATGTAACTTGTAAGAAAATAGATCTGTACAATTTATGGCATGTTTGTATTTCAACCTTGAAAGCTCAGAATCCCATGTTGAATGTTACAATATAGCTAGACATGTGGAGTGGAATTATGCCTTACAAGAACTCATTAGACAAAACACTATCGCTTTAGGTAGTACATTCGTGTTATAAGGTCTCTTCATTTTTTTTCTCGAGAATAAAAGCAGATGGACACATTTTTTAGAAGATGTGGGCATTCTTCGGGGATGAGTGAGACATATCATCATTGACATTCATCGTCCGTTGAGTGAGACATGCGGTGAAGGTGTCTTGGACATGCAATGAAATGTGTGCTCATGGGTGTGACACTTCAAAGAAGGTCGAACGTCATGTGAGACTGAACCTAATGGAGCTTCAGCCATGTGCCAGCCGGTCCGACAACATTTTTGTCTTTCTTGATTGGGTTTCTGCATGACAACAATTTTGAAGTGGTTCCTCATGCTCCCGCTTCACTTGACCTTGCACCTACTGATTGCTTTTTCCAATGATAAAGCCCGCTCTCTGTTATCGCATGGTTTTTAGTTTTGCCGCTCTTGTATCAGCAATTTTCCAGTGGGCAAAATAGACCGCTACAGAAGCGTTTGCAGAAGCCAAGCAGTCATGGCGTCAACAATGTGAAAAATGTGTATGCCGAGAGAAAAATTATGTTTAGAAGTGACTATACCTTCGGCTTTCTGAGGCAAGTAGTTTTTTTTAAGAAAATAATTAAGTGACCTTAGAACTTGAATGCACTTTTGATAGTTTCATTGGCACTAGAAAACCCTGAGACCATGAGGATTCCTGTAGTGTTCTAGTAGTATGCCACTTGTGCAAACAGGGATGATATTCTGTAAGTGGCGACTGGATGGCTGAATGTTCAAGCAGCTGGATCAACATCACTTTGATTGAAATCAGGAGTACACACCACTATAACTGCAAGCCAATAGTAGAACTCATCAACTCTGATAGGATTTGCTACCAACATATCTATGGAAACACATGGCAGTGTCCCAGCTTCTCTCATACAGAAACATAACTACAACATAACGGAAGTCAATGCAGTCATGCTGCGGATCACAAGTAGTCGCAACCCGAAGAATGCAAGAACTCCAAAAACACAACCACATTGACTTGTATTATGTTGCGATGGAGCAGTACTGCATTGTGATACAGGTTGTGTGGCCAAAGATCTCAAAGTTGCCATGCAGCCCTAACCTAAAGATATTCAATTTCTAATATCAGAACTGATAGACTATTAGGATCCACAGAAACTACTAATGTGTATACACCCCCAAGGTTAGTAATGCCACCAGAGTCTTGTAGATGTTTATCTCTAAATGTACACAACAGATGTTTTTCGGAGCATTTCCCCAACTAAATCTGCACGTTACATGTAGAATTTGATGCAGATTTCCCCTTTTATATGGTAAAGAGTAAAACCAGAAGCAGAAAATCTGGCACAAATTATACCAGATGCACTTGCAAGAAAAAAGTAAAGTAAATCCTTTGGAATTACCTGAATTTTTGCATTGAGTACTAACAAAATATGATCTGATTGTTGGCTAGATTAAAATTATAGACAAATACAAATCTAAACTAATAACACTAAAACCGTTGTACCATGTATTTTATTGAACACCTTAGGTCAACCTCCACAGAGGTGGGAGCCAAATATGTGAGCCCTTTTATAACCTGTAGGTCCTCTTTGGCAGCAGTCACCTTCACAAAACATTTCTTGTAGCTGCAAATAAGATCTGCAGTGTGTTGAGAAGGAATTTTGTACTATTACTCCCTGCAAATGGGTTTTATTTAATCAATATTTCTGGCATACCCTGCGTGCACAGTCCTATAGTGGTCATGCTACAGCATCTCATTAGGGTTAAATTTAGGACTCATGCTTTGGAACAGCCAAGTCAAAGGATTCATCGGTTGGTTTAGTTTGGGTCATTATCTTGTTGCGTCGCCCAACCTTTTTTTGGAGCTTGAGGTCATGGACTGTTGTCCTCACAGTCTACCATAAAGTGTTTTGTTACACCTTAGAATTCATTAGTCCCATAATGGTTGAAAGTCATCTAGGCCCTGAGTAGCAAAGCAACCCCAAACAGTAATGGTCCTCCACCATATGATGTTATGTAAAATGCTTTTTTTCCCTCCAAATAGCATCATGAATTTTTGCTAAAGTTCCACTTTTGTATCATCTGGCCAATGAATATTTTCCCATAAACATTGTGGAACGTCCAAGTGGTTTTAGGCAAATTTGAGTCAGACCGCAATGGTTTTCTTTGGACAGCAGCAGCTTCCTTCATGGTGTCCTTCCATGAACATCATTTTTGTTCATGTGTCTGCTATTAGAAAAACACTGAACAGAAGGTTTTGCATTTTATAGTCTTCTGTAGGTCTTATGCTGCTACCTTTGGGTTCTTTCTTCCCATTGAAGATTGCCTGCACTGCTCTTGGAGTGATCTTAACAGGATGCCCACTCCTAGTGAAAGTAGCAGCAGCCCTGAATTTCCTCAGTTGGTTGATAATTAGTCTAACCATGGATTGATGTACACCCAGATTTTTGGCAATGCTTTTGTAGTCTCTTCCAGCTTCATACATTTCTATAAAACATCTACTGAGGTCTTCTAAAAGTTATTTGCATGGAGGTATGGTTGACACTAATCAACCTATCTTGAAGAGAATATGCTTGTCAGTAATCAGGTTTGTGTGCCCTTATTTAATGTCCAGAGCACCTGTGAAAACCACACTTATTTTGATTGCGGCTGCCAGACATTTTCACTGCAGGGAAAATATACAATAGGGCAACCATTCACAAGAATTGCCATCCTAAAATGCAAGAAGACCACAAGGTCATGCAGAGCAGCTCTCCATTCTAGCCATGGAGAGAGTCCTGGGAGGAAACTGTATTCTGTGACATATCTCCTTATAAGGACCCTGGTCTATGGCCGTGACAGAATATCACTAGCGATATTCCACCGCGCGGGAGGAGGGGGGAGCACTGACAGGTCTCCGTGATGAGCCTATCTAATAGATAGGCTCACCGCGGCAAATCGCAGCATGTCGCGATTTTAATCCCACAAGTGGTGAATCGCTATGCTTCTCCGCTCGTGGATGTCTGGCTGCGCTTTGCATAGTTAGCCTATGGAAAGCTTTTCATAGCATGATCTGTGGGCGATGTATTGCCGCGGATCACGCATGACTATCGCCTGTGGACAGGCTGCCTAAGGCTTCATTCACATGAATGCATATTGGCCGCCGTTTTCATGGCCGGCCGATATGCGCTACCATGAGTCAACAATGTGATGCAGCAGCCAAAAAGGCAAACACAATTCTGGTATGTATTAAGAGAAGCATAGAGTCTATATCATGTGAGGTAATTATCCCCCTCTACTCTTCTTTAGTCAGACCTCATCTGGAATACTGTGTCAAGTTCTGGGCACCCAAATTTAAAAAAGACATAGGACATGATTTGCAGTCCGCTCACCATCTCGGTAACTCTTCTCTGAACTTGCTCCAGTTTGTCTATGAGGAACAGTTAAAGGATCTGGGAATGTTTAGCACAGTGCAGAGGGATCAGCCCTATTCTCATCTGCACAAAGAAAAACTAGAAATGAGATGAAACTGTAAGGGAGGAGACACAAGTTAGTTAGTAGAAAAAAGGGGGGAAAGGGAGGCAACGGTAAAAACGCCTATGGGAAAGAGGCCTTAGGGTGCATTCAGACAACCGTATATCAGCTGGCTTTTCACGCCCAGCCGATATACGGTGTCTCTCTCTGCAGGGGGAGGAGGCTGGAAGAGCCGGGAGCAGTGCTTTGAGCTCCCGCCCCCTCTCTGCCTCCTCTCCACCCCTCTGCACTATTTGCAATGAGAGGAGGCGGAGCAGGGGTGGGGCTAAATTCCGGGAATTAGCTCCACCCCCGCCCCACCTCTCCTCATTGAAAATAGTGCAGTGGGGTGGAAAGGAGGCAAAGAGGGGGCAGGAGCTCAAAGCACTGCTCCCGCCTCTTCTAGCCTCCTGCCCCTGCAGAGAGAGACGCCGTATATCGGTTGGGCTTGAAAACCCAGCTGATATACGGTCGTCTGAATAAGCCCTTAGGCATATGAACACTGGTTATAATGTTGACCCAACACCCTTAATTGAAACACCCTTGTCCAATTAGCTCTCAGAGAAGTCATTAGCACAGTGATTAAAACCCCATTTACACACACAGATGATCGCTCAAAATTCGTCAGAAACTGATCATTTTGATCATTTTGCATTAGCTACTAATGGGTTAATCAGTCCATTAGTAGCAAACTAGCTTCATTTGCATTTATTTAGAGAACAGCGGGTGTTATGTTCTCTAAATGCATCGCTATTGTTCTCTAGTGGGACAGCAGCTGAAAGAATGTAATCAGCACTGCCTGCAGAAAACTCTGTGTGCGGTCTCTCTTATCAGAGGTAAGTGCACTATGGGCACACATTTACAAGCAACGATCATCGCTCAAAAGATAATCGTTGTGTGTAAAAGACCTTTACTTTTGGTCCTGGCAGTATACAGCATATGCTTACTTTGTGTCTTCAATAAAAGACATGAATAGTACAACAGTTTGTGTGTTTAGTTAGGATTTGTTTTTCAAATTCACAATTAGACGAACCCAATCAGATTATACAGTGGATATAAAAAGTTTACACACCCCTTTTCAAATGCCATGTTTTTGTCATATTAAGAAATCTGACAAAGATTTCTGACCCAGTATCTGTACAATTCCATTGAAAAATTAACTGAAATCTTCTAGGGTGGTAAAATAATAATTAAAAAAAACAAATAATATACCGTTTCCCTGAAATGCAGACCTACCCCGAAAATAAGCCCTAACATGATTTTTCTGAATTTGAGTATGCTTGAACTATAAGCCCTGCTCCAAAATTAAGCCCCAGTTACAATTAATTTTAAAAAAGTCAATTTAAATACTGTTCAGGCAGCTATACATGTAAAAACGTTATATTAATTTTTGCTCCAAGAAATTTCAGACACTGTCTTATTTTCAGGGAAACAGGGTAGTTGTATAAATATTACACCCTAAAACTAATACTTTGTTGCTGCTTTCTTTTACAGCATTCAGTCTCTTTGGGTAGGTGTCTATCAGCACATCCTGACTTGGCAATCTTTGCCCACTCTTCCTTGCAAAAGTACCCCACATCTGTCAGAGAGCAGCTCATGTGTAGCGCCCTCTTGAGGTCAACACACAGATTTTCAATGGGATTCAGTTCTGGGCCATTCCAAAGCTTTGATCATCTTCTGGCAAAGCCATTCTCTTGGTAATTTGGAGGCATGTTTTAGTTTGTAGTCTCGTTGAAAAGTGAAATTCCTCTTCAGTTTTTTAGCAGAGGCCTGAAGGTTTTGAGCCAAAATGGATAGATAAATGAAACTGTTCATAATTCCCTCCACTTTGACTAAATCTTCAGTTCCAGCAGCAGAAAACCAGCCACAAATCATATTGCTGCCTCGACCATCTTCACTGTGGCTATGGTGGTCTTCTGGTGTTGCGCAGTGTTGGCTTTGCACCAAACATACCTTTTGGAATTATGCCCAAAAAGTTCAACCTTGATCTCATCAGACTAGAACACATTCTCCCACATACTTTTGGCAGGCTTGATGTAGGTTTATGGCAAAATATAGCCGAGCTTGGATGTTTTTGTTAGAAAAGGTTTTACCTTACCACCCTACCCCACAGCCAGGACATATGAGGAATACAGGAGATGGTTGCCACAGACACTACACAATCAGTACTTTCCAGAAATTCATGCAGCTCCTATAATGTTGCTGTAGGCCTCCTGGACCAATTTTCTTCTGGTCTTTTGATCAGTTTTTGAGGGACCTGTAGTGCCAAATTATCACGGTCGTGCCAAATTTAATCCACTTCTATATTACTGTGTTCATTGTGTTCCCTGGTACTTGTAATGTCTTGGAAATATTTTGGCACGCCTCTCCTGACTGATACCTTTCAACAAGCAGAACCCTTCATGTGTTGTAAGCTCTTTACGGCTTTTGCCGAAAAATGCAACTAAGAAAATGTCAGGAAAATCCTACTACCGTAGAAGAGCTGAACTTTATATGGTGGAAATCAGAATCACTTTGACCCCTTAACACTACAGGACATAAGTTTACGTCCTGCAGGGTACTTAACGCAACAGGATGTAAACTTACAGCCTATGGATAGCACAAGATCAAAAGCTGAGCTATGCTATCCCACAGCGGGGGCCGGCCATTACTGATAGTAGGCCTCCCATTGCAACAGTGGGGATCCCCCGCTGTTAACCCCCTACATGCCGTGATCTATGTAGATCGCGGCATGTAAAGGGTTCACAGAGGGAGCGCTCTCTATGACATCCGATGCCACATACTGGTGTTCCGGCTTGCCATTGCCCTTTATCACTATTGTAAGCGATAAGGCATGGCAGTACAGAAGTTCTGCAGTGCATTATCATAGCCGTTTGGGTACAAGACCCTTACAGGGACATAAAAAGTAGAGAAAAAAAATGCTAAATTAACAAAAAAATCCCCTTTTTGTCCACTTTTTCCTATTTGTATAAAAAAACAAAAAGTTAAGTAAGGCCTAAAAAAACGGAGGCAAAATGCTTTTCTTTTCTTTTTCCTTCCAAAATGCGCAATAAAAGTGATCAAAAAGCCATATGCACCCCAAAATTGTACCACTAAAAACTACAGCGCGTCCCACAAAAAACAATCCTCTACAGAGCTCTGACTGCGGAAAAATAAGTGTTATGGGACTTTGAAAACTTTTTTCCTACATCATTACATTCATTGTGCAAAAGTGGAAAAATCTAAAAATATATATAATTTTGGTAGTGTTGTAAATGTAATCATACCAGCCCACAGAAAAAAAATGTATCATGCCATTTATGCTGCATGATTTAGGCCTCCTTCCCACGAGCATGACGGGCTCCGCCGCGTAATATTACGCAGTGAAGCCCGTCACGGCGCCCCCCAGAGCCCCTATACTTACCTGCGGGAGATAGCGTGAAAACGCTTCCCCGCCCACCGCCGTCGCGTCATGTGACACGCCCACCGCGTCACGTGACGCGGCCGGCAGTGTCATGTGACGCGCCGGCCGCGTCAAATGACGCGGCGGTAGGTGGGGAAGCGTTTTTTCACGCTATCTCCCGCTGGTTACAGCGGGAGATAGCGTGAACGGACGGCTTCCATTGACTGCAATGGAAGCCGTCAGCGTGTACAGCCCGTCCTCACCCGCAGCAAATAGAGCATGCTGCGGGTGAGGACGGGAGAAATCGCGGTGCGTAATTCCGCGGTGGAATTACGCATCGTGAGCATTGTGCTATTAGGTTCAATAGAACCTAATAGCAGGGGGCCACGCAGCGGATTTTTGCCGCGAATTTACGCGGCGTAAATCCGTTCGTGGGAAGGAGGCCTAAAACTGGTAGAATTGATGTGTTTTTCTCTCCCTGCCAACCAAAAATAAATAAATAAATAAAAGGTTTTACAAACCTTATACGAACAAAAAAGTGGTACCAATAAAACATACAGCTCGCCATACAAAAAACAAGCCTGCATCTGGCCACGTCGATGGAAAAAAAAATTACAGCTTTTGAAAAGTACAGATGAAAATTCCCCAAAATCGTTGCATCCTTTGCGCATAATTAGGCAATGTCTTTAAGGGGTTAAATAATGGCAGCTGTCTACTTACTGCTATTTAACATGAGTTTAAATGTGATTGGCTAATTCTGAACACAACCACATCCCCAAATATAAGAGGGTGTTAACACTTATGCAGCCACATTATTGTAGCTTTTTTTTTTTCTTTTTTTTTAAATCGACCCTAAGGTCGGCTTCCCACTGGCGATACCCTATCTTGCGTTGCGGGAATGAGTGAAAACCCATGAAATTGAAACCAATGATTTTCAATGGTTTCATTCTCATCTGCGATGCCTTCACTGCACATTCGCAGCGCTAAGAAAAATCTGCGCTATTGCCCATTATTTTCATTGGGGCCGATGCCAGCAGCACCAGCCCCATTGAAAGCATAGGGAGTGCATGGCACTCCCCTGCCACAGCTGTGACAGCTTTGGCAGGGGATCCCTTCACAGTTGTGGCAGAGGTTTGTGATGCTATTCCATTGCTTTCACTGACAGCAGCGTGCTGCCGCTGATTTGGCGGAGCGCTGTAACCAATCACAGGCAGCGCTCAGCTGTCATTCAATACATAGAGGTCCGGCAATGGGATCATAGACCTCCAATCCCGGGTCAATCCATAACAGTAAGGAAGAGGCGGCAGCATCAAAGGTGTAGAATAAAGTTTAAAATCCTTTTATTGCTCCATCTAGTAAAAGGAAATGTTTCAACTGCATGTCTTTTTCAAGCTGCGTGCTGCCTCTGATTGGCTGAGCGCTGTAACCAATCAGAGGCAGCTCTTTCTGGAGGCTGGGATTTTTCAATCCCCGGCCCCCAGAAGACAGGAGATGACTGCCGGGGACTGACAGAAGAGCTGGATGGCTCGTCTAGGTAAGTTAAAAAAAATGTTTTTCTTTTCTTTACAGTTAGCGATGATTTTCAGGGGAGGGGCTTGAAATATAAGCCCTTCCCTGAAATCCTCCCTATGGTGGTTGCCTGCAACTCGTTGCTTTCAATAGGACGGAAGCAGCACTGTGCATCATTGAAAGCAATGGGATAGCAGCGCGATGTACTCTGCATGCGCTGCTGGCGCCGGCCCCATTGAAAATGAGCAATAGCGCAGATTTTTCTTAGCGCTACGACTGTGCAGTGAAGGCATCGCAAATTAGAATGAAACCATTGGTTTTATTTTCATGGGTTTTCACTCACTCTGGCAACGCAAGATAGGCTATCGCCAGCGTGAAGCTGGCCTGAATTATATCAGTTTGTTTTTCAATGGAATCGGTCAGAAAATGGGTCACATTGGAGGCTGAAATAAATCTGAAATGATTCAGCTTTGAATTACTAATCAAATACAGTGGATATAAAAAGTCTACACACCCCAGTTAAAATGCTGTGTTTTTGTTATGTCAAAAAATCAGACAAAGCAGAAACCCAGGACATCCAAAGGTTTTACTAACTTTGTCTTTCAACTGTATAGACCAGTGGTTCCCAGACCTTTTCAGCAATGGAGCCCTTTTTGAAACAAAATTTTCTCGTGGAGCCCCAAAAAGAGACAGAGGGTGTGGTCAAGGGACTGGTCAGGGGCATGGCTTATCACAACATGATTTTTAACTCGTCGTTATAAAAAGGACAGGGACATTTAAAAGAAAACAAAAACAGGGAGGAACACTGGAGAGCTGGATGGGCTATTGATATACATTATATTTAAAATTAACATGCTGTGGAATTAAATCCCGCATCATGTCAATGTTCACATGAGTTTTGTGCAGATTTTTTCCACAGCGCGTGGAGATTTTCAAAATCTCATCTAGTTTGCTGCTACACCTGCTGTAAATTCCGCAGCAAATCCACATAGTGTAGTAATACTGCCCCCCCCCCCCCCCCACACACACACACACACACACACACACACTATTTTGGTGGCCCTAGAAGTAATAGCGATGCCTATTGCTGCCCCAGTAGTAATAGAGCCCCCCATTGCGGCCCCAGTAGTAATAGCTGAGCTCTATTGCTGCCCCAGTAGTAACGGTGCTCCCTCCTATTGCTGTCCCACGGGAGTAATGAGCTCCCCACTATTGCTGTCCTGCAGTAGTAATGGAGGCGCCATAAGGAAACATAGGCTACAAAAATGAAAAAAAAAGACACAAATCGCTGCTGTAGAGAGCATGCCGCGATTTTGTAGTCTTGCAATGTCACAAGCTACAAAACATCGCTCGTGTAGAAGAACCTATAGGAAAGCATGGGCCCTACATACATGTGATTTGTTGCACTGCGCCAAAATCGCGTGTGAAAAATTGCCTGTGTGGAAGTGGCCTTCGAGACTTGCTTATGCTCACAGAGCCAGCCATACATCTCTCCATCCACATGAAGAGATGTACAGCTGACCAGAGAGCACAAGGGTTAAGGAAAACCTTTAGAAGTCTAACATGCACAATCCTTTTTCTGATGGCAGATACTGGATGGCTGAATGTGTTCCCATATAGGTTACTTTGCTTACCAATCCACATATTTTATGTGTAAAAAAAAATAAAAATAAATCTTGGTATTTGTATAGCGCCAACTTATTCCGCAGCGCTTTCAGGTAATTATTAGAGATGAGCGAACGTGTTCGTCCGAGCTTGATATTCGTGCGAATATTAGGGTGTTCGGGATGTTCGTTATTCGTAACGAACACCATGCGGTATTCGGGTTACTTTCACTTCCTTCCCTGAGACGTTAGCGCGCTTTTCTGGCCAATTGAAAGACAGGGAAGGCATTACAACTTCCCCCTGCAACGTTTAAGCCCTATACCACCCCCCTGCTGTGAGTGGCTGGGAAGATCAGATGTCACCCGAATATAAAAGTCGGCCCCTCCCGCGGCTCGCCTCAGATGCCTTGTGAGTTAGATGAGGGACAGTGCTGCTTGTACCGGAGCTGCTGTAGGGAGAGAAATAGCAGTTAGTGTAGGCTTCAAGAACCCCAAAGGTCCTTATTAGGGCCAGTAATACCTGTGTGTTGGCTGCTGTTAGCAGTGCCTTTTTTTTTTCTTCTCAAAATCGCCTCTGCAGAGCGTTGCACCCGGCATTAGGGACAGAAGTGTTGGATAGGCAGGGAGAGTGTTAGGAGTGAGTGTAGCCTTCAAGAACCTCAACGGTCCTTTCTAGGGCCATATTTAACCGTGTGCAGTACTGTGCTGGCTGCTGTTAGCTGTGCTGCATTTTTTTTTTTTCTCAAAATCGCCTCTGCAGAGCATTGCACCCTCCATTGATACTACAGGGAAAGAATTGTGTAGGCAGGGCCACAACACAGTTATTATTCATTGAATATACGCAGTGGGTCCTTTTGGTGTAAAAAAAGGGAAACGAAATCTATTTGTCCTGCCTCTGTCCGTCCTAAGGGCTGTGGACACGTGTGAGCTGCGTGTACAACGTTAAAAAATCAGACGCACCCAGCTACGGTTTACTGCTGGCTTCGCCATTTGCTTTCCTTAATTGGGAAAAAAATACCTGCTCTGCCAGAGTTAATAACTCTGCTACCCTCAAGTTCTGTGACACATTAGCAGGGACACAGCACAGTTATTAAACTTAGATTATTCATTGAATATACGCAGTGGGTCCTTTTGGTGTAAAAAAAGGGAAACGAAATCTATTTGTCCTGCCTCTGTCCGTCCTAAGGGCTGTGGACACGTGTGAGCTGCGTGTACAATGTTAAAAAATCAGACGCACCCAGCTACGGCTTACTGCTGGCTTCGCCATTTGCTTTCCTTAATTGGGAAAAAAATACCTGCTCTGCCAGAGTTAATAACTCTGCTACCCTCAAGTTCTGTGACACATTAGCAGGGACACAGCACAGTTATTAAACTTAGATTATTCATTCAATAGAGGCAGTGGGGCCTTTCGTTTTCAAAAAAGGGAAAAAATTATATTTGGCCTGCAGTCTTGCGCCAATTTATTTCCTGCCTGTGAAATCAAATCACTGGTAATACAGCATGCTGAGGGGTAGGGGTAGGCCTAGAGGACGTGGACGCGGCCGAGGACGCGGAGGGCCAAGTCAGGGTGTGGGCACAGGCCGAGCTCCTGATCCAGGTGTGTCGCAGCCGACTGCTGCGCGATTAGGAGAGAGGCACGTTTCTGGCGTCCCCACATTCATCGCCCAATTAATGGGTCCACGCGGGAGACGGTTATTAGAAAATAAGCAGTGTGAGCAGGTCCTGTCCTGGATGGCAGAAAGTGCTTCGAGCAACCTATCGTCCACCCGCAGTTCTGCGCCGTCCACTGCTGCAAATCCGAATCCTCTGTCTGCTGCTCCTCCTTCCTCCCAGCCTCCTCACTCCACTACAATGACACCTGCTCAGGAGCGGGAACACTCCCAGGAACTGTTCTCGGGCCCCTGCTTAGATTGGGCAGGAGTGTTTCCTCTCCCACCAGAGGAGTTTATCGTCACTGATGCCCAACCATTCGAAAGTTCCCGGGGTCCGGGGGAAGAGGCTGGAGACTTCCGCCAACTGTCTCAAGAACTTTCTGTGTGTGAGGAGGACGATGACGATGAGACACAGTTGTCTTGCAGTGAGGTAGTAGTAAGGGCAGTAAGTCCGAGGGAGCAGCGCACAGAGGATTCGGAGGAAGAGCAGCAGGACGATGAGGTGACTGACCCCACCTGGTGTGCAACGCCTACACAGGACAGGTCTTCAGAGGAGGAGGCACGGGCAGCAGCAGGGCAGGTTGGAAGAGGCAGTGCGGTGGGCAGGGGTAGAGGCAGGGCCAGACCGAATAATCCACCAACTGTTTCCCAAAGCGCACCCTCGCGCCATGCCACCCTGCAGAGGCCGAGGTGCTCTAAGGTCTGGCAGTTTTTCACAGAGACGCCTGACGACCGACGAACAGTGGTGTGCAACCTTTGTCGCGCAAAGCTCAGCCGGAGAGCCAACACCAACAGCCTCACCACCACCACCATGCGCAGACATATGATGGCCAAGCACCCCACAAGGTGGGACGAAGGCCGTTCACCGCCTCCGGTTTGCACCCCTGCCTCTCCCCTTGTGCCCCAACCTGCCACTGAGATGCAACCCCCCTCTCAGGACACAGGCACTACCGTCTCCTGGCCTGCACCCACACCCTCACCTCCGCTGTCCTCGGCCCCATCCACCAGTGTAGTTCAGCGCACCGTCCAGCCGTCGCTTGCGCAACTGTTGGAGCGCAAGCGCAAGTACGCCGCCACGCACCCGCACGCTCAAACGTTAACCGTCCGCATAGCAAAATTCATCAGCCTTGAGATGCTGCCGTATAGGGTTGTGGAAACGGAGTCCTTCAAAAGTATCATGGAGGCGGCGGCCCCGCGCTACTCAGTTCCCAGTCGCCACTACTTTTCCCAATGTGCCGTCCCAGCCCTGCACGACAACGTCTCCCGCAACATTGTACGCGCCCTCACCAACGCGGTTACTGCCACGGTCCACTTAACAACGGACACGTGGACAAGCACAGGCGGGCAGGGCCACTACATCTCCCTGACGGCACATTGGGTGAATTTAGTGGAGGCTGGGACAGAGTCAGAGCCCGGGACCGCTCACGTCCTACCCACCCCCAGAATTGCGGGCCCCAGCTCGGTGGTGGTATCTGCGGAGGTGTATGCTTCCTCCACTAAAGCACCCTCCTCCTCCTCCTCCGCAACCTCTGTCTCGCAATCAAGATGTGTTAGCAGCAGCATGTCGCCAGCAGTCGGTGTCGCACGGTGTGGCAGCACAGCGGTGGGCAAGCGTCAGCAGGCCGTGCTGAAACTACTCCGCTTAGGAGATAAGAGGCACACAGCCCACGAACTGCTGCAGGGTCTGACACAGCAGACCGACCGCTGGCTTGCGCCGCTGAGCCTCCAACCGGGCATGGTCGTGTGTGACAACGGCCGTAACCTGGTGGCGGCTCTGCAGCTCGGCAGCCTCACGCACGTGCCATGCCTGGCCCACGTCTTTAATTTGGTGGTTCAGCGCTTTCTGAAAAGCTACCCACGCTTGTCAGACCTGCTCGTAAAGGCGCGCCGGCTCTGCGCACATTTCCGCAAGTCCCACACGGACGCTGCCACCCTGCGCACCCTGCAACATCACATTAAGCTGCCAGTGCACCGACTGCTGTGCGACGTGCCCACATGGTGGAACTCTACGCTCCACATGTTGGCCAGGCTCTATGAACAGCGTAGAGCTATAGTCGAATTCCAACTCCAACATGGGCGGCGCAGTGGGAGTCAGCCTCCTCAATTCTTTTCAGAAGAGTGGGCCTGGTTGGCAGACATCTGCCATGTCCTTGGTAATTTTGAGGAGTCTACCCAGGTGGTGAGCGGCGATGCTGCAATCATTAGCGTCACCATTCCTCTGCTATGCATCTTGAGAAAT
The DNA here is from genome assembly GCF_035609145.1 of Eleutherodactylus coqui. Classification (NCBI taxonomy): domain Eukaryota; kingdom Metazoa; phylum Chordata; class Amphibia; order Anura; family Eleutherodactylidae; genus Eleutherodactylus; species Eleutherodactylus coqui. The sequence continues at coordinate 265,964,720 of NC_089838.1, forward strand.
TCCCTGCAAAGCATAAAGGCAGCTGCTTTGCGCTCGGAAACGGGGGCGGTGGAAGACAGTATGTCGCTGGATAGTCAGAGCACCCTCCTGTCTATTTCTCAGTGCGTAGAGGAGGAGGAGGAGGAGGGGAAAGAGACAGCTTGGCCCGCTGCTGACGGTACACCGGCTGATTGCCTGTCATCCTTTCAGCGTGTATGGCCTGAGGAGGAGGAGGAGGAGGATCCTGCAAGTGATCTTCCTAGTGAAGACGGCTGACTTCAACACATGGCTATGTGTGCCAGGGTACCTGTACGCATGTTAGGATGCCTTTCTCGTGACCCTCGCGTTGCACGCATTCTGGCCACAACGGATTACTGGGTGTACACACTGCTCGACCCACGCTATAAGGAGAACCTGCCCACTCTCATTCCCGAAGAGGAAAGGGGTTCGAGAGTGTTGCTATACCACAGGACCCTTGCGGACAAGCTGATGGTAAAATTCCCAGCCGACAGCGCTAGTGGCAGAAGGCGCAGTACCGAGGGCAAGGTAGCAGGGGAGGTGCGGAGATCGAGCAGCATGTACATCCCAGGCAGTGCAACAGTCTTTAAGGGCCTGGACAGCTTTATGGCTCCCCACCAAGACTGTGTCACCGCTCCCCAGTCAAGGCTGAGTCGGCGGGAGCACTGTAAAAGGATGGTGAGGGAGTACGTAGCCGATCGCACGACCGTCCTCCGTGACGCCTCTGCCACCTACAACTACTGGGTGTCGAAGCTGGACACGTGGCCTGAACTAGCGCTGTATGCCCTGGAGGTGCTTGCTTGTCCTGCGGCTAGCGTCTTGTCAGAGAGGGTGTTTAGTGCGGCTGGGGGAATCATCACAGATAAGCGTACCCGCTTGTCAACCGACAGTGCCGACAGGCTAACACTCATCAAGATGAACAAAGCCTGGATTTCCCCAGACTTCTCTTCTCCACCAACGGACAGCAAGCAATACGTAGGCTGCACCCGCGGATGGAAGCTACGTTCTCTCTCACCATCCAAAACGGGGACATTTCTGCTTCATCAATCTGTGTCTAATATTCCTCCTCCTCCTCCTGAAACCTCACGTAATCACGCTGAACGGGCAATTTTTCTTAGGGCCACAAGGCTCACTCAAATAATTTTTCTGAACAATTTTTAAAAGTTTCAATGCGCTTAAAAGCCTTGGAACTTTAACTTGAACCAATTTTTCGTTACACTGGGCTGCCTCCAGGCCTAGTTACCACTTAAGCCACATTAACCAAAGCGATTAATGGGTTTCACCTGCCCTCTTGGCTGGCCATGGCCAATTTTTGGGATGTACATTAGTACTGTTGATACAGCAATTTTTGTGGGCCCTCGCCTACAGTGTAATCAAATGAATTTTTAGCCCACCTGCATTACAGCTGACGTTACCTCAGCTGTGTTGGGCAATGCAATGGGATATTTCTATGTACCGCCGGTGGCTTCCTGGCACCCACCCATGCTGTAGGTGCACACGGAGTTTTTACTACATCTGTACACTTGAAAAGGACCCCAGTCAGACTGGGGCATGCAGTGTGGGCCGAAGCCCACCTGCATTAAGCACGACATTACTACCTCAGCTGTGTTGGGCAATGCAATGGGATATATTTATGTACCGCCGGTGGGTTCCAGGGAGCCACCCATGCTGTCGGTCCACAGGGACTTCACAATAGGGAGTTGTACCTGCCTGTGTCTATGAATTAAAAACCGCGGTCTGACTGGGGCATGCAGACACCTTGACAGAATGAATAGTGTGTGGCACATAGGTTCCCCATTGCTATGCCCACGTGTGCAGCTCCTGATGGCGGTGGCACAGGATTCTATTTCTCATTGCTTCTGTACAGCATTGTGGGCTATCGCCCCGCCACTTTTAAAGAGGGTCGCTGCCTAGCCGTGCCAACCTCTGCAGTGTGTGCCTGCGGTCCCTCGTCATGGCAGACGCAATTCTAAATAGACATGAGCGTGGTGTGGCATGAGGGCAGCTGAAGGCTGCGCAGGGACACTTTGGTGTGCGCTGTGGGGGGGAGGGGGGGCGGTTGGTCAGCATGTAACCCAGGAGAAGTGGCAGTGGAGTGTCATGCAGACAGTGATTGTGCTTTGTTGGAGGTAGTGTGGTGCTTAGCAAAGGTATGCCATGCTAATGAGGGCTTTTCAGAAGTAAACGTTGTTGGGAGGGGGGCCCACTCTTGCCGGTATTGTGGCTTAATAGTGGGACCTGTGAACTTGAGATGCAGCCCCTCGCCTGCCCTATTTGTTGCTGTGTCGTTCCCATCACTTTCTTGAATTGCCCAGATTTTCACACATGAAAACCTTAGCGAGCATCGGCGAAATACAAAAATGCTCTGGTTGCCCATTGACTTCAATGGGGTTCGTTATTCGAAACGAACCCTCGAACATCGCGGGAAGTTCGTTTCGAATAACGAACACCCGAGCATTTTGGTGTTCGCTCATCTCTAGTAATTATTACTTATTACCCCCCACCAAGCTGGGTTCTCATTTTACCGACCTCAGAAGGATGGAAGGCTGAGTCAACCTTGAGCCGGCTACCTGACTCACGCGGGGATCAAACTTGCAACCTTCAGGTCGTAGGCGAGAGCTTACACTCTGCGCCACACGAGGCTCAGGTGTATGCACAATCCAGACCACCAACTTGACATTAAAAAGATTATCCCACTACGGTACATTGGACAGTGGCCTCGGTTGGTACTACAGCCTAAAGCCCCATTTATACAGGACGACTGTCGGGCAAACAACGTCCGACACTCGTCCCCGCATGTACTCGCTCCCGTGCTGTTACACAGGAGGGAGTAACATTGGCTTGCAGCGGGGCGGCTGGAGATTTCTCTCCTTGTTCTCTCCCGTCCCTCTTCATTCACTTAACACAGTAGCTGTTCAGTACTGAACGGCTGCTATTTACACTGAACAATCATCGTTCAGGCTGCATAAAATCATGAACGATGATCATTTAGTGTAAACAGCAGCCGTTCAGTACTGAACAGCTGCTGTGTTAAGTGAATGGAGAGGGGTGGGGGAGAGCAAGGAGCAAAATCTTCTCTAGCCGCCCTGGCCCCCTGCTGGCTGCTCTGGGAGCAAGCCAGCGATACTCGCTCTTGTGACAGCACAGGAGTGGGTACACACAGGGACGAGTGTCGGGTATCATTTACCCGACATTCGTCCCGTGTAAACGGGCCTTAAGTCTTACTGAAGTGAATGGGACTTATTGCTGTACATTGGCCCGGGTTGATACTGCAGGATGTCTGCTTCCTGCACTAAAACAGGCAGAAGTGGGACAACCTCTCTTAATACATAAAACCTAACCATCAGCCTGGGGTGACTTCTACTCCTGGAGTCTGAAGTTTTACTTAAACTGCAATTAATACAAAAATATATTGCTTCAAAACAGATAACACTCAACCATGTACAAGTAATAGTTTTCCTTATGTGTGGAAAAGGCTAAATCTAGAAGAATCCATTAGTCCAATGCTGAATATAAAAAAAGGTATAAAAATGAAAGTTTTAACTTGTTCTGTCGATATATCAATTTTACTTCCTTTTTGTGTTATGTTGGTGCTATATGTTACGCTACACAGAGATTGTAATCACTCATATCTAGATACTATAGTATGTGTCAGACAAGGAGGGGGTTTCTTTTTATGTAACTATCAGCATGTTCTAAAAAAGGACATTGCTTTTACGAAAGGGCTTTACTTATGCACACTGATCTTGTCCTTGATGTATCTCCTGTATGCACGGTTTCCCTACATTATGAACACCCCAGCAAAAGGCATTGTTGCAGGAGAGTCTCTAATAATAGAGCTAATTTTGCAAACTGTACAGGAAAAATGAAACATGACCATAACTGGTGGGTATCTATAACAAAGCCACACAATGCCCCCAGTTCTGCATAAATCTTGCATTCGGATTTAAAGAGCCACCGTGGTGTAGTTATTTTTCATTTATTATATAACTAGTCCCCCAGTATATATATGAGCGGACTCACACGGACGTACTTGTGTGCACAATACGCAGAGAATAGAATCTATTCATTTCAATGGGTTCACTCTCATGACTTGTTTTTGTGTGAGCAAAAAAAAACAAAACACAGCATGCTCTATTTTAGCGTCCATTTACGCACCAGAGGTCCTGTATAGGTCTATGGGGAGGGTGCGCAAATGCACACCCGATACCGGCGCGATCGTGCATTACGCGGCACAATTTCACGGGAAAAAGAAAACATCTGGAACTAATTAGGCTAAATAGCCTTTTAAATCGGGGTGAGGCGGTGTATTGCGCTCATGTGAATTCACCCCGCCAGCACAAAAAGTAAAGTAATATGCCAAAGACACATGCAAAGAAGACTTGATCATAGCACAAATACATTTAGGGCATAGGCCCATGTGAGTCTGGTATAAGATGCCTAGTATTACCTTGGTTAGTTATTCCTTTCTATCTGAAAATTCGTGGAGTCCCTCTCCACCGGTGGGTCATGTGATCTCATTCCAACCACTTGAGAATTCCAACTACCTGGCTTTATGTTCCTCACCAAAAGTCAGTTCTTTGATCAGTGTAATTCATATCAAATCATAATGGGTAATGGGCTCTACCACACAAACTCCTAGCACAGTTACCACTGAAGCTCAGAGACTCCTGCCACGCAGTTAGAATGGATAGTTCAGTATACTTGTGGTCTGTAGCTTCTTTAGGTGAACATAGAATACAGATGGTAATGGTATTGTCCTCCCCCCAGGCAGCGCTGGTACAGGCTGTAGCTGCTCATGTGATGTGCTGATGCATTGTGGGATTGGTAACACAGAATAGTGAAAGAAAAAACAGGGAGAAATCTCAGCATCAAGTTGGTGCCTGATAAGCAGCAGACTGGAAGCTGCACTGCCTGGAAGTAACTGCCTATCACACTCTGGAGGTCTCCTCTGTGTATTGCAATCAGTTGCGTTGAGCAGGGATGGAAAAATGTATTTTGAGCAGAGTGACCCCTTTAAGGTAATGTTCATATGTAGTGAAATTTCCACAACCAAAAAAATTCACTGCAGTGTGTTGGCAAAATCTGCCTGTAAAAGATGGATTTGCACCTATTTCACCACTGCCTTTAAAGTGACCCTGCCGGCCTGGCGAAACCAAGATGGCCGAACCTCTAAAAGCCGCGCCGGAGTATTGCTACTTCACTGAAGTGATACAAGATGGTTTTAAGCACAAACTCCTGGTATCAATGGGGGACATCGCACATTGGCGAGCACGATATTGAGTTGAGTTTCATGGCCCGATATCACGCTTGCCTATGTGAAGCCAGCCTTAGAGTATGTTTAGATGTAGTAGAACTACTGTGGATTTTTAGCAGCAAAGAATCCTGCAGTTGTCCACATCAAAAACACCAGAAAAACCTGCAACATTGGTGCAGATTGTGACTCGAAATCAGCAGCGGATCCGCAAATGACTTCAGCCTGAGATGCGTTCCTCTCACTTCCCAATACTTCGCACTGCTGAATCTAGAACCCAGTACCCACTAGCAACTGCTACAACTGACCATGTGATGTGGAAGTGACAGCACATGAACACTGGTGATGGTGTTCAGTAGCAGTTGCCAATGCTCTGGATACAAGGTAGGGTATGTTCACATGTGAGATATGCTCTGTGGATTTTCCTGCTCCATTCCATTTTTTTTTTGCCCGAGTATACTGGCTTGATTGGGAATGACTCTGGGTTTCACCTCCACTTACCGGACATTCAAAAACCACACGTAATGATGACATAATTCCAGCTGATCATTAGATACAAAAACCAGTAATCTGCACCTATGGAAATGCAGAGAAGACATAGCTTATATCTCCTGTGCACTCCAGCTTCTTCTACCTTACAGGAAAGAAGGGACTGTAACCTTCTGTAGACGAGGAAGCAAAGTGCAATTGGAGCATTGCTTCAGAAACCGAACAGGGCAGTCTGACAGCCGGACTGCGTGATGAAAACTGGAAGGAGAAGCTAAATTACATGGTATGTGATGCATGTAGAAATGACATTCAGAAAAGATTATGTCAATCCATTAATGCACTTTGGGACAATTTTTGAGTCAATGTCTTTAATGCTAAAGTCCAGTGCTACTTTAAAGTGTTTCTCCGAAACTTTGTGTGGCTTTAGACGACTCTGACCTGAAAAATGGTTTAAACAAGCTATTTTCAGCTCTTGTCATGTATAAACACAGGACCAAGCAGGGTACTAAGCAAGAGAGAGCGCAGAAGTCACCAAGCAACTACTAAGCAAGCTCTCTGAGTAAACAGGCAGTGATTCATCTTTGAATAACTGCCTGTTTACAGTGAATAAAGATGTGCAGGTGGATGTAATTATCCCCCTTCTACTCTTCCTTGGCCAGTCCTCACCTGGAATACTGTGTCCGTTTTGGACACCCCAATTTTTTAAAAAAGACCGTAAACTCTTCTCTGAACTTGCTCCAGTTTGTCGGTTTGTAAATCATGTCCTAAAAAGAAACGGTTAAGGATCTGGAAATGTTTAGCTTGCAAAAAAGAAGGCTAAGAGGAGACTTAATAGCGATCTACAAATATCTGAAACTTTCTGACAGTGAGGGCGATCATTGAGTGGAACAGGTTACCACGGGAAGTGGCGAGTTCTCCTTCAATGGAAGTCTTCAAACAGAGGCCAATGATAGGTTTAGTCATACTGCATTGAGCAGGGGGTTGGACTCAATGACCCTGGAGGTCACTTCCCCCTCTACCATTCTATGAGAACATCACTGGCGCGCTTCACGTCTGTTCACTGAACTACTATCACTCCTGTATGAAAGCACAGGAGCAATAAGTCATTAAAATGACTGTCAAGTATCGTCCCGCATCAAGTCACACGTATCGATTTTGGCTAGGTCAGTAAAGAGCTATACTAAAGCAATTCCATAGAATAATGCTATTGGAAGGAACTGCTGCAAATAAGTGGGTGCGTAGACAATTGTTGGATTATTAGTGTTGTTTGTGAAGACCCCCCCCCACCAACAAAATTAGAGGACACATGGACTCTTAATTGTTCATAATAATAAGAAGCGGTGTTCTCAATCGTGACGTTGTAACATTTTTGTCTTGACATTTCTTTACATAGGTCACACTGGGTATACAATATGCACAGAGGCTATAATTATAGTTGAACAACTCTATAAAAAACAACTTTATTGAAAATTAGCAGTGACAAGAAGACAGTTGTATTGTCTGGGGTTCCTGGGAAGGGGGAAGGCCCTATAATCTGCCAGTGATTTATAATACAGCTGGGTCACCTGGATCTAAACCAAATCAGATTAGTATGGACTCCTGACACAGAACCGCACTAGCTTGGAACACATACGACACAATGATTTCAGTGACCAAATAAAGAAAGTTACCAACATGCAGCAATTTTGTGGAAAGTCACCGATCAAAAAAAAAAAAAAGGCAAAATGATTTCCTAGTGGTTGAACAGAATACAAGATTCATGGATAGATATATATACTCAACTGCTCCAAGTTATCTGGCTAGTATAATTTCAGTATAAATTGTTTCTCAACTATATAAACTGTTCCCTTTAATATAAAAGTAGAGTACTAGCCAGGAGTAAGAAAAACCAAAAGAACATGCCTGCCATTTCTCTCCGCAGTATATGGTCTTATTTTCATCTTCTCCATTATAAAGTTCTTTATAAAGGACATATCTCTGCTGTGTTTCCTCCATCGGGAACAGTTTTATCTGCTGAAAACCATTCCACGCTATTAAGGCTCATTTACACGCAAAGACAATCTTTCAATCATTTTGCATAAAGTACTGATGGGCACTAATGCCCATTAGCACTTTATCAGTTTTATTTGCGTGTAAATGAACCTCCAGCAGCTGTTTGTAAATGCCAGCATGTGATCTGGACTTAGCCTGCGCGAGGACAATACAGCTGAGTGCAGTCACCTGAATACAATGTAATCCGCTGCTCCCATGGAGAACACAGCATGCGGTCCCTGCTATCTCTCTCCAGCTGAATGATGGATTTTATGTTTACTGAGGAGTATTGCCTAAAGACCATTCTATTTTACAAATGATGTGTTCTAAAACAGTGATCTCTTTTCCTTTACGGGCGCCTGTACCTGCTCTGGATGACTGCTGAATGATGGATTTTATGTTTACGTAAAAATCATCATTCAGCCGAAGAGTGAAAGATGGAAACGTTTACACGCAACGATTACCGCTCAAAAGCCGTCGTGTGAACAAATTTTGAGTAATAGTTGCGTGTAAACGGCGCTTCAGGCCTGTATTATATATACACCTGCACCCATTCACTGATCAACCTTAACATTGAAACCACCCCATCTAATATTGTGTAGCTTCCCCTAAACACGCCAAAGTTGTCTTTGGTGATATAAGGCAAGGCATGGACATGACCTACAAAGTTGTTCTGTTGTATCTGGTACCATGCTGTGAGTAAAAGATGCTTTAGGTCTTCCAAGTTGTGAGGGGGACTTCCATTGATTGGACTTGTCTTTGTAGCACCTCCCACGGGTGCTTGATCAGATTGAGATTTGGGACATTTTGAAGCCAAGTCATCACCTTAGACTCTGCAAATGTTATTCAGTAATGGTTTGAGGAACATGCATTATCCTGAAAAAAAATTCACAACTATTCGGAAAAATAAGGGGTATTTAGGTGGTACGTCTAAAAAGTAATTTGCACCTGAACCTTTCTAACAATTTCCACTACAATAGTACTTCTGCGTGATTAGACTGAAAAAGCCATCCTTGGCTCTCCACATGCATAAATGAACATTGGGTGCCCATGAACTTGTTGCCACTTCCCAGATTGTCCTTCCCTGGACAACTTTTGGTACATATTACCACTGCAGACCAGGAACAGCCCATAGAACCTGTGGCTTGGAGATACTCTGCCTACATTGTGTGGCTAGACAAGTGGTCAGTGTCAAAGTCGCTTAGATATTTACATTTGCCCATTTTTTCCTGCATCCAACGCCTTGGTTTCAAGAACTGACTATTCACTTGCTGCCTAATATATCCAACATCTTGATGTCCTGGGACAATGGCGCCTGTCGAAGCACTATCATTCACTGCACCTGTAAGAAGTTTTAATGCTATGGCTGATCACTACACTCTACTCTGTGAATGCAAAGATGGAATGTGATCACTTAATTAGCTAGAATATCAATATTGCTCTAGTATAGTTCAAAATTTGGGCAATCATATCCTAAAGCCATTGAAGAAATCAACACAACCTTACTAATCATTTAAAGAGCCACTCCAGTGACACTTTCAAATAAAAATTAATTATGTAACTATTCTCCCTGTATATGTGTGTATATTATATTTATACATATATATCAGCTAGTAATACCTCGTTTAGCTATTTCTATCTGAAAATTCCTGGAGTCCTCCTCCTAAAACAGAGCATGTGATCTCATTTTGACCATCTGGAAATTACTTGGCTTTGTGTTGTTTCCAAGAGTCACTACTGTATTTCAGTCACCAGAACTCCCGTATGCGTGAACTGGACCACACAAGTTCTTCACAGGGGAGGCAAGTTCGCCTATCGCAGTTAGTGATGATTATTTGAGCCTTCGGTCACAGTCATAATGAAGTAGATCATAGTTCAGCCTCCTCATTGTATACTTATGGTCTGTAGCTTATTTAGGTGAATATACAGGGAAGTGATAATCACAATGTCCTCCCAGCCCACAGAGATGGTATTAGCTGTGCTGGTGCATCATGGGATTGCTAACACAGTGTCAGAGGAAATCATGGAGAAATTTAAAACTCAAGATAGTGTCTGATACGTATGAGACTGCTGGCTGCACAGCATGGGAGTGCAATATACAGAGGAGATGGCCAGTATGTCACAGCCAATCAGGTGAGGGGTGCAGGGATAGAAAAATGGCCCTTTAGAGCCATTATGCCTTATATAAGAATAGCCATGAGTCCTGCTCTTCCTCTACCAAGTAAGGCTGCAGTCACTGACGTATACCTATATAAAACAAGTGAATTATGGTATCGTACTCCCTGTATCGCTTCGGGTTTTGACCCTTGCTCCTCTGCTATTGCAGAATATTAATGTAAATGTGGATAAAAATAAAAAGCTGCATTTGTCTTAGACTTGTATGGAAACATTTCAGCTGTATGATACAGAACAAGCATGGCAGGTATTTAAAATATAGCCTGCATATTTTGAATGGTTTTAATTAGAATACGACATCAATATGCAAGCAGCGCAGATGCAACTACTGGAACTCCCATCAGCACAGCCCAGTCCCTGTTGATCAAAGGACAGTGGAACTTGCTGGTAGCCTTATGCAAGCTCTGCTGATCATTGGGTCCCCAGGGGTGGGATCCCCAACAGGCACACATTGATATCATATTTGCATTCTGGGAATATATAATGAAAATAATGGGTTATCCAAATAGTTGCCTTTACTAACATGATCTTTGTACATTTGACGTACCAAATACAGAACACATGCATGGCCTAGACTCAGGTAAATGTGACCTATCATGAACTGTAATGCAAAGTACTGAGGAGTATTTCCTAAAGCAGACCATTCTAATTTTACAAACGAGGTGTTCTAAAACAGTGATCTCTTTTCCTCTACGGGCGCCTATACCTGCTCTGGATGACTGCAGCAACCACCTGCTGATCACCACTAACTACAGGGATGAACTTGAACTTGCCAATTCCCAGTCCTGGTGCAACCCTGCAATTAGCAGTAACCTGTACGTGATATCTGCAGGGCTCCTTAAACCCACGCCTTTCATATAAAAAATGATTTTATGTACTGTATCTGTGTATAAATGACAAAGACCTTTAAATATCTCAACAGCCATAACAAATGGGTTACAATTATTAAATTAGCTTTTGCTTAAAACTTTGTACGTGTGAGTGTGGTTTTACTCGTGCATTTTCCCCCACTTTTAGGGTAGGTTCATACAGGGCGGAAATGCTGCGGAATGGACACAGCATTCCCACATTCAGAAGAGAGTCAACATCTGCATCATTGGTGTGGATTTTGAAGTCAGCTGCGTACTCGCTGCTGATTTCAGAAGACACAGCGCTCACCTAGGAAGTCTTTGGGTGTCAGTGCTTCCCTCACCCGGTACCCAGCAGCCTCTACTGAGCAGCGCCGCTGGTTACCGGTTGCGGAATTTCTGCTGTGGACATTCCGCCACATGTAAACAGAGCTTGTATGTGGTATTTTGTGCCTTTAAAACACAGCATGCTCTAGGTATGTCATTTTATTTTTCAGGTGTTTTCCCCCCACAGACTTCTCTATAGGAAAAAAAAACATCTGTGTCATTTTTTTTTTTTTTAAAGTTACTAACCCCCCCCCCCCCCCTCAAAAAAAAAAAAAGCTATGGGTGACACTTTATTTTATGCCAGTTTTTAGCATAAAAAAAAGCTGCAAAATTGTGCCAGTCTTGCCTACGCAAAAATGTGGTGACTTGGCGGTTAGCACTGCCATTCACCGCTTAAGGGTGTGGTTTGTCAGTAGGGAGTTATGCCAACCCCTGACCGGCAATTGTATAAATTATGCCAGACACTGGTGTAAATTATACCAGAAATGAACATTTCTATGTAGAGGGGGGAGGGGGAGTTCCTGCGTCTTATAAAGCAAATGTGGCGAAAATTCGTTCCGATCCCCATTTTTAGCGCGATCGCGAATTTAACGCGTGGACGCGACTTATTTAGCACGATTGCGCGTTTATGGACTAACTGTGATTGACTAACACACGCCGTCAGCCAATCACAGCCATTCAATGACATCATTGAATGGCTGTGATTGGCTAACACACGTGCGCCTTCAGCCAATCACAGTATTAGCTTTCTGGAGGCAGGGATTTCAAGCCCTACGTCCAGAAAGCAATGCTCTGCCAGGGACCAGGAGGGAGCGACTGTCTGCAGCAGCGCCGCAGAACGCCGGGGGAGGCGAGTACTGATTTTTTCCCCCTATTTTCCCGCTCTAAAACGGGGGTGCATCTTATAAGGCGAAAAATACGGTAACACTAGAGTTTAAAATGCTGATCTTAATAAATTTCCCCTTATATGTGAAGGAAATCTGAGTTTGTTCTGAGGCATTTGTGGCTAAGTGCACCCCAAGAATCCTGAAAGTCAATAGCTTTACCTGCGCATCCTGGAAGACCAATCTTGGGGGATCAGCAGCATTATTACTGCAGTGCTGTTTGTCTCCACTGTTGTCCAGCCAGATTTACAGTGACCGACTATACACCTTCGTAATTTTTACTATAGCAACATGAATCTCAATGCATTGTAGTAAGATGTTGGTCTAACGGCTATGAATTTCTCTCTTTAAATTTTAAAGTTCTTTTTGTTTACTCTGACAAATATCTACCCTTAAATATTGCTTTTCTTAAATATTTGCCTTTTATTAATTGCAAAAATATCCTTTTTTTCAAGTTTAAACACTATCACGTAAAAAAACTCAGAAGAATCTTTATTTTTTCTCTGTCACTGTCCATCATTTTAGTAATATATAATTCAGATATAATGGGGTTTTTTGCTTTTTTCTTCTTCCTCTCTATACAATGTTTCAGAAATTACACTTTTTTTTACACTACACATTTCCCCTATAACTGGAGATGCCATAGCAGCCCAAGTTCCAGGGGATAATGGCTCTGATCATGGGACAAATGTCACAATTACAGCTATGCGATCTAGATAAACCCCGCGTACGAGCATCATCTACAGCGAATCACGCTATTAAATCACGTGACAGCAGTCTCCAACGTCATATTGACACTAAATAACTACAGCAATTGGGGTGAGTAGTTATTGTCACTGTATAAGACAAGACACCACTTTTAAAAAGGGCAAACCGGGAGTAGAGCACAGCAAATGGATTCCCACTGGTCCTCATGTATGAATATGTTCTCAGATTAAAAATGATCCTTGTTGCCCACAACAAGCAGAGGTCAGAGTTTTATGTTCCAGCTTGCGGTTCATAAAGGGTGTATGGCTAAGCAAGACTACTTTTCCTCTGAGACAGGTTTGATACATGAGGTCCAAATGTATCTATCTTTAAGACCTTCTTCAAAAAGGCATCTATAAGGACACAGAGTAAAAACTAGTCTCTAAAAAACAAACAGTAATCCAAACAATTAACAATGGGCATGGGAAAGACTGGGGCTGTATTGAAATAAGTGCTAAAAACACAAAATAAACCTTATTAGAAAAACTTGCAAGAACAGCAGTAAAAATACCAAGCATGACTCTTCTTGTGTGGTTTCTGTCCAGCACACAGCAACCTTACAATCAGGAGATAAAAGGTCAGGGTAATTCAAGGTAAAAACAGTCAAAAGTACAACAGGAGTTCTCAAAAAGGTTCTTGGGGGGCCTCAGTCCTCTTTGTCAGCCACAAGTTGTGCTCCACATGTACCTTGTCCTGTGGATTAATCATCCTCTTCTTCTCCTTCATCTTCAAGGTCCCGTTTTCTTTTCTCACCTTTTTCTGCTTTGGAGGGGAGAAACAGACATGAGTGGATCGGAGACTGCTCAACTGTCAAGAGTGCGCTTATAAGGCTTATTCACTTGTGGGGACTGTGATAAACTACATGAGATGACAACGTGCTCTATTTTAGTGTGCAACTGAGCACTGAAGGCCCCTGTCTGCATGGTTAACTGTGTGATTTTGTGGGGTTAAACAAGACCACCTGGGCCTACCAAGTCAGCTGCCCTGCCTACTCAAACATGGTGGTCCCGACAGCGCATTAAAAGTACAGTACAAAGCGACGTTACAGGTGCTATAGCCTGCGATCATGCGCCCTGCCTAGCGCATATACATCACGTGATAGTAAACGTATATGCGCTTACACCCACGTTCGGCCGCCCCAACAGCACAGGCAGCCAGACCTAAGAAGAGCCTGTTGGGCCTTGGCTACAGAGCTTTATATAGACAGCTCTGCTGACTTTATCCCACAACATGTCCTTTTTAACTTGAAGGGGTCTGAGCTACAATAACAGACACAGCTCACTGAGAAATGTCGCCGTTTCCAGTATGTGTATATATATATATATATAAGCTAAAAATCAGACACTTTTCCATCCTCACGCAGCCCCATTAAGCACACAGAAATTCCCTGCCGTTTGCTTTCTCTCATTAACTCATCTATTTGCTTTAGGTGAAAATTTATCATTTAATCTTTCATCTTAACCATTTTGTAGTTAATTCTTCTAAAACGTAATGAAATCTGAAGAGGGAAAAAAAAACAAAAAAAAAAAAACTAATTTGCTACAATTAGGTCAATGAGTTTCAAATACCACTAGAGGAAAAAAAAAAAAAGCATCGCCTATACCATCTGTGTGTGAGGGATTAGCCACATACCATCCTGGTCAGCTTCATCCTCTTCTTTGTAAGCTTCCTCATCCTCCTTTAGGGAAAAAAATATATAAGATTAATGGTGGATTTCGATGCTGCTCCCATGCCCATTAACCCCTGAAGTGCCTAAAGAAAAACTGTGATAACCTGGCAGTGAATAAACGCAGTGGCCTACTTTTTAGATCATTTAAAAAATTCTGGCAGAGCTCATTGTCAGCGTGTTTAAAGTGGTGGTGTAAGGAAAAAATGGAAGAAAATGACAAATGTTAAGTCTGCAAATAAAAGAACAATCTATCCGTTTAGCAGCCCCCTTCCCCCGTACAGGCTCACCTCTGCTCTCCTCCCCGCTGGCTCTTTGCAATGGGAGGGGGCGGGAGAGGGGCAGAGCTAAGCACCGGCCCGTCCCACCTCCTCCAATTGCTGGCTGCAGATAAGGGGCGAGAATGTGGGCACGGATAAGCTCCCGCTCTTTCCCTGCCCCTTGTCCATAACCATCAATGGGAGGAGGCGGGATGGTCTGGCACTTAGCTCCACCCCTTCCCATTGCAAAGAACAAGCGAGGAGGAGAGCAGAGGTGCACCTGCGATGAGGGAGAAGGGAGGGGAAAGGGGTGATGGCATGGTAGTCTCGGCGTATATGCGCCGGGACCCATGCCGTCTGCACGGGCGCACAAACGTTTGATTTGTACACCCGTTCACCAGTTTTATCTCTCAATGTAGCGTATATCGGCCAGCCGTGTAACCGGCGGCCGATATACACTCATGGGAAAGAAACCTTAGACTGCAGTATCTATATACAGTGATATGTAGAAGCTGCAGAAGACAAACTGTGCATTTTTTTTTTTTTTTTTAAAAGAAACCCTACTGCAAAAATGATTGCCAGTCCAAATCACATGCATTTAAGTGAAAAAAAGGGCCCCCAAAATGTATCCATAGCCTTTTAAGACCAATTTAAAAATAATAAAATCAGATACCTATTGCAAGTCATTTTTTAGCAAGGTTGAATACTAATAAAAGTAGTACCTCCTCTTCGCCGCTCACTTCCTCCTCTTCTCCCTCCTCTTCGTCGTCATCTTCCTCACCTTCTTCACCCGGTGGAGCGTCCTCATCGTAGTCTTCCTCTGTGTGAGGGGGGGCAGCCTCAGTCACCAACAGACTGGAGATGTGTGTAATTTAGTCTCCAGTCTGTGAGCCACAGACAGAGGGAGTAACAAAACATCAGCTAATACCAAGTATGCGATGGGTGTCTAATGTGAAGACACCATGTACATCAAAGGTTTTACGTCAATGGGAAAGTCAAGCCCAAATGAGACTATCAGTTATCTTACTGTATAATGTGTTGACTAGTGTACTTTCCCATATGAGCAATTTACCTTAAGGGACCTATTAAACAGCTTTATCTGGGAGCAACTTTATACCTTTATTCACAGCAGACTGCTCTATGAGTGGAATGAGCAGAGAGCGTTTCCTAATTTGCAACTGGCTCTTTGCTCACCTCATTCAGGGACTACAATTCACTGTAAATCGCCTGTATCTTGACGATGTACTGATGGCGCCAAGGTGGAACATTGTACCAAGCAATCTCTCTTTATAAGACACGAAGCATATTCTGAAGACACAGTGACAATTGGACCGTCGATTATTGAATTCTTAGGCCCAGTAAGGGCCCGTCCTCACCTACGTTACAGCTTTCTGTCTCAGTTCAGTTTTGTCTGCTCCAGAAATGGCACAAAAAGTTTTAGTTTTTTGCTTATTTCAAGGAGTTTCTCAAAGGAAAGCTCTCAGTCTGCTTCTGTTCAGTTAGGATTCCGTTTGGAAAGGGAACAAATAGCACAGAAAGTTATGAAAATGTAAGGACATAATTAAAGAGAAGCAGACTGAAAGCTTTTTTGATTTTTGAAAGCAATAGATCGCAAGCGATTACTCATTCTCCCCCCCCCCCCCCCCCCCGATGACTCCGGAATGAAAACACTACTAAACAACTAGTATATCACCTTTCTGGATGCATGCAAGACATGGTTAGAGTAGAGAGCAGGAAATATTTAGCTTATGAGAAGTCAAGCTTTTGCTTCAAGTGGAATGCTATTTAAAAAAAAATATAAATAAATCAGGATCTGGGAGGGACGGGTTCTCCATTACTCACCATCCTCATCATCATCTTCGTCATCTAAGCCCTCCACATAGGCCTCAGCATCGGAGTCCGGAGCCTCTTTCTCATCACGGTCATACCCATCTAAATAAGTCAGCTGGGGAAGGAGCTTGAAGACATTTTCTCGATAGTCATTGAGGTTGGTGACCTCGCAGTTAAACAGGTCTAAGCTCTTTAGGCTCTCTAGTTTTTTCTGGAGGTGAAGGATAAGTATATTAGCGAGTGTCTGGTTTGTAGACAAAAAAAACTTATAAAATCTTGCGTTTTCTTTGCAAATAACCAGAAAGCCAATTCAAAAGGAAATCTGCCACTAGGTTTATGCTTCCCAAACTACAGGCAGCACAAGGACAAGACAGGCGCAAGGCAACAGGGAGAGGAATCATGGGAGCAAGACTGCACCAGCATTGCCCCATCCTGTTCAACTAGATTGACAGGTTTCTCAAGTGTCTGTGCATAGGATGAAACTTGTCCATCTAACCGATCCGGGCAGGGAGAAGCTCTTCTCCCCATTCTCAGCTGCTTTTCAAAGTACGTTTTTCTGAAATGCCACAACACGTAAGAATAAAACATACTCCAATGTAACATGGATGCCTGTCCACACTTGATGCTGCCCATCGTTTGGGAAGTACGAACATAGTGACAAATTCCCTTTAAAGGGAACCTGCCACTAACTATAAGCACCATAAACTAAGTTATGATGCTTACAGTTTAGGTTATGGTGTGTCTGGGGTGCCTCTTTTCATACTCACCTGGTCCCCTCCTTCCTGCAATTCCCACTTCAAGTGTGACTCTTTTCAGTAGTCTGTGTGTGTGCGCACTTACTTGTAGATGAATGCGAATGCACACACTCCTTTCTGAAAAGAGTCAAGCTTGTTGCGAGCGGCCTGACTCTCTGAAGGACACCGCAGGAACGGGCAAACCAGGCGAGTAGCTCCCTGAAATCCTTATCACCTAAACTACAAAAACCACAACTTAAGTTTACGGTGCTTATAGTTGGTGACAGGTTCCCTTTACGGATCCCGCTTAAATCTGTCTCACCAGAGGTTCTATTGTGCTCAGGTCCTTTATTCTGTTTCCACTTAGGTTGAGGTGTGTGAGGTTTGGACATTTTTCTGCCAGTACTTCCAGTCCACCAGAGATGTTGTTATCACTCAGCTCCAACTACAGATCAAAGTAAAACATTGCTTGATTAGTTTTATGTCTTGGCACACAAAACAATGACCAAATAAAAGTAGATTCAAGACAGTGATATCCTGTTTCCCTAAAAATAAGACCTACCCCAAAAATAAGCCCCGGCATGATTTTTAAATTGCGTCCAGACAGCTATACATGCAAAAAGGAAATATTTGAGCAAAAATTAATATAAGACCCTGTCCTATTTTTGGGGAAACACCATTTCTTCACTCTTCTAGCACCATCCGCAGAATATGTATTCCTTAAGTAGAGAGTTGAGAGGGTGTTTTGCAATGGGCTTATATGTATAAAGGGAGGCCATTGTGTTGGTGGCACCCAGAGGACAGCAGAGGAGAATATTCTACTACTATAACCACTACTACCCAGCCAGTACTAATCGAAGTTCAAGACTAGCTAGTCTATGGATTCAGTTATGCCCTTTAAGGGCAGGTATAAAATGTCCTATATTCATTTATAGTGTTACTGCGGCAGACGAGAAGAGAACAGTACGAGCAGATATAGCCTCTGAAGCAAATGGTTCTACAAGATACTTCATAAGGCATTTTTAATGTTCCATGTCTTCTTTCTCCACTAGGTGGCACTGTATTTACTCCCTATATGAGACATCTTCAAATTAATCAGAACTATGCAGCTGATAGAAGCACCATCTACAGGAAGAAGCACCAGTCTCAGACATGGACCTCATTTACACTTCAGTATAAGGTTTTTTTTTTTGGTTTTTTTAAAGGGGTCATCCAGGCGTACTTTCCCACCCAATCTAACATGGGCCGTAGAGAGACAACTGTACATTAGAAGGGCCGGTTGTTTAGACAGCTGTCCCACGCTCAGCACGTATCATGTACTTGTCAAATTAATTAAAAACAGGGCCCATGCACCATACTCATTGGGTGTCGGATAGTTGCCTTGGCAACCCAATACCCAGCATCAAGTTGTGCACTCTACGCTTCATGTCAGATCAGAGGGAGTGTATGCCTGCGCAACCCTTTCAAGCCAAAATCCAGAGTGGATTCAAGAAAAAAAAAAAAAAAGAATAAAAAAAACTTTGTATTATACATTTTCTCTACATTTATGATACACTTTGTTCTGCTGACTAATACCAATCCAATATTGAAGTGCAAATGAGGTCTAATACTGCAGCAAGAAAGAGGCCATCGGTGCTTAGTACAAAAGAAACTCAGCATAAATGTCTAAAGCTCCATTTATGCACACAGAGGATCGCTCAAAGTTTGTCAGAAACTGACAGTTTTGAGCGATCATTTTGCATTAGCTACTAATGGGCTAATCAGCCCATTAGTAGCTAACTGGCTTCATTTGCATGTATTTAGAGAACAGTGGATAGTCTGTTCTCTAAATACATTGCTATTGTTCTCCAGTGGGACAGCTGCTGAAAGAATGTTATCAGCACTGTCCACAAAGAACCAAGCATGCGATCCCACCTATCAGGGACAACGGACTTTATGAAGTACATTACAGACTTACAAAGTAGAACAAGTCTTAGCAAAAATATAGTATGGCCAACAGCTCAACGGACATCCACAATAACGTCAGGTAGATAATACAAAGTGTTTCTTCCCTAACCAACATATGTCCACGATACGGGTAATCAGGTTGTATACAGTATTCTAGAGTATATACATTGTGTAGCATTACGTTTCGTAACAGAAAAGAAAAAAAAAAAAAATTTTACTTGACAAAAAAAATATATAATATCGTGAACGTGCGACCTCCTTTACCTTTTTCAATTTGTTTAACTTTGGTAAATTTGCGACGGAGCTGAGGCAGACATTAATTGTGCTCAAAAATTCCAGTTCTTCAAATTCGTTTGTCAACCCTTCGATTTTTCCATCCTTTGACCGGCAATTATCCAGTACAAGCTCTTTTACCTGGGGGGAAAAAATATATATAGTGCAGTCAGTGTTAAACAACAGTGCAGGGCGCCGGCATCTGCATGTACAAGCCAATGAAATTCACTCCAAGCACCCTGATCATTGTACCTAGAAATGAAGAGAGCCTTACAGTAATCAGAAGACGGCGCCGCTCGTCCCTTGGCTAGTCCCTTTAGAGGGAAGTACGAAAGCTGGACTTTTAAAGGGAACCTGTCACTTCCTACGAGCCTCTAATGGTATGGGCTCATGGGACAGAGAGGCACCAAGCCAGGGGGAATTTGTAAACTTAGCTGCCTCCCCCATTCCCTTACGGTCCAGCGCTCAGTCCATCGAGACGTCACTGTGTGTGTACATGTAATGAAGGGAAGGACTGTGTACCGGGTTTGTGAGTGGACCGTAAGGGAACAAGGAGGCAGGCGAGTATGAAAGCCACATCCCGGACTGCATGCTTCCAGCCCTAGGAGCTTATGGGGGCTCACAGGACATGACGATTGTTTAAGAATTGTCCATTATTTTCTATGGAGGTGTTCCAGAAATGCATGGTACTAGCAATGCCATGCGAGTGTGATCTGTTATTAAAACATTTTATTTTTTGGAACCACATGCAATTTTATTCACGCTTAAAGTGTGGTGCAAATCACACATTTTTAAAAATGCATAAAGATTACGGGTAAAAAGGGATGGTTTTTCACCAACCTACAGATCACACCTGCCCAGCCTAATGGAGAGCTTTAGTCAGTTTTCTTATATAAATACCAACACGTTTCACAGTGCTGTACAGAGGTTGTCATCTTGCCCATCAGTCCCTGTCCACAAGGGTGTTGATATGACAATCAATCTTCCTCATCTCAAAAACACACAAACTAACCTATACAGGCTTGCTTTTCTGCTGACAAAAACCTTTATACCCAGTGTAAAAGATAGATAAAATACATAGGTCAGCCAGAAGGCCTGGATTAAAGTCATCCGAATCTGGAAACTGTAGCAGCATCACCCAACACTCTAATATGAATGATGGCAGCACAACAGTCCTGGAGAGAAGATCTGGCTTATTACATTCCAACATGCCTGATCCTTTGTTCCCTGGATGATCAGACCTGCCTGGCATCAGCTTAGTCCACTCATCGAAATATACATGAATGCATGGACAAGCCAACAGTGCAAGTATACATATGCCATCCGATTCCTATGGTTGTCCTCAGTGGGTTGTGCAAAACTAAATCGGCTGCACGAGGGTGGATTTGCATTGCGGAATCCAAAGCGGTTGTCCACCTCCGGATTCCGCAGCAAATACTGCCCATAACATGCTATTGAAAAACACTTTTTTCTCCACATGAGCAGAAATCAAATGCGATTTTCCGCTTGCGGAGAAAAAAGTTGCGTCATGTTCTATTTTACTGCATATTAAGTGCAAGTTCTCTATGAGCGCATAATCACACCGCCAGTACACAATTACATTGCGTATGGCCGGCGTATATACGCGGTGGTGAAGAGACAGTGCTGGAAATTTAAACAAAGAAAATACAGGAAGACTGCGCACGACAGCGTGCATGAGATATGCCGTCATGTGTAGTACAATATTGCTGCCAGGTACTATTGTATCTTGTCACCACTAGGAAGTAGGGGTGGAGACAAGATTGACAGGGGGTGACGCCACCTGTTCCTGATTGGCTGGCTGCTGCCTCCCCTTGCTTAGCCTCACAGGTCCTGCCAGTCACTGAGAATGTTGTCCGGCCAGCCGGCTGGCCAGGAAGATACTTTGGCAGGGAAGCTGCTCAGCTCTTCATCGCCTCTCAGCAGCGGCGGCGACAGGTGCTGAAGGTAGGAGGCAGCAGAGGAACAGGAGCAGTACCAGACACCGGCCTCCCATCTCACCTTTAGTGGCCCCACGGTGGTAGAACCCTGCTCGACTGATGCAGGTTTTATGCAAACAGCCGCAAGAGCCCGGTCTAAGCCTCATTTATCAAAAACATTGATAACTAGGATGTAGCGTGATTATTTTATCATAGTGATGCCTAAAGTTACCATTTTAAATGCACTAAACTACCATAATCACTGAAAAAACATGAGTCCTATATGTTGGAATCTGGGAACATTGAGGAAAACTCCACAGCCCTGGCTCATGCTGCAGGAGGCGGCCAACACGTCCCCCTCATAGGTAACCGTCACCTGCCGCGGCAGAACGAGGACATTAATATGCAAGAAATGATCTGAAAAGATGAAAGAAGCTTGAAAATGGGATTTAATTACTAATCAGACGGAGAAGCTACTTTGGAATTAACACTGGAGCAGAATTATTAATACAGGCCTAAATTTAGATGAGAAGAAACTAGACAAGATTGGCAAAATCCATGCCGAGTGTCACAATACTGTGCATGGTAGAAGAAACCGGGCACAACTTGCTGGACATATTAGGCTCTTTTCAAGCAAGGCTTTTATCTCGGGCGCCGGTTTTGTACAGGGTTACTATCTTCTACGCAGAAGCATACAGTTAAGGCCTTGACGCGCATCGCCGCAAGAAAAAAAAAACAAAAAACGTAGCAATATCGCATCGCTGGTCCATGCAATATCGCGGCAGTTTCTCATTGTGATACCGTGATTTTGTAGTGCTACAAAGTTGTATGTTCTGCGGCTTGAAATATAAGCCCTAGCTGCAGAAAAAAAAAATAAAAGTATACATCTAGAAGCGCTGTCCGGGGCTCTGCTGCATCTTTTCCCCGACACCATTTTTCATCTCTTCTGGCCTGGGTTTGAAAAATCCCCGCCTCCTGGAAGTACTGGCTGTGATTGGCTGATGCTTAGCCAATCAGAGGCAGGGATTTTTCAATCCCCAGCCAGAAGAGATGAAGGAGAATAGTGCCAGGGAGAAGATGTGGCCAGGCTGACAGCGCTTCTAAGGTGATGTATTTTTTTCCCCTCTGCAGCTAGGGCTTAGGTTATGGCTATGACAGTAGTATTTCCTACTGTCAAAGTTGCATCACACCACATGAAAATTGCATTTTCTTGCGATGCAACAGAGGAAGGCTCCATAGGGAAACATGGGCTACAAAACCTCACGAGTCGCGTGCATATCGCCGGGCCCACAAGGTTCTTGTATTGCGTTGTCGCATGCTACAAAACATCGCATGTGTGAAGTAACCCATAGGAAAGCATGGGCTTCACATACATGCCATTTTTAGCAACGTGACAAAATCGTGCGACTTTGTCGCCCGCGTGAACAAGGCCTTAAGATGCGAGATGGAGATCTTTGATCCGGCTGAAATGACTGAAACCATGTAGAATGGATACTAGTCATTTTCTATCTAGTTGAAAGGACGGAGAGAGGAAACCAATGCGAAAGAGGGACCAAAGAAGCCCCAGTCTCACATGTTAAGCCCTACGGTGCCGTCCCGTTTCCGCACAGAAGACGAATCAAATGCAAAAGATAAAAATGGTAGTGTGAACAGAGCCTTGGATAGTAATCTAAAGCCTGATTTAGACAATGATTATCGCTCAAAAGACTTTTAAATCGGTGTTCTTTTAAAGTGTAAGGTGACCACTCAAATGTTGAGTGATCACCTTGCGCTCCGAGCGGAGGATGCAGAAGACAAGCTGGGTGTTCCAGCTTGTCTTCTGCATCCAGCTGTTATCGGCTCAGAATGCCCAGCTGTTATACAGCCAAGCGCTCCCAGCGGGGTACAGAGAACACAGCTGGACCACTGTGTTCTTCATACCCCGCCTGCCTTCAGGGAGCAGGATACAGCTGAAACAATAGTATCAGCTGTATCCCGCTGTGAATTCCTGATAAACTGATTGCTGATCTTTTAGCATGCTGAAAGATCAGCGACGGCTTAACGAAAACGGCACGATGTCAGTGCAGTTAGACAACGATTATCGCTCAAAAGATGGCTTTGAGGGCCTTAACTCTTACATCTACTCTTGGCCAGCTTACTTTACAACAGTATTTTTCATTAAACGGCGCACGGTGTGAATAGCTCGCGCAATTTGCTACTTCTGCTGGCCCAGCCTGTTTTACTAGTCACTTTTCAAAACCATCTCTAGTGAGGTGCAAATAACTTAGAGTCAAGAAGAAAAAAAATTAGGGGACATACTAAAACACTGATCTTCGTAAAGTCTCAGTCACATGGCCGTATGTGTAAAACGCTGCAAGTATTATGCAGCATTTTACCGCCATGTGAGCTGATGGCAAGGCGGGTATCACTGCGCATAACAGAGTATCTCACGCATGCTGTCATGCGCAGTACGATTGGTTTGTCTTTTTATTCCCCGCTCTATTTTATAGTGGCGTTGCGTATTTAACGCCGCAGATACGCAATGTATTGCCCATGTACAGCATTTAGTAAGCACCCCATACAGAACAAAAGAGCCGTGATACACTGTTAAATAGAACATGCCGGGGCCTTTTTTGCGTGCATATTACCCACAATGAATAGATCAATGTACTTTCACTGACTCCATTCACTGCGTAATTTGAGGTGAAATTACATTTATGGGAATGAGCCCTTAAGTCCCCGCCAGGCAACACCTCTATTAAGAAGCACTCTTAATAAATCTGTCACCTCTCCGTCGATCCCCAGGCGATTTCTGTCAGAAACCATAATATAATGGCGGAGCTGTAGCACGCAGCGCCATTCTTCTTACAAACAATACAATCTATGTCGAGAGCTCCTATAGGCTCCTCTAACGCAGTTGTGAGCAGACATTACAATATCACAGCCTATTCCCGTTATATGGTCAGCGCTCGGCCTGCCCACTGTCCATAACGAAGACCGCAGCCACTTGCATCGGCTCCACACGTCACCGCAGGGGGACGCTCTCTAACGATTATCAATAAATAAATGCAACCTAAAATACTAGGTGCCACAGTCTTATGAAAGCGGTCTGAGAGAAAATCTGTGTCACCCCTAGCAACCAATCACAGCGCAGCTTTCATTTTACCTCAGCAGTGTAAGACATGAAAGCTGCACTGTGACTGGTTGCCAGGGGCAACAGATAGATTTCCTCTCAGACAGCTCTCATAAGAGTGTGGCGCCGACCTAGTTTTCCATGGCCCAGCTTTTATATATTTGGCAATGGCTAACAATGAACT
This sequence comes from Eleutherodactylus coqui, assembly GCF_035609145.1. Classification (NCBI taxonomy): domain Eukaryota; kingdom Metazoa; phylum Chordata; class Amphibia; order Anura; family Eleutherodactylidae; genus Eleutherodactylus; species Eleutherodactylus coqui. Next base: position 265,989,415 of record NC_089838.1, read on the forward strand.
ACCTGAGCTGCAGCATTGATACTGCCTGTAAAGAAATGGCTGACCACGAAATAAGGTACATTGACGCGACTCATCGCCCCGCCGCAACAAATAAAAATTATGTGCAGCAGACTGTTGACATGCTAAAAAAATCCTCAGTAATCCAGAAAGTGTCCACAGATTAGAGCTACATGGCGGCTTTGGTCACGCATCATCGAGCGGCCAAACTTTTTACTAACTGAATACAGGCAGGAAATACGGCCGTGTGATTGGACTCTTAGGCCTCATGTCAACGGGCAAAAGAAGAATTAAAATCCGCAGCGGATTTTAACTCTTCTCCTGCCCGCGGATCCGCTTTGACCACCTGCGGACAGATAAATATCCGTGGATGGTCAATAAAAAAAAATGGAGCATGAAAAAAAAAAAAAAACACATGACATGCTCCATTTTCGTGCGGGTCTAAAATAAGAATAACCTACCCGCAGCGGACCGGGCGTGTCTTCTCTTCCTCACGGCCGGATCTTCTTGCTTCGGCCCGGCGGATGCGTGCGGCACACCACCGACGTGCCGAGTACATCCGCCAGCCGAAGAAAGAAGATCCGGCCGTGAAGAAGAGAAGACCTTCCCGGTCCGCTGCGGGTAAGTTAATTCTTCTTTTCAGTGCTCATGTCTGTGGGGCAGGAGGGACCCTGATTTTCCCCGTGGACATGAGGCCTTAGGCCTCATGTCCACTTGAAAGATACAATCCGCGCGGATTTGCTTTAAATGGTATTTTCTTTGCATGCAGATAGCAATGTTGCTGATCCGCGCGGAATCCGCTGCAGAATAGAGCATGCTGCGTTTTTTCTCCTGCACGTGAAAAACGCAGTTGTTTTAAAATACCATCCACGGGTGCAAAAATCAATTTAATGGACCCGCGGATGGCCAATGATTCCCCATGGGCAAAATCCGCAATTCCATTTAGCTAGTGGACATGAGGCCTTAGCGGATTTTGCCCATAGGGAAGTATTGGCCATCCGCGGTCCATTAACCCCTTGAGTGGCACGCCCGGAAAATTTCCGGGGACGAGCTCCACTGCTCATAGTGACATAGCCCGGAAGATTTCCGGGCTATGTATCACTATGGGAGCTGCAGAGCACAATGCCACAAGCTGTGACAGTGTGCTCTGCCTGCACAGACCCACAGAGAGCAGTGCAAGGGCTTTGAAAAACCAGCAGAAGATATTGCGGACATGTCGGCAACCTCCTGCTTTGTTTACAGGTTGCCATAGAGACCATCGGCTTGTCAGAAGCAAGCCGATGGTCTCTGTGGCAGGGAGAGCTGGTTGTTAGCTGTCAGAGGACAGCTAGGTACTAGCTCTTACAGCAGAGATCAGAGAAAACCTCCGATCTCTGCTGTGTTAACCCTTTACATGCTGCAGTCTATGTGACTGCAGCATGTAAAGGGCTGTCACTGCAGCATGTAAAGGGCTGTCACCATCGGACCCCCGGAATGTGATCAGGGGTCATAATGGGTCCCTGTGAAAGTCCCCTAAAGGGACAAAAAAAAAAAAAAAAAAAATTTAAAAAAAAAAAAAAAAAAGTAAAAAAATTAAAAAAAACCCTTGTCTCCCTTTACTTTGTAAAAAATCAAAAATACTATCACACATGTGGTATCCATGCGTCGTAATGACCCAGAGAAGGAAGTTAATACATTATTTAACCCCTTAAAGGGGTTGTCCCGAGGCAGCAAGTGGGTCTATACACTTCTGTATGGCCATATTAATGCACTTTGTAATGTACATTGTGCATTAATTATGAGCCATACAGAAGTTATAAAAAGTTTTATACTTACCTGCTCCGTTGCTGGCGTCCTCGTCTCCATGGTGCCGACTAATTTTCGCCCTCCGATGGCCAAATTAGCCGCGCTTGCGCAGTCCGGGTCTTCTCCTCTTCTCTATGGGGCTCCGTGTAGCTCCGCCCCGTCACGTGCCGATTCCAGCCAATCAGGAGGCTGGAATCGGCAATGGACCGCACAGAAGCCCTGCGGTCCATGAAGACAGAGGATCCCGGCGGCCATCTTCAGCAGGTGAGTATGAAGACGCCGGACCGCCGGGATTCAGGTAAGCGCTGTGCGGGTGGGTTTTTTAACCCCTGCATCGGGGTTGTCTCGCGCCGAACGGGGGGGGGGGGGGGGGTTTAAAAAAAAAAAAACCCGTTTCGGCGCGGGACATCTCCTTTAATGACATGGCCCCTTTTTTTCTTTTTTCCCCCCCATTTCTTTTTTTCCTCCCCCCTGTTTAAAAAAATCACAACTTGACCCGCAAAAAACAAGCCCTCATATGGCCATGTCAATGGAAAAATGAAAAAGTTATGGCTCTTGAGACGCAACTGCAAAACTAGTTGAAATTCAATGATTAGACCATTTTAAAAAACCTGCCCTGGTGGGCACGACAGGGTGGTAGGAAACCCGCCACTCAAGGGGTTAAATTGATTTTTGCACCCGTGGATGGTATTTTAAAAGAATTGCGTTTTTCACGCGCGGGAGAAAAAACGCTGCATGCTCCATTCTGCCTCGGATTGCGCACGGATCAGCAACATTGCTATCACATTGATAGCTATGTGTGTGGATATCTGCATGCAAAAAAAAATACCATTTAGCAAATCCGCCGCGGAAATCCGCGGCAGATTCTGCGCAGATTGTATTTTTCAAGTGGACATGAGGCCTTAGGCTAACATCACACAGGCAAGTTTAATATCACAGCCCGATTTCGCGCTCACCAACATGTGATTTTGCCGCAGATGCTGCACTTCGGTCCTCCGCCATGGCTTTTAGCCGCAGTGGAGGATCGCAGAATTTCTCCAATTTTTTTTTTTTTTTTTTTTAACGGGACCACGAATCGCACCATGTGCACCTAGCGCATGGCGGGAGGCTGCTGCCAGCCCCATTGAAAACAATGGGAGATGCAATGTGAGAGTGCGCGCAAACATGAGGGATGTTTTCCCGCATCGCAGCATACCCTATGCATGACCCCATTCAAAAGAATAGGGATCAAATTTGTGCGCCTCGCAACGCGCAAATCTCATGCAATTTTCTCACCTGTGTGACCCCGGTCTTAGGGCGGACTCAAACGAGCGTTTTTATGCGTGCAATACACAGAATAGAGCCCATTTGCCCACACAAAAAAAGAAAAACCGCAACATGCTCCAATATAATGCGCATTTGGGCAAAGGCCCCATAGGAGTCTATGGGGAATAGGGTGGGGGGAGAATGTTCACCCGATATCTGCGCAACACCACATCAGGAACTAATTGGGCTAGAGAGCCACTTAACTAATGGTGCGGCTGTGTGCCACGCCCAAGTGAAATGCCCCAGACAGTGCAAAAAGTACATTAATATGTACAAAAAAAAAAAAAAAAAAAACGACTTGATCACAGCATTGGTACGCTACATTACCGCGTGCACTAATTCCCATGTAATACCGCCGTTTGGGCACTTAAGTGCTCATGGGCAGCTCTTCCAGCAACTACTGCTCCTGTGCCATTACACAGAAGGGATATTCGTTGACCAAATAAAAGCGGAGCGTGCCAGAGATCTTTCGCCCGCCCGCCTTCAGAGCTACAACCGTAGCTCATAGGAGTAGGTCTGCCTGTTTACACGGCTGACAGACGGTTGGTTTTTAAGGGAGTTAAAAACCAAGGTACGCCGACGAGCGAGTGATTTAAGTTCACTTGCCCTGCGAGTCCGGTGCTTTCAGGCGGTGACAGTTCCCTGCGTTTTTTGATCGATTACTCAACCGTCAGCATGTGCAAAAGTTCTCTCAAGGTGCAACCTTGTTGTGGACCACATTAGAGCTAGCCAATAGTCAACTCAACTTACACTGAATTGTAGGGAGGGGAGGGGGGGGGGGGGGGGGGAATAAATAAATCTATTGTTGGAGAACCCGGCGAGATGGCCCTTCATAAGCCAGGCTGTCCACGGGCGTTGTGAAGTACCACAGCAGATCTCCGCCGTGGGAGTCGCTGCCCGGGAGCAGGCGCCGCACACAAATCTCGGCCGGTCAGCCTAATTTAATAGATAGGCTGGCCATGGAGAATCGGGGCAATTCGCAGCATGCTGCGAATTGCCCGTCGTGAGCGGAGAATCGCAATGATTCTCCGCTCATGGACACGGGGCTGGCGCAACGCTATGAAAAGCTTCAGCCTGCGTGATTCGCCGGCGATTTACCGCCGGCGAATACATGGTCGTGGACAGGGGGCCTAACTCAGATAACACTTTATTTTGTGAATAAGCCAGCCCCATGGAGAAAATGCACTATTTGTCCTGTATTGTGTCTTTAAAGGTAATCTGTCAGAATCTGCATCTCTTCACGTATCCAGCTACTACGTGGGGATCAAACACTGACACATGCTTCTTAAGGGGCTCTTAACATTTGTAAGGAAGAAGTTCCCACACCTCAGGAAAGTGAAGAGAACTTTCTTCTATGTGCAAAAGATATACAACAAGCCTATGCGGTTTGAGCAGAGCTGTTACCCATGGCATATATACCTTAGGCCCCCTGCACACAGGCGGAAATTCCTACAGAATTTCTGGCCGTGCCCGCTTGTATAAGATTACATTAGACAATGCAATCCTATGCACACAGACGTGATTTGTCCGCGTGAAAACATGCACGGAAAACAAATCAAGGCATGTCCTATTTCTGTGCGGGTCTCGCAAAGGACTGCACAGAAATGGGCGGCAGCCGGCGCATCACAGAGCAGAGGAGAGGCCGGGAGCGGGTGAGCCGCAGGGCTGTACAGGGGCACGGGCTGCAGGATTTCCGTAGCGCAGTCTGCTAGGGAGAATCCGCGGCGTGTGCTGTACAGCAAGCTATGTGCAGCGGAACATCCTGCATGGAATCCTCAATGCAAACAGGAGATTCCAAGCTGCAGCGTCTCAGGTTATGCTGCGGATTCGGACTTCAAGCTCTGCAATGGAAAGGTGGAAACTCAAAGCAAATCTGCACCGAAATCACTGCGTTACAAAGAAAAGTGGGTTTTATGGACCCAATTTCTGTGCTTCTTACAGAGTTTTGGGTGTGGATTCCAAATGTGTGCTCAGATTGTGACGGCCAGGAACAGATTTACAGACAATATCCTTAACAGCAGAAGATGATGTGCAGATAGAATCGCAGTAAAATGTTTTATAAATGCACTTATGAACAGCAAGGGCTCATACCCTCAGACGGAGCAGGATACGCCTGCGGTTTTACGCTGCGGGGATAAACAAAAAAGGCCCCACTGGCGATCGCAGTCTCCATTAATACTATATTAATGCCGACCTCCTGCCATAGAAAAACGCTGTAAAATAGAACATGCTGCGATTTTTTCCCCGCTGCATAGATCCGCAGCAGAATCCTGCATGTGAGGACTGAGCTATATAATAGCTGCGTTATTTCACCGCGGGGAATGAGGCAGAAATCCGTCCATGGGCATTAGCCCCAAGTCTTGAATGGGGTAGCATACAGTTTTATGCCCAGGAACGTAATATCGCTGCAGAAGTCACAGCCAGATACTGCAGCGAATTCCGCAGCAATATCAGTCCATAGACACGCCATGTTAAAAGATTCTTCCCTGCCCACGAGCGGAAATCAACTGTGATTTTCTACTTACGGGGGGGGAAAAAAACCCACAGAATGTTCTGTTCTGTGCAAGGAAAAAAAAAAAAAAATGCATGGACGGCTTCCATTGCAGTCAATGCGAGTCGCCGCAGATCCGTGTCATTGCCGGCAGTGTCATGCCCTGCACGGTGCTGGCCAAGACACTCTGCTGGGGATCTGGACAGGTGAGTATAGCTTCTCTGGCCCGCACTGGGTCCGATTCGGTTTCACAGTCGGAATCTGACCCGGCCGTGTGCATGAGGCCATAAGATCACCAGGTGGCAGATGTATAACAAAGACTTCCCAGAAGTGGCAGGAATCTGAGAAGTTAGATACAATGTTTGCACAGGTCACTTATTTCTTTCCTGCCCGCCAGTGTTCTCCCCTGGAATATTCCAGCAGGCTTCCACTTTCCAATTGCACATAAGCCCTGGTGAAATCTGTCACCATGCTCATCTGAGAAGTCTCTGCATCTCCCTGGGAAGTACCATTGGGTGGTTTCACACCTGTGATGGGGATTCCACTGTCCTTCTCTGTTCAGGGGGCAGGAATGGGAAATCTCTGCGGCAAAACGGTTCTCTCTCTGGATGGAGCAGAAGAGCGCCGGATGAACCCCGTTGTCTATAATGGGGTCCATGCACTTTCCGCTCAGCTTTTGGACAGAAGAAAAATCATTGCATGCAACGCTTTTCCATCTGGTATTTTCAGCAGCACCTGTGACGGAACGTCCAGCCGCAGATTCTGATGCGGATGTGAAGCTGACCTGAGACAGCTTTGATAAATGAGGCCCACTGTGTTAATGGGCAATATACTGTAACAAGCTGCTACACCAGTGAATACTTTACTTTCTAATGAGGGCTAAAACTTGTCATTCTCTTGCCTGACAGGTGATTTTGGTGTCTGTATTTGGATTCAGCGCCCTGAATAGAGGTGAGAATTCTGATTTCCTACCCCCCAACACAGAAATATACACCTGTGTAACAGTGCTTTTTGGGAGAAACCAGCACCATTTAATGCAGAATTGGCCGCTGTGTATTTGTTGACGAGTTTTCGCTGCAGAAAGGCCCCGGCGAACACGGCCCGTGCGAACATACCCAAGGGTGCCTTCACACGTTGCTGATTTGCAGCAGATCTCACTCTGGTGCAATCTGCTGCAGAAACATCGGCAGCAGTGTGTGACGCACCCTCAGGACATGTTCAGACAGTGAAATTCACCACAGTTCTTCATGCAGATCCAACGCAGACTTTACTAGCAATGTTTGCGTCATTTTGAAAATAGTGTTTCAACAGGTTTTCGCATTGGTATTTCCCACGCTGATTTTGACCATTTCCAGGATATAATCCGCATGTGGATCCACGCTGTAAGCCACGGCAGAACGCGGCCATGTTTTTTTGAAGGCGCAGGGCTTATTTACAAGAAAATTTACATGCTTGAAAAATTTGCATGTGCAATACGCAGAGAATAGGACCCCTTGGTCCGTTCACATGTGCGCCTTTTTGCGCAAAAAAAAAACAAAACACGCAGCATGCTTTATTTTCTGCCACATATTGAACTAATGAACTTAAACTTTTCAATGTCATTGGACGCTCTCTTTTCTTTTATATATATATATATATATATATATATATATATATATATATATATATATATATATATAAAGGTCTCTTCGGATCTATTCCATTACGCCCGTGGAAGGACCCTGCGGGGTTGGAGAGCTCGCTGTAACATCTTGTATTTTGTTAGCCATTAAAAGGGATCATATCTACAAGATGGACTTGGTTTCTGTTGGGGGGAACAATCACACTTTTTTCTTTTTTTACCCACAAATGCGCATGATTTGTGTGCCCGTAAAGTACAGTAAAGCACCCCCCTGCGCATGCAAATACACAACAGCCATAGCACAAATACGCACATAACTACAGACACACCCATGAGAATCCGGCCTTAGGGTGGGTGCACAAGGGGGGGGGGGGAATTTGCCATGGAGTTTCCATGCAGACCCCCTGCATCTATAGTAGCAGCATAGTGAACAAGGTTTTAAAAAAAATATATAAATTAATTTTTTTTAAAAGATGATTTTAGCACAGACCTGCAGTAGAATCCGTCTCTGGGGAAATATACCCTTTAGGGGGGGGGGGGGGGGGGGAACAAAACACCAAAAACAAAGACTATGTGAAATTAGAGGGGAAAAAAAGTGCATTACCCACTATTTTTTAAGGCGCTATTTAAAAAATAAATAAATAAATAAATAGGAAAAAAAAAAAACCACACACATGGCGCTCAGACGCCATGCAAGCACAGCTCGTTTATAAAGCAGTTTCCTGCATGGAGATCTGATGCAAATCCCGTCTTTTTTGCACCAGAGCGTAGGGCAGCCCTAGCAGACAATGAGCGCGGACGCGTCCCCAGCAGCCGCCCGTGACCTACATTGCACTGAGTGCAGCCTGGGGTGACGGCGCCGGATCTGAGCAGCGGCGGGCGGTTGTCACTAGCCACTGCCATGCATCATACAGACCGGGGTATACGTGCTGCCAGCCTCACCCCGCTCCGTAGGATCAGCGGGCACATAGCTGGGTGCTGCCTACTCGCTGCCCACCAGCACATATATGGGGGCACAGCCAGCAGCTGCAGTCTATAGGGGGCATCCTAGAAGCGCCCATCGTATTATACGCCTGGGATCCGTGCAGATGATCGCACGATATCCCCGTGTGTGTCCGGGATCGGGCAGTGGCCGTCACAATAGCATCAACAGTAACCGTGTGATCGGCCGATGCATGGACAGATCGGTCGGGTCCGCACTCCCAGCACATGGCTACAGTGCACGGAGCGTACACAGAGCCCGCAGGTAGCATTACCCCCGGCTACAGGTATCGGGGCCTACCACCCCCGCAGCGGTCACTCGGCCTGCCCCCGGCCGGCGCCACTCCTCCTCCCTCGCACGCTCCGTCCCCCCCGGCGCGGCCTCCTTACATCGGCCGGTGTCCTGTTCCGCAGCTCCAGGTGAATCCTCCTCTTCATGTCCATTTTGCGGCGGCGGCTGCTTTTGTCTACAATGGAGTTGCTCCCGTCGAGGTGACGTAAGTGTCACGTGCTGAAGGAGGCGGTCACCTGACTAGTCCCGGCTCCTCCCCTCTTTCCCATTCAGTAGATAGACGCTCTGGCAGTGAGGTCGTGCTAGCATTGTACGGTGTAATAGAGCGGGAGGGATAATTTAGTTAACGGGGGGGGATTCATACGTCGTGTGTGGCGCGGCGGGGACGCAGATGACCGCTGCCCGTTAGTGCACACTAACTTGCTGGTTCAGGGTGACGGGACGAGTGTAGCTTTTCGTTGATTGACAGTTCACCTGTCCAATCAAGTTGCATCTTCTTCCACAATCAGCCAATAGCGTTCGGCGCTGCGGCTAGTGAGGAGACCAGAGAAATGGCGCGCGGTGCAGAGAGGAGCGGAGAACATACAGATATATCACCGCGCTGTACTGAGTGATTCCATAATATAGCGCTAAAGGCCCTGGCCACTAGGGGGAGCTCAAGCCTATGCAGTTTTATACACTGAATTTAATGGGAGCCATATAACTTCCCCCCCTAGTGGTGGCTGCAAGTAATTCAGTAGGAAGCAGGGCCTGTGTGACGCTTTATGGTCTTATTAAAGGGCTCGGCCATTCATTTATCACCTATCCACAGGAACCCCACCCATCCAGAGAACAGGGGTGCCATATGCCTATAGGACTGCAGCAGGGGCCACGCATACGCACTGCTGTTCTAGTCGCTGACTGTGGGACTGCTGGACATAGCCGAGTACGGTGACTGAGGGGTTAAATGGCTGTGCTCCCTCCTCAGGTGGCACGGGCGCAGTTTCTGAATCCGTGCCATCAGTCAGGATTTTTATCACTTTTCAAAAGCCATCCGTTTTTTTATTTTGTCAAAATAGCCAGCTCGTTCGTTGCGTGGCGAGATGTATTTTTTATTGGTACCATTTTGGGGTAAATGTATGACATTAATTTGGGGGGGGGGGGGCAGTGTGAAATGACATCAATTCTGCTGTTTTTGTTGTTTTTTACAGCGTTCACTACGCGGTATAACTAACGACTGCGGGTCGGTACAGTTGCCATCATAACAAAATTATGGAGGTTTTTTTTAGGTTTCTCTGCAATTGCATTATAAAAGCCTCTTTTTGGAAAATTATTGTTTTTTTGCGTCACTTTATTCAAAGTCCCATACCTTTTAGGCCGCCCGCACACGGCAGAGCCCTCAGCGGACGCTGACAGCAGCAGCGTCTGTGCATACCTGTCATTACTGTTCTTCATCTGTACTGCGGATGGACCCCGGCAGCTCGCCGTCGGACAGGCGCAGTACAGATTTAAAAAAAACAAAAAATTACCGCGCTGTTGCTAGGTGTTGACGTGGAATCTGTAATGCTCATTGCGGGCGGGCCGTGGGTCACACAGTTTCCATTGACTTCAATGGAAGCCATCTGCGTAAAAAATGAGCATGCTGCAATTTTTCCTCTGCTTGTGGAAATTGCGATTGGTTTCCGCAGGAGTGTGAGGGTAAGTGTTTTTCCATAGCATGTAGAGATGAGCGAACGTGCTCGTTTAGAGCAATTACTCGAGTGAGTATCGCTATTTTAGAGTAACAGCCTAATCGGGCGAAAAGACTCGCGGGGCGGCAGGGTAGTGCAGGGGGGAACAGGGGGAACAATTTTAGTGTAAAAAAAAAAACAAACTTATCTGCCGCTGCCGTGTCCCCGCGGGGATGAAGAACACATCTGCCGCATGCAGCAGATGTTTTCTTCATCCCCGTGGGGAATAAAGAATTCCCTGCTGCACCTGCCACATCTGTGACAGATGCAGCAAAGGAATTCTTCATCTCTGCAGGGAATAAAGAATTCCCTACGGCAGCTGTCACAGATGACAGCTGCAGTAGCGGATCAAGATGCCGGCACCCAGTAATTGTTTTTCAGGGAAGGGCTTTAAGTATAAGCCCTTCCCTGAAAAACAAGGCAAAATAGTGTAAAAAGTAATAAACACCACATACTGATCTTCCTTCAGCTGCCGGGGCTCAGCCGCGTCCTCTCAGCGCTGTCCCCGGCTCTGTAATGCAGTTTTTCCCCTGCAGATTCTACCCCGTTTCCCCCAAAATAAGACCTAGCTGTGTTACATTAAAAAAAAGGAATACATTACCAAGCAGGCTCGGTCTAGGTCCCTCTCGATGCTCTCCGGAGCTCCAACACGCTTCTTGCAGGCCTCTGTCGCCCACAGAAGATCACGTCCTGGTTACGGGATTCATAAATCCTGCCATCAGGAAGCGATGGCTCTGATTGGTTCTCGAGTGCTGCTCAGCCAATCAATGCAGCACTCAATGAACCAATCACAGCCATCGCATTGGTTCGTTGTATAATAAGATATTCCTTTCAAAATAAGTCCTAGTGCCTCTATTTTCAGGAAAACACAGTACCTCTATGGGCTTCTTTAGACGGTCAAATGTGCAAATACGCTCTCTGCTAATTTAAAAAATCCTTTTTGGCGCACTTTCCCGTAGGTATAGAAATGTTTTAAAAACTCACATATTTGGTATGAGCATATCTGTACTGACCTGTACAATAAATTGAACACACTATTTATCTTGCATGGCAAGAAACGTAAAAAAAAACCCTAAAAAAATGGAGGCAAAATGCTCATTTTGTTAATTTTGCCGCCTCAAAAGAGCAATTAAAGTGATTTTTTAAAAAGCCATATGTACCCCCAAAATGGTACCCATAAAAACTACAGCTCGTCACACAAAAAAAGGCCCTCACAGAACAAAGGTCGCACTGCACATAACCGCGTGCGTGAGATACATGGTCATACACAGTACACTCACTGCCATACGCAGCAGTATCCGGCTCTCTGCCCGCATCACACAGACTGGTGTGGGACCCCCACAGCATTTTACGCATATAGTCGTGTGAATGAGGCCTAAGGGTTTAACAATGTTTAGTAGCCTTTTCCAAATTCATTAGTCTGTACAACACATCTTCTGGGGTCTTCTGATTTGCATGGAGGCACGGTTCACACTCACCAATTTTTCTTGAGAAGAGCAGATCTGTCAGTAACTACACTTTGTGGGTCTTTATGAGCAAAGTACCGTATATACCGGCATATAAGACGACTTTTGAACCCCGAAAAATCTGCTCTGAAGTCGGGGGTCGTCTTATGCGCCGATAGTACAAAAAAAAAAAAAATCATTACTCACCTCCCCCGGCGTTCTGTCGCGCTCCGGCAGGATGTCGCTCGCTCCTCGTCCCCGGCGCAGCATTGCTTTCTGAATGTGGGGCTTGAAATCCCCTCCTCCAGAAAGCTAATACACACGCCGGCAGCCATGACAGCATTGAATGGCTGTGATTGGCTGAAGGCGCACGTGTGTTAGCAATCACACCCATTCAATGATGTCATTGAATAGTGTGATTGGCTGAAGCCACATGTGTTTTAGCCAATCACAGCCATTCAATGATGTCATGGCTGGCGGCGTGTGTATTAGCTTTCTGGAGGCGGGGATTTCAAGCCCCACATTCAGAAAGCAATGCTGCGCCGGGGACGAGGAGCGAGCGACATCCTGCCGGAGCGCGACAGAACGCCGGGGGAGGTGAGTACAGATTTTTTTTTTTCTCCACTGTATTACCGGCGTATAAGGTGAAAGTTGGGGGGTCGTCTTATACGCCCCGTCGCCTTATACGCCGGTATATACGGTACCTGTGAAACCTGCACTTCCAATCTCATCTGCTTCATTAAAACACTTGTTGCCAATTATGTCTTGGAGAAATCATTGACACAGAGGTTCACTTACTTTTTCTCCCAGCAATGTTAATGTTTACTCAATATGCTCAATAAAAGACATATACCTGTTTTTGTATAATTACTTTAATTAAATTGTGTTTGCTCATAATTGTGACTTAGATGACAATTACCATGTCAGCGCAGCAAGCCCCGGAGAGTTTCCTGAGGTTATTCGAAGTGGCAAACATGTACAGTGGCACAATAAGGGTGGATTCAGACGACCGTATATCGGCTCGGTTTTCACGCCGAGCCGATATACGGTGTCCTCATCTGCAGGGGGGGGGGGGGAAGAGCCAGGAGCAGGAACTGAGCTCCCGCCCCCTCTCTGCCTCCTCTACACCCCTTCTCTGCCCCTCTGCACTATTTGCAATGAAAGGGGGTCGGCTAAGTTTCACGAATTAGCCCCACCCCGCCTCTCCTCATTGCAAATAGTGCAGAGGGGCGGAGAGGAGGCAAAGAGGGGGCGGTAGCTCAGAGCACTGCTCCTGGCTCTTCCAGCCTCCCCCCCTGCAGAGAGAGACGACGTATATCGGCTGGGCGTGAAAACCCAGCCGATATACGTTCGTCTGAATCCAGCCTAACTGTGTCCTTGCCAGTATTTCAGCACTAGAGCTGTCCACAGAAATCTTCCGGGGTATAACTGCATGGTCAGTGTAGCAAGCCCCAGAGATTTTCTGGTCGCACCACTAAGGGGGTTAATGCAAAAATACAGGAAATTTCACAGGATTTCTTTTCTTTTTTTTTTCGCAAGTGGATATTGTTAGCTGTGTTAAGACCCATTTAGACGCAACAATTATCGCTCAAAATTCGCTTAACAGCCGTCTTTTGAGCGATAATCGTTGTGGCTAAATGTGCCCATCTTTCAGTTTTCTGCCGAACGACTGTTTTCAGTTCATCTTCACTGATCAAGGGTCCAGAGGACATTTAGAACGTGACCATATACACGTTTATGCAGGTTGGACTTCCCTTTCTGTTTTATGGAGCTCAAATATCTCCTGCATCCGGTCAAGAAATGATATAATGCTGCCGGCTCTATGAGAACTTGCTGCATACGGATTTGTACACTATTGATGGCTGCAAGCAGAAAGTTCATCATTTAATAAACTATGGCTTTTCAGACTTTTTGTAGAGGGGTGTGACCTGCTAGAACATGGAGATGCAAGAGTCTCGCTCTCTATGGTTAAAGTGCATGGCAAAATTAATTTCTGAATGTGGGGCTTGAAATCCCCTCCTCCAGAAAGCTAATACACACGCCGGCAGCCATGACCGGCAGTGGTATATTTTTATAAACCGCTTACTATGCTATAAAATACCAAAAGTAGTAACATCGCATTAATCATTTGCCACTGCGGTGCGGACGCTAAATGCCTTGCAGGTTATGTTGCTGCAGGTTGTCAAATCTTAAAGGATTTATTAAGTATCCAAACATTCTTAATTTAGAATAAAGACATATTCCGGGTCTCGGAATACATTGAATGTTCTGCTGTCATGAACAGGCATCTTTCATTCACCAACTTGTCATGTAGACAATCATTATATTGTCTCCAGGTAATCAGCGATAGAGCCGCCTACTTCTATATAAAATGAGACCTGTCACCAGTAAGTGTCTCGTCCCAATTACATAGGAGAGACAGACGTTGGAGAAGAAGGACACTATTTCACCTGTAAGTGATTTTATTCTTGACCTATTTGATGCCAGGTTCACTGATGGGATGTGATACAAATGTTATACTGCATATCTAATACGTAGAATCCATGTATGTTTTGCGTATGGAATTATAGTTTATGTAAAATTCAGAAAGGGAAGGTTCAATTTTACACATGCTAACATATACAAGTACATTAAGGCCTCTTTCACACAAGCGGCAGTTTAACACTCAGATAGCCGCAATAAAACAACGCGGCTATCGAAGCATTAAATCATGTGAATGAACAGCAGCCGCGAGCATTCTGCGGCTAGTACTCGCAAGTATGGCGCTCATCCTCCCTTTGCTGGCCGGCATTGTGCTGTCAAAAGATAGGATCTTTTGGCGAACGATTTTCTTCGGTGCATCAAAAAAATAGTTCGTCTGAAAGAACCCAAAGGAAACCATAGGTTTTTTTTAAATGCAATTTTTTGACGTGCCTACTTGGTATCAAAATGTCACTCGTGTGAAAGAGGCCTTACACAGGGCAATTATCGCCCGAATTATCGCTGGAACCAGTGAATTTGGGTGATAATCATCCTGTGTACACTTGGCCTCCTACAGGACATAGAGAAATCGGACTGATGGAGTCGCTTAGTTTTTAGCAGAACTAAAAACCATGCAACTATTGGGCCATGTTAACAGCAGCCGCTCAATGTTGAGCGCCACCTGTTTAATGTGAATGGGGATGGTCAGGCTGCTCCATTCACTTGAACGACTATCACTCCTATGTAAGCACAGGAGCGTCAGTTGGGCGGTAGAGATGAGCGAGTATACTCGCTAAAGGCAATAGCTCGAGCGAGCATTGCCTTTAGCGAGTACCTGCCCGCTCGAGACTGAAGGTTCGGGTGCCGGCGGCGGGCTGGGAGCTGCGGGGGAGAGCGGGGAGGAACGGAGGGGAGATCTCTCTCTCCCTCCTGCTGACAGCCGCTACTCACCGCTCCCCCGCGCCGGCACCCAAACCTTCAGTCTCGAGCGGGCAGGTACTTGCTAAAGGCAATGCTCGCTCGAGTAATTGCCTTTAGCGAGTATACTCGCTCATCTCTATTGGGCGGTCGTCCCATGTAAAGGTACCTTTAGGCTGCTTTCACACCTGCGCTGGGGATTCCACTTTCCCAGTGAACCCCATTGACCAGGTGCCTGGTTTTGGGATGGAAGGAAAAATGCTGCATGCAGCTCCTTTTCTTCTAGTATTTGCAGCTGGATCTGTGACAGAATTCCCTGCCGGAGGTTCCAATGCAGATGTGAAACCGGCCATGCTGAGATATTTCACAATATTATGGTTGTATATGGTGTGAGGGATTAGCGTTTAGGATCGGTAGCAACCTGGGCATAAGCAGTCAGAGACAGTGACACATAGGATAAAGTCTTTAGTCCAGGCGTTGCCTGGGTTTATTTCCAAGCAAACAAAAGCAAAATACAGGCCTTAACATCAGGCAAACATAAAGTAAATCCTGCTCGTCTGAGCACTTACTATACATGTAGCGTCCCTGTCTACACACTGGTAACACAAATAGCTCCTGCACACAGCCAGCCAGGACTCTCAGACCTGCAAAGGTCTCAGCTCTCCTTAGGCCCTGTAGGCCCAGGCTTTATATGGCCTAGTACCAGCCCCACCTGGTACGTGGGAGTGACCATCCCACCCTTCACTTTGGTCACTCCAGAAAAGCCGGCCCGGATTATGTGGCTTGGAGCCACCTACTCACTACAGTGTGTCAGTAACTTAATGTTACTGACACCATACTGCCGACTTCCTCCACCGAGCCCAGGCTGCTCGGTGGCACGTACCTGGCCAAGTGCTCCCCAAAGCCTCATAGGAGAGCATCCTAGGCGAAATATATATGCCCTCCAGCACTTTGCCGGTCACCTTCTCACAATGGTTATATATCAGTTATTTATATAAGTGATGCTATAGGAAAGATATACAGGGCCGGTCTTAGGGGTGTATGACCTGTACAGCTGGGGAACATCAGCCAACCATTCTAATGGGGATGCCACAGATGACCTGGCAGCAGACTTGGTGGCACTGTTCTGGCATTGTTATTTAGACAATTCCTTATGTGACCAATGCATTATTTGGACAGCATGTTGCATGAGTCTGATAATTCGGGACTGAATGGTAGAGTTATTTTCACTATGTATTTTCACAGTGTACCAAATCAGGGTCAGCAACAGAAATTAAGGTGAAGGGCACTAGCAGACCTGAAGAAGTAATTAACATAGAGTAACACTTAACATGCTAATTTGTAATGATAATGCATCAAAGTTGAAAAACCTCCTATAGGACCTGTGGATAATACAAATTAATCAATACAAGTTTATCATTATATATGCAATGTAGTAAATGGACGTCTTCTTGCTGAAGCAGCGTACAGTCGTCCCGTGTAAAGGTAACTTTTAGAAACTGCCTGAAATGTCTGTAATTAGGCCCATTCATGGTGTAAATATACCACTCCAGTGACCACTCTGCTACATTACCACAATGCCTGCAGAGATTTGTTTCAATGGGAGGAAGGAAGTTATACAACTGGGATAACTCTTCTTTACCAAAATCCTCCCCGCTTTGTGTTCTGAACTTCTGGTATTTCAGTAATTTCATGTGTCTGTATGATTAGGTGCGGACTACTTCTTCAACTTACTTCCAAAATACATGATTGGCTCTGATCTAAATCCAACAAAATATTATTCATCCCTTTTTTCCAGAAAAGGAAAGAAATTTTGAGACCTTCTCATCTATTCACTCCTCTACACCATTTAACCCTGCAGATGCTGCAGTCATTGCTAACCATGGCATCTAAACATTTTTGCAGAAAACTTTTTTCCCTTTACATAAGGCTTTAAATATCAGAAAAATGAAAAGAACAGAAAAAAATATCCCTGCACATAATTAGCATCCATAATAACTAGGGATGAGCGAGCACCAAAATGCTCGGGTGCTCGTTACTCGAGACGAACATTTCACGATGCTCGAGGGTTCGTTTCGAGTAACGAACCCCATTGAAGTCAATGGGCGACTCGAGCGTTTTTGTATATCGCTGATGCTCGCTAAGGTTTTCATTTGTGAAAATCTGGGCAATTCAAGAAAGTAATGGGAACGACACAGCAACGGATAGGGCAGGCGAGGGGCTACATGTTGGGCTGCATCTCAAGTTCCCAGGTCCCACTATTAAGCCACAGTAGCGGCAAGAGTGGGCCCCCCCCCCCCTCCCAACAACTTTTTCTTCTGAAAAACCCTCATTAGCAAGGCATACCTTAGCTAAGCACCACACTACCTCCAACAAAGCACAATCACTGCCTGCATGACACTCCACTGCCACTTCTCCTGGGTTACATGCTGCCCAACCCTCCCGCATGACCCAGTGTCCACAGCGCACACCAAAGTGTCCCTGCGCAGCCTTCAGCTGCCCTCATGCCACACGCTGGCCTCATAGCCACACCACCCTCATGTCTATTTATAAGTGCGTCTGCCATGAGGAGGAACCGCAGGCACACACTGCAGAGGGTTGGCACGGCCAGGCAGCGACCCTCTTTAAAAGGGGCGGGGCGATAACCCATAATGCTGTACAGAAGCAATGAGAAATCCAATCCTGTGCCACCTCCATCAGGAGCTGCACACGTGGGCATAGCAATGGGGAACCCATGTGCCACACACTATTCATTCTGTCAAGCTGTCTGCATGCCCCAGTCAGACCGGGGTTTTTTATAAATAGTCACAGGCAGGTACAGCTCCGCAATGGGAATTCCGTGTGCACCCACAGCATGGGTGGCTCCCTGGAACCCACCGGCTGTACATAAATGTATCCCATTGCAGTGCCCATCACAGCTGAGGTAACGTCCGATTAAATGCAGGTGGTCTTCGGCCCACACTGCATGCCCCAGTCAGACTGGGGTTCTTGAGAAGTGGACACATGCAGTTACAACTCCGTGTGGACCAACAGCATGGGTGGCTCCCTGGAACCCACCGGCGGTACATAAATATATCCCATTGCAGTGCCCATCACAGTTGAGGTAACGTCAGCTTTAATGCAGGTGGGCTTCGGCCCACACTGCATGCCCCAGTCAGACTGGGGTTCTTTAGAAGTGGACACATGGAGTTACAACTCCGTGTGGACCGACAGCATGGGTGGGTCCCAGGAAGCCACCGGTGGTACATAAATATATCCCATTGCAGTGCCCATCACAGCGGAGGTAACGTCAGCTTTAATGCAGGTGGGCAAAAAATTAGTAGGATTACAATGTAGGCGAGGGCCCAAAAAATTGGTGTACCAACAGTACAAATGTACTTCAGAAAAATTGCCCATGCCCAACCAAGAGGGCAGGTGAAACCCATTAATCGCTTTGGTTAATGTGGCTTAATTTGTAACTAGGCCCGTAGGCAGCCCAGTTCAAATAAAAATCGGTTCAGGTGCAAGTTTCAACGCTTTATTGAATTGAGAATTGAAACGTATAAACATTGTTTACAAAAGTTATATGACTGAGCCTTGTGGGCCTAGGAAAAATTGCCCGTTCGGCGTTATTACGTGAGGTTTCAGGAGGAGGAGCAGGAGGAGGAGGATGAATATAATACACAGATTGATGAAGCTAAAAGGTCCCCGTTTTTTATGGTGATAGAAAACGATGCTTCCATCCGCGGGTGCAGCCTACGTATTGTTTAGGTAGCGCTGCTGTTCGCTGGTGGAGGAGAGAAGTCTGGGGAAATCCAGGCTTTGTTCATCTTGATGAGTGTTAGCTTGTCGGCACTGTCGGTTGACAGGCGGGTACGCTTATCCGTGATGATTCCCCCAGCCGCACTAAACACCCTCTCTGACAAGACGCTAGCCGCAGGACAAGCAAGCACCTCCAGGGCATACAGCGCGAGTTCGGGCCACGTGTCCAGCTTCGACACCCAGTAGTTGTAGGGGGCAGAGGCGTCACGGAGGACGGTCGTGCGATCGGCTACGTACTCCCTCACCATCCTTTTACAGTGCTCCCGCCGACTCAGCCTTGACTGGGGAGCGGTGACACAGTCTTGCTAGGGAGCCATAAAGCTGTCAAAGGCCTTGGACAGTGTTCCCCTGCCTGTGCTGTACATGCTGCCTGATCTCCGCGCCTCCCCTGCTACCTGGCCCTCGGAACTGCGCCTTCTGCCACTAGCGCTGTCGGATGGGAATTTTACCATCAGTTTGTCCGCCAGGGTCCTGTCGTATAGCATCACTCTCGAACCCCTTTCCGCTTCGGGTATGAGAGTGAAAGGTTCTCCTTATACCGTGGGTCGAGCAGTGTGTACACCCAGTAATCCGTAGTGGCCAGAATGCGTGTAACGCGAGGGTCATGAGAAAGGCATCCTAACATGAAGTCAGCCATGTGTGCCAGGGTACCTGTACGCAACACATGGCTGTCCTCACTCGGAAGATCACTTTCAGGATCCTCCTCCTCAGGCCATACACGCTGAAAGGATGACAGGCAAGCAGCATGGGTACTCTCAGCAGTGGGCCAAGCTGTCTCTTCACCCTCCTCCTCATGCTCCTCCCCCTCCTCCTCCTCCTGTACGCGCTGAGATATAGACATGAGGGTGCTCTGACTATCCAGCGACATACTGTCTTCCCCCGCCTCCGTTTCCGAGCGCAAAGCGTCTGCCTTTATGCTTTGCAGGGAACTTCTCAAGAGGCATAGCAGAGGAATGGTGACGCTAATGATTGCAGCATCGCCGCTCACCATCTGGGTAGACTCCTTAAAGTTTCCAAGGACCTGGCAGATGTCTGCCAACCAGGCCCACTCTTCTGTAAAGAATTGAGGAGGCTGACTCCCACTACGCCGTCCATGTTGGAGTTGGTATTCCACTATAGCTCTACGCTGCTCATAGAGCCTGGCCAACATGTGGAGCGTAGAGTTCCACCGTGTGGGCACGTCGCACAGCAGTCGGTGCACTGGCAGATTAAACCGCTGTTGCAGGGTCCACAGGGTGGCAGCGTCTGTCTTGGACTTGCGGAAATGTGCGCTGAGCCGGCGCACCTTTCCGAGCAGGTCTGACAAGCGTGGGTAGCTTTTCAGAAAGCGCTGAACCACCAAATTAAAGACGTGGGCCAGGCATGGCACGTGCGTGAGGCTGCCGAGCTGCAGAGCCGCCACCAGGTTACGGCCGTTGTCACACACGACCATGCCCGGTTGGAGTCTCAGCGGCAAAAGCCAGCAGTCGGTCTGCTCTGTCAGACCCTGCAGCAGTTCGTGGGCCGTGTGCCTCTTCTCTCCTAAGCTGAGTAGTTTCAGCACGGCCTGCTGACGCTTGGCCACCGCTGTGCTGCCACGCCGCGCGACACCGACTGCTGGCGACGTGCTGCTGCTGACACATCTTGATTGCGAGACAGAGGTTGCGTAGGAGGAGGAGGAGGGTGGTTTAGTGGAGGAAGCATACACCGCCGTAGATACCAGCACCGAGCTGGGGCCCGCAATTCTGGGGGTGGGTAGGACGTGAGCGGTCCCAGGCTCTGACTCTGTCCCAGCCTCCACTAAATTCACCCAATGTGCCGTCAGGGAGATATAGTGGCCCTGCCCTCCTGTGCTTGTCCACGTGTCCGTTGTTAAGTGGACCGTGGCAGTAACCGCGTTGGTGAGGGCGCGTACAATGTTGCGGGAGACGTGGTCGTGCAGGGTTGGGACGGCACATCGGGAAAAGTAGTGGCGACTGGAAACCGCATAGCGCGGGGCCGCCGCCGCCATCATGTTTTTGAAAGCCTCCGTTTCCACAACCCTATACGGCAGCATCTCTAGGCTGATCAATTTGGCTATGTGCACGTTTAACGCTTGAGCGTGCGGGTGCGTGGCTGCGTACTTGCGCTTGCGCTCAAACACTTGCGCTAGCGACGGCTCGATGGTGTGCTGAGAGACATTGCTGGATGGGGCCGAGGACAGCGGAGGTGAGGGTGTGGGTGCAGGCCGGGAGACGGTAGTGCCTGTGTCCTGAGAGGGGGGTTGGATCTCAGTGGCAGGTTGGGGCACAGGGGGACAGGGAGCGGTGCAAACCGGAGGCGGTGAACGGCCTTCGTCCCACCTTGTGGGGTGCTTGGCCATCATATGTCTGCGCATGCTGGTGGTGGTGAGGCTAGTGGTGGTGGCTCCACGGCTGATCTTGGCGCGACAAACCTTGCACACCACAGTTCGTCGGTCGTCTGCACTCTCAGTGAAAAACTGCCAGACCTTTGAGCACCTCGGCCTCTGCAGGGTGGCATGGCGCGAGGGGGCACTTTGGGAAACAGTTGGTGGATTATTTGGTCTGGCCCTGGCTCTACCCCTGGCCACCGCACTGCCTCTTCCAACCTGCCCTGCTGCTGCACTTGCCTCCCCCTCTCAAGACCTGTCCTCAGTAGGCTTAGCAAACCAGGTGGGGTCAGTCACCTCATCTTCCTGCTGCTCTTCCTCCGAATCCTCTGTGCGCTCCTCCCTCGGACTTACTGCAATTACTACTACCTGAGTAATAGACAACTGTGTCTCATCGTCGTCGTCCTCCTCACCCACTGAAAGCTCTTGAGACAGTTGCCGGAAGTCCCCAGCCTCATCCCCCGGACCCCGGGAACTTTCCAAAGGTTGGGCATCAGTCACGACAAACTCCTCCGGTGGGAGAGGAACCATTGCTGCCCATTCTGCGCAGGGGCCCGAGAACAGTTCCTGGGAGTCTGCCTGCTCCTCAGAATGTGTCATTGTAATGGAGTGAGGAGGCTGGGAGGAAGGAGGAGCAGCAGCCAGAGGATTCAGAGTTGCAGCAGTGGACAGCGTAGAACTCTAGGTGGTCGATAGATTGCTGGATGCACTTTCTGCCATCCACGACAGGACCTGCTCACACTGCTCATTTTCTAATAAAGGTCTACCGCGTGGACCCATTAATTGTGTGATTAATCTGGGGATGCCAGAAACGTGCCTCTCTCCTAATCCCGCAGCAGTCGGCTGCGATACACCTGGATCAGGAGCTCGGCCTGTGCCCACACCCTGACTTGGGCCTCCACGTCCTCGCCCGCGTCCACGTCCTCTAGGCCTACCCCTACCCCTCAGCATGGTGTATTACCAGTAGTGCAGAAACAGAACGCTGTAATTAAATATGCTGCTTATTGGCCTGTGATTGGAGGCTGACTTCGCTTACGGAACGCACAGCAGAGCCAGGAAAGAATTTTGCGCAAGCCTGTAGTGAGACGTAGGTGCGTATGACTGAGCTAGTGGAATTCACAGCTCAGAAGCAGTCAAGTGTCCAAAGGCCACTAGTAGGCCTTAAGTATTTTGCTTCTATTTTTTTAAAGGCTGAGCTGAGACAGCAGACAGATACTGTAGGCAGCGTATATATGTATACTGTTTCCCTCTGGACGGGATGATGGCGGTGATGTAACGGGCAACACAGAGCCAGGAAAGAATTTTGCGCACGCCTGCTGTAACACTTAGCTGCGTAATAATTAGGACTACTACCCCCAGCAGAGACACAGTACACTCAAGACGATCACAGGCAGCCCAAAGATAGTATTTTTCCCAAATTTGTTTGAAAAAGCCCACTGCCTATATAGACAGTATATCGCTTTCCCTGCCTCACCAGTACTGGCCCTATACTATGTACAAGGACTGCAGACTGTTTCCCTCTGGACAGGATGACGGCGGTGATGTAACGGGCAACGCAGAGCCAGGAAAGAATTTTGCGCACGCCTGCTGTAACACTTAGCTGCGTAATAATTAGGACTACTACCCCCAGCAGAGACGCAGTACACTCAAGACGATCAAAGGCAGCCCAAAGATAGTATTTTTCCCAAATTTGTTTGAAAAAGCCCACTGCCTATATAGCCTGTATATCTCTTTCCCTGCCTCACCAGTACTGGCCCTATACTATGTACAAGGACTGCAGACTGAGGACGCAATGCTCTGCACGCCCGATATACAAAAAAAAAAAATGTGCAACACTGCTCACAGCAGCCTTAACAGTACTGCACATGGTCAGATGTGGCCCTAAGAAGGACCGTTGGGGTTCTTCAAGCCTAAAATAACACCTAACGCTCTCCCTATAGCAGCAGCAGCATCACCAGCACTGTCCCTGATCTATGTCAGAATGCATCTGTGGCGAGCCGCGGGAGGGGCCGATTTATATACTCAGGTGTCACCTGATCTCCCCAGCCACTCACTGCAGGGGGGTGGTATAGGGCTTGAACGTCGCAGGGGGAAGTTGTAATGCCTTCCCTGTCTTTCTATTGGCCAGAAAAGCGCGCTAACGTCTCAGAGATGAAAGGGAAAGTAACTCGAACATCGCGTGGTGCTCGTCTCGAGTAACGAGCATCTCGAACACGCTAATACTCGAACGAGCATCAAGCTCGGACGAGTACGTTCGCTCATCTCTAATAACAACCCATAGTTTAAAATATTACATTATTTATCAAATACTGAAAATTCCAAATAACCATTTTCTAATCACCTTGCTTCCCCTAAACAGGAAAAAAGAATAATTTTAAGGAATTGTGTACACCTTAAAATGGAACTAATAAAAAATACAAGTTGTCCCACAAAAAACAAGCCTGATACAGCTCTGTTGACTGAAAAATAAAAATGCTCTGATTCTAGAATATAGCGCCACACAAAAAGTATTTTTGAAAAAAAAGGGTTTATACCACCCAAAAGTGGTAAAACATTAAAACCTATATAAATTTAGTTTTGCTATAATTGTACTGACCCCTACATTAAGGGCGCTCACCTACTGGCGTTTTTTTTTCACTGTGAAATTCGCAGCATTTTTTTTCTGCAAGGGTCTATGGGACTTGTAATGTTAAAATCGCGATCGCGCAAAATCGCAATTTACCGCGAATCGCGGTAAATTGCGATTTTGCGCGATCACGATTTTAACATTACAAGTCCCATAGACCCCTGCAGAAAAAAAATGCTGCGAATTTCGCAGGGGAAAAAAAACGCCAGTGGGTGGGCGCCCTTAGGGTAACATAATATTTATACCACACTGTAAGTGCCATGAAAATAAGTCACAAAAAACAATAGTGAAATAGCTTTATTCCAATTGCAACAGAATTTCTTTTAGAAGCGATTTCAATACATTATATAGACCTGAAATTGGTTTCTATAAAAAGTAGAACTCATCCCGCGTAATACAAGATGGCATACAGATACACTGATAAAAAGATAACAAAGGTATGACCACTGGAACACAAAAGGGGATACGATTTATTGTCTCTTAAGGCTAATACTAGTTATGTCACTAAGGGGTTAAAAATACACTAAAGGCGATTGAGTTCTGCGTCAAATATATATTCACATGACAAATAAATTCAAAATCTGCAATAAAAAAAAGTGACACTGTGGGGAGGTTTCTTCCAATTTTAACATGACTGTTGGGGGGTTAAACCATGATTTTTCAAGGGCCACTGCAGTATTAATTTTTTTTATTCATGATGTAGCTATCCCCCCTGTATGTATAACTAGCTAGTGTTAGCTTGGTTAGTTATTCCTTTGTATCTGAAACTCCTGGCCTCTTTCTCCTCAGATGGTCATGTGATCTCAATTTTGACTAGCTCAGATATACTTGGGGTTATGCTGTCTGAAACCAGTGAATTTCCAAGTTTGTGTTATGCTGTTATTTGAACCCTACGACAGAAACTGCGTAGAGGGGGACACAGGCACTCTGAACACAGGGACTGATGATGATCACACAGCTCCTGTCACACAGTTTTAATAGAGGAGATCACAGCTCACGCTGACTGTATACTTATGATCTGTAGCTTATTTAGGTGAATATAAAAGGTAGTGATATGTAAACTGTCCCTCCCAGTAGGCGGAAATGGTATAGCCGCTAGCTAACGCTGTGCTGATGCATTATGGGATAGATTTGAAACTGAAAGTCAAAAGAAATTGCACCATCAACATGGTGCCTGTTAAGTATTAGACAGAGGGCTGCATTGCATGGAATTTACTGTTATATAATATATATATATATATATATTGTGTGTGTGTGTGTGTGTGTGTGTGTGTGTGTAGCAGGCAATCAGGTGAGAGGGGCAGGGATGATAAAACGTGTTTTCACCAAAGTGGCCCCATTATTGCTATTCTATATATCAATCTATAAAGCAACTCAGAGAAGTGAGTCTGTAAAAATTAAAGCCCAGACAATATCCTATCTGACCATATGGAGTATCAGGTTTTTGTTCAGAAGTGGATGTAATTGTCACATACACAGCTTGGCAAAGTATACAAGTGATAGCTGACAACCTCCTGGAAAGCAGCTGTCCCTATTAAAAACAAACATGACTGTCTCTTTTGTTTTTGTGACTATATCCTCCTGGAGAGATCCGGGCTGTCACATCCAGAGGACACTTATCCTGATCTACAGGTGCATCTGACAAGACGCAAAACAGATACTGTCAGCCCTCTGCTGCGACGGCCGCTAAAAGAATGTAATCTCTGTATATTAATGAGTCAGGTCTTAGTTCCTTCAAAACACGTTTGCTGTAGTCATCATATTCCTACTCTTCTTACCTTAGCATCTCAGACTAATGTAGATCAGTTATAGGATAATCCAGAGATTACTAGAAATGTCTTGCAAAGGATAATGTGAGCGTCCACACTTCAACACCATTCTGGTTTTATTTAAATTGTCACTACACTTTGAGACAACTTGTGTTAATATGATAGTTAATGTGATAACTAGAAAAAGTGCAAATCATTTTATATAAAATTAGATTTTTGTGCTGAAAAATCACTCTAAAATGCTGGCCCCTAGTGTCGCCTCTCCTTCTAAATTGCTGTTCACTGCCTGTTGACAAGTAAAGTCTGTCTCTGATACAAGTGATAACAAGAGGACAGTGCTACCCATAGAAGTCAATGGAGAGCAAAGGGGAAGGAGAGAGTCTAAAACAGATGTGGCTACTCTAGCTAATAGTAGAGTGATTTACAGCAACTGGAATCACATCTACACTGCTCAGTACTTCTTTAGCGTCCTCCATGATACTGTTATGCCTCAGAGTGTGTTACAGAGAATTAGGGAGCATAATCTGCTGTTTTCAGCTAAAGCAGCAGTCTCCTTTTACCAGCTCAGAGAGAACTGAAAATTAGACATGCAGCCTGCAGAAGGAAAAACTGGTGATAAATGCAGGATACAAGTCATGTAATGGCCAAAAATAAGGTTATTCCTCATGTACACACACGGCAGCTTATTCTGAAAAGTCAGGTATGCTTTAATGTCAATAGATCAAAAGTTCTGTGGTAATTAACTGGTTAATATTGTATTGGTTGGAACGTTTGGTGAAGCAGAGTTCCAAAATTATAAAATTCTTTCAGCCTGCAACAACCAGTAGGGGGAGTTTAGGAGCTGCCTAAGCAGGGTTTCTTGGAATCAGGTCAGCGGTTGTCCTGATCACAAGAACAAGACCTGTCATTTTAGGGCATGGGGTGTAAACATTGTGGATTTTCCCAGCAGAATTGTGTGCAGAGAATCCAGTGTTTACAGTAGCAGCAAAGTGGATAAGATTTTACTAAATTTCATCCATACACTGCAGAAAAAGTCCACAGTGTAAATTGACTCGCTATGTAGATTTCAAATCCACTGCATGTCAATTTATACTGCAGATTTTCACAACAGATTTTACTAGAGATGAGCGAGCACCAAAATGCTCGGGTGCTCGTTATTCGAGTCAAGCTTTTCGTAAAATTTGAGAGCTCTATTCGAGTAAGCATTTTTGTATGGGACCCGCCGGTTGCCAAGCTTTTTTTTTTTTCCCTGTGTTCGTTCGTTCTCTCTCTCTCCTTCCTTCCTTTTCCTCCTCTAGATTTTACCCTTTGTAATGCCTCAGTCCACCATCAGGGCTGGCGGTTTTCATATTTTTTCCCCCCTATACATCTTGCATTTATATACCCAGTTTAGCTGTATATTTGTCTTCTTTGTCTCTAGTTAGTCAGTGTAGCCCCTGTGTCTCTCATTGTAAGGGACAATGTGATTTAGATAGAGCATTACAGCTGACAGTTTCTTATATATCAAAAGCAGTTTGCCTATCTAATATAGCATTGGAGTACTACTAAGGTTAAGAGACAGCCATTATAGGGTAGTCGGATTGAGAAATATCATCTGAGGAATCTACCCATTATCTTGGGCTTATTATCAATTTTATGACATCATAGGTAGGGGGTGGAGTTATGGATACTTAAGCCTCGGTTTGAGCTTGACATACCATCTCTGACACACTTATCACAGCCGGAATGGCTGCTATCACGGTTGCTTAGACTGACAAACATCGTCATGTATTAACAACTAATTGTTCTGGCCTTAAAGGCCAGGCCCACTGTTCTAGCTCCATCCTGATGAAACAATCTAGCCATACTTCATTGTGGAAACGCATTGATGGAAGAAGGAGTAGAAGGAAACAGTAAATTAGGTTTCCAGTGTTAGATCCGAAGCTCCATATAATAGCTAGTAATGTGATAACTCTATGTATCAGTTCGCTAATTGCAATACAAGTACAAGCAGTTAGTTTGTTTTGTGCTGGATTATTTAATTTCAAGCATAATAAACACCATGACATGCAAATTATCTATGAAGTCAGCTGGCTGCTATGCGGTGTATGTTTCTTGCTGTTGAGTTATCCTTGCAAGATTTGTCACCGAGACAGAAAAGTTCCCTAAGGAACCAAAGGTAGATCACCGAGGGAACCACTAAATAATATAATATAAAATATAACCTTTATTTCGAAAATTAAAATGTTTTATACAAAAGGGCGTGATAATTCTAAGATATATATCGTGCCTGTCACGACCAAATGGCACCGTACCATACGTTAGATAGCTAGGATCTATGTGATGTTGTGGTTATCATGCAAAGTTGTATTGACCAACATGCACTATATATCCCCTAGTCTGTTGGGTCTCATCCAATAATTAAAGGTTGATCTAGTATGTCTCTGATATCAATGATATGATCACGGGATACTCGAGTGCTGGATGATCAAATAACCCACAGATTGTCATATACACGCTACAACAGAGATGTTTTTAAAGATATTAAACTCCTGTCACTGTCAACCTATGACAGTAGGTGATATTAATATAGACACAAGAGCTACACCCCTGATGTTAGAGTGATGATGACACTATGCATAATCATATGATGGTTATGATATGCAAGAGTTACACCATTAAATGGTATATATTGAACCCATTGGATGGTACGAGGATATGTAAGAGGATATGTAACCACTGTCCCAAGTATCAATAAATATGGCGTATAACTGTTAACCAGATATACTGTCAACAGCAATACACCAGGCTGCTTGGACGTGCTCGTTCTTATAACAATTATATTGAATGAGCACTAAGTACTTATAACTATGACAGCAGAACGATACAACCATATAGCTGTTCATAAGTTATACCGTACTGAAAGATCTGGTATGAAAGGCAGGACTTATAAGTAGTCCATTGATCGCCTAACACCTGATCTTATTAAGATCCGTTTAGATAGCTCAAATAGAACCAGCATCAAGGGCACAATAGATTGCCCGATGCTAAGTCTATTAAATCACTTGGTAGCACAGTGATGAGCTAACAGTAGATGGTCTATACAAAGACTTACTACTGATTCTTAATCAAATGAGACCATTTCAATTAGCATCAACATGGAACCATCTACGCGTTTCAACAGCTCAATCATAAAGCTGTATCATCAGGATGGTGTGAATTGATGCAAGCAATGATAGAGAAATTGCATCAAAAATTGCCAAATGCTGTGCAATCATAGATATATGACCGCACAGCTAACTTAGCTAATGTTAGGGATGGTAAACCTAATAGCAATCCAGATGGAAAGATTGCATATATATATCAGCTCAATTCTGCAACAGTCATGGATATAAGACTGTGCAGTAAGATTAGCTAGTCTCAAACGGATAGAGATGTGAACAGCCTGACAGGCTGTGTATAACTGAGCAGCAATGGTCAGTAGCCCGATCACAGGGCTTTAAAAAGAACAAACCACGCCTCCCTGAGTGAGGGGCTCGTCCCCGTTCAGCCAATCTGCTTCACTCCTTCACTCAGCACCGCCGGTACCGAGATCTCGCGATACTAGAGATCCCGCGCATGCGCAGACATGCACAGCGTCCGTGGATGCCAACCAGCGCCAACCATAGGATGGAGGACGCGGCGGCATCGGGACACTCTGCAAACCTAGCGCATGTATCGTGCATGTGAAGCGGGGCTCAATCCAGCCCAAATCAGGGCGATAATCATTATGGTGTGATGAAAGTTATGACTGTGGGAAATGAATAAAGATCAAATGGAAATAAACATATATTTCTCTGTACAATTAAAAGGACACATATTCATGCAAGGAAACAGGTAGGTGTACGGACGGTTCCTTACTGCAGCGGTGGAAAAGCGTAAATCTTGGGACAATAGGATGACTGCATGGATAAAACTCTGACAGTAGCCCTATTCCAGAGACAATGATATATTCAAGGGCAGTATATAACGCATATAACAGCAATCATCCTACATAATAGTCCCAATATATATACATGATGGTAAAAAATAGTAATGATGAAATATCTGGGACACATAATCATGCATTCTCTAGGGTAGCGTGGATAGAAATGCTGTAGTTCACCTCATAGCGAGGATGGTGATCTATTACAAGATAGCATATACCGCATATATAACAGCCCTCCCATAACTGGCTGTAACAATATATGCATGATGGATAAAAGATATTAAATACTGGTGGTGTATCTAAGACGCATAAACACTTATTTAATCCAATAGCATACAACATACACCATAAAAGACACAATCATATGCTTGTATATCTATATCCATCAATATCAAATAAACTATACGTGCCGCATTACCAGTTAGTTACATAGATGCTTGATGATATTATCGAATATTATCACTATCTGGTTAGGACATAATTAAATAAATGCTGCAAAGGATAGCTGATCATTTAAGCCCTTAGGGCTACAGCAATCTAATCGGTGAATCCACCGCGTCTCTTTTTGTAGCAGCATTCTGTCCACATCGCCCCGTCTTCCGTTTGGCCTAATTATTTCAATGCCTTGAAACTGAATGCAATCTGGGTCATTATTGTGTACATCACGTACATGCACTGCCAAGCTCGTCTTGTCACCACGATTGATATTACCAATGTGTTCAAGCACACGTCTACGTAGTTGGCGGATGGTCTTGCCTACGTAATCCAGTGGGCACGGGCAGGTTGCTTTATATATCACACCACTGGATCTGCAATTGATAAAGTCCTTTATCTGATAAATCAGACCAGTGGAGGAACTGGAAAAATTTCCACCCCGTTTCATGTACTTGCACGCCTTGCAACCAGTACACTTAAAGGACCCTTTCGGGAGATCGGTCCCAAGCCAAGTTTTCGTGGATGTCTGTACCGAAAAATGGCTATGGACTAATCGATCCCTTAGATTGCGTCCCCGTTTGTAAGTGATCAACGGTTTGTTTGGAAGATGTCCCACCAAATCTGTATCCTTGCACAGTATGTGCCAGTGTTTATTCAAAATCTGTCGAACTTCATTGGATTGGTCATCGTAAGTGCCAATAATCCGTATCTTAGCATCACCATCAGTTTTATTCCTTGCTTTCAGACAATCATCTCTTTTAATACTCCTTGCATGTGTTTGAGCTTTCTCAACCACCTCCACTGGATATCCTCGGTTCGTAAATCTACGGCTCATCTCCTGAGATTTGATCATAAAATCATCATCCGAAGAACAGTTCCGCCGCGTGCGAATTAACTGCCCCTTGGGTATGCCGCGTTTCAGGGAGGTGGGATGGTGACTCTGCCAATGCAAGAGAGTGTTGGTTGCTGTCGCTTTACGAAATATTGATGTTTGTAATGATCCGTTCGGCATCTTATTTATGACCAAATCCAAAAAGGTGATTTTGAGCGGATCAATTTCAGCGGTAAAGTACAATCCTAGATCATTGTTGTTAAGATGGCTGACAAAGGTATGAAAGTCATCTATTTCACCAGTCCAGAGGATAAGCACATCATCGATAAACCTGACCCAAAGATCAATATATGGGGTCCAGGTCTCACTGTTCTCACTAAATACGGTGGTCTCCTCCCACCAGCCCAGGTATAGGTTGGCATAGCTGGGGGCACACGGGCTCCCCATAGCCGTACCCCTGAGCTGGTGGAAGTACCTCCCCTCGAAGAGGAAGTAGTTTTTTGTGAGAACAAAGGTTCTTTTTAAAGCCCTGTGATCGGGCTACTGACCATTGCTGCTCAGTTATACACAGCCTGTCAGGCTGTTCACATCTCTATCCGTTTGAGACTAGCTAATCTTACTGCACAGTCTTATATCCATGACTGTTGCAGAATTGAGCTGATATATATATGCAATCTTTCCATCTGGATTGCTATTAGGTTTACCATCCCTAACATTAGCTAAGTTAGCTGTGCGGTCATATATCTATGATTGCACAGCATTTGGCAATTTTTGATGCAATTTCTCTATCATTGCTTGCATCAATTCACACCATCCTGATGATACAGCTTTATGATTGAGCTGTTGAAACGCGTAGATGGTTCCATGTTGATGCTAATTGAAATGGTCTCATTTGATTAAGAATCAGTAGTAAGTCTTTGTATAGACCATCTACTGTTAGCTCATCACTGTGCTACCAAGTGATTTAATAGACTTAGCATCGGGCAATCTATTGTGCCCTTGATGCTGGTTCTATTTGAGCTATCTAAACGGATCTTAATAAGATCAGGTGTTAGGCGATCAATGGACTACTTATAAGTCCTGCCTTTCATACCAGATCTTTCAGTACGGTATAACTTATGAACAGCTATATGGTTGTATCGTTCTGCTGTCATAGTTATAAGTACTTAGTGCTCATTCAATATAATTGTTATAAGAACGAGCACGTCCAAGCAGCCTGGTGTATTGCTGTTGACAGTATATCTGGTTAACAGTTATACGCCATATTTATTGATACTTGGGACAGTGGTTACATATCCTCTTACATATCCTCGTACCATCCAATGGGTTCAATATATACCATTTAATGGTGTAACTCTTGCATATCATAACCATCATATGATTATGCATAGTGTCATCATCACTCTAACATCAGGGGTGTAGCTCTTGTGTCTATATTAATATCACCTACTGTCATAGGTTGACAGTGACAGGAGTTTAATATCTTTAAAAACATCTCTGTTGTAGCGTGTATATGACAATCTGTGGGTTATTTGATCATCCAGCACTCGAGTATCCCGTGATCATATCATTGATATCAGAGACATACTAGATCAACCTTTAATTATTGGATGAGACCCAACAGACTAGGGGATATATAGTGCATGTTGGTCAATACAACTTTGCATGATAACCACAACATCACATAGATCCTAGCTATCTAACGTATGGTACGGTGCCATTTGGTCGTGACAGGCACGATATATATCTTAGAATTATCACGCCCTTTTGTATAAAACATTTTAATTTTCGAAATAAAGGTTATATTTTATATTATATTATTTAGTGGTTCCCTCGGTGATCTACCTTTGGTTCCTTAGGGAACTTTTCTGTCTCGGTGACAAATTTTGATTAACATGGCAGGTTTTTTATCTAATACTATCAACACGGCCTCTTGGCTGTTGGAGGCAAAAATGGTGTTTTCAGACAGGGAAATGGATACATCTTTACAAATCACTTCTTTAAACCAGGCCTTTAAGAACATTACTAAAGCCTACAAAGACTTTGTTAAAGTCTGGTGGGAAGTACAAGCACTCACCAATTACCTGGAAAATAAAATCGTCCCCAGAGGCCTCAGAATTCACATTATGCCCCCCCCCAAACTAAGATCCGTGGAATTTATGAATAAATGGGAGAAAGAGTCCACGGATAGCTCCCTCAGATTGATGAATCTCCTCCTGGTAGAGGAAAAAATCAATCTTGAGAAAGCAGGCAAAACCCTTGAGGAATTAATAAAAGAAGGAAAAAAGTTCTCTACAGAGGTGGATTATGAGAAAAGAGAGAACTCTTTAAAACTGACAATTGAAAGATACACCGGATTCCTCAAGGAGCGGAAACACAATCAGTACCAACGGGATCTGCGAGATTTTGTTGAAAATAGGGCATATGAAGTGAGACCACCCACTGAAAGTGAACTGAGCTCGTCCGAAAGTGAACACTCTATTCATGATTTCTCCAAGAGGGGGGGTCATAGTGAGAGAAGGAGAGGCAGAGGCCAGAGAACAAGAACTAGGGGTAGAGGTAGAGGTAATAGTAATGAGCATCATTTTTTAGGGCAACCGATTACCCACTATATGACGCGGAATCGAGGCCCAATAGAAACGTCAACATATCATCAGACGTAGCAACAGTATCAATATCTGAGAGAGAAGATGCCGACAATGACGCGAGGTTAACCACTAATGAGAATGAACTACAAATCATCAATTTGTCATCTAGAAGCCTAACTATATATGAAGAATCCGTGATTAAGAAGGGTCTGTCGTTTATCCCCACTAACAAGTTCTGTTTATTTGAATGGACAAAAGACATCGCACTGTTTTTGAGAAAACTGCGATGGAAGAAGTTCTTCGCCATTCGCGACAGAAAAAAATGTGTAGATCTTGGCCTTGATCAGCAAGACTTGGAAGTCATGTTAGCTTTGGAAGCCTTGGAAAGTGAGAACATGAGAGATCCGAGTAAGGGTCCTTTCACCAATCTGAAATCAAGAAATACGAGCTTACCGCCTTCTGGCGATTCTCCATATGTGGAGATTTTTGAAACGATGGTGATTGATGATCTAGAGAGGCTTTCAAAGGGAAAGAGATTCAAACACCAAAATCTCACGTTTGATGAAAAAATGGCCCTTCAGACACTAGAAAGGGACGAAACTATAATTATTAAGCCCTCCGATAAGGGGGGCAATATAGTTTTGATGGATCGGGATGCGTATAGGGATATGTGCCTTCGGATACTATTGGATAAATCTAACTATCAGATCCTGAAGGAAGATCCCACTGACACCTTTCTTACTGAGCTTCGAAATATCCTGATAAAAGCTAAAATGGATGACTTAATTGATGATAAAGAATTTCAGTACTTATTCTCATTCACACCTCAAATAGCGACTTTTTACGGCTTACCAAAAGTTCATAAAGGCCTAAACCCCGTTAAGGGGCGACCAATTGTTGCGGGTAACGATAGCCTGACTCAAGGCATCAGTACATACCTAGACATTGCATTAAGACCATTTGTTGAGTCACTGCCGGCTTATATTAAGGATACAACGGATGTCCTCAAAAAACTGGAGGACATAATCCTACCCCCGAATGCGAAACTGGCAAGCCTTGATGTTGAGGCTCTGTACAGTTCAATACCGCATAGTGGGGGCCTTAAAGCCGTAGAGTACTATCTGAACCAGAGGGGCACACATCTGAAACAGCATAATGATTTGCTAATGACCTTGCTGTCCTTTGTTCTCACAAAAAACTACTTCCTCTTCGAGGGGAGGTACTTCCACCAGCTCAGGGGTACGGCTATGGGGAGCCCGTGTGCCCCCAGCTATGCCAACCTATACCTGGGCTGGTGGGAGGAGACCACCGTATTTAGTGAGAACAGTGAGACCTGGACCCCATATATTGATCTTTGGGTCAGGTTTATCGATGATGTGCTTATCCTCTGGACTGGTGAAATAGATGACTTTCATACCTTTGTCAGCCATCTTAACAACAATGATCTAGGATTGTACTTTACCGCTGAAATTGATCCGCTCAAAATCACCTTTTTGGATTTGGTCATAAATAAGATGCCGAACGGATCATTACAAACATCAATATTTCGTAAAGCGACAGCAACCAACACTCTCTTGCATTGGCAGAGTCACCATCCCACCTCCCTGAAACGCGGCATACCCAAGGGGCAGTTAATTCGCACGCGGCGGAACTGTTCTTCGGATGATGATTTTATGATCAAATCTCAGGAGATGAGCCGTAGATTTACGAACCGAGGATATCCAGTGGAGGTGGTTGAGAAAGCTCAAACACATGCAAGGAGTATTAAAAGAGATGATTGTCTGAAAGCAAGGAATAAAACTGATGGTGATGCTAAGATACGGATTATTGGCACTTACGATGACCAATCCAATGAAGTTCGACAGATTTTGAATAAACACTGGCACATACTGTGCAAGGATACAGATTTGGTGGGACATCTTCCAAACAAACCGTTGATCACTTACAAACGGGGACGCAATCTAAGGGATCGATTAGTCCATAGCCATTTTTCGGTACAGACATCCACGAAAACTTGGCTTGGGACCGATCTCCCGAAAGGGTCCTTTAAGTGTACTGGTTGCAAGGCGTGCAAGTACATGAAACGGGGTGGAAATTTTTCCAGTTCCTCCACTGGTCTGATTTATCAGATAAAGGACTTTATCAATTGCAGATCCAGTGGTGTGATATATAAAGCAACCTGCCCGTGCCCACTGGATTACGTAGGCAAGACCATCCGCCAACTACGTAGACGTGTGCTTGAACACATTGGTAATATCAATCGTGGTGACAAGACGAGCTTGGCAGTGCATGTACGTGATGTACACAATAATGACCCAGATTGCATTCAGTTTCAAGGCATTGAAATAATTAGGCCAAACGGAAGACGGGGCGATGTGGACAGAATGCTGCTACAAAAAGAGACGCGGTGGATTCACCGATTAGATTGCTGTAGCCCTAAGGGCTTAAATGATCAGCTATCCTTTGCAGCATTTATTTAATTATGTCCTAACCAGATAGTGATAATATTCGATAATATCATCAAGCATCTATGTAACTAACTGGTAATGCGGCACGTATAGTTTATTTGATATTGATGGATATAGATATACAAGCATATGATTGTGTCTTTTATGGTGTATGTTGTATGCTATTGGATTAAATAAGTGTTTATGCGTCTTAGATACACCACCAGTATTTAATATCTTTTATCCATCATGCATATATTGTTACAGCCAGTTATGGGAGGGCTGTTATATATGCGGTATATGCTATCTTGTAATAGATCACCATCCTCGCTATGAGGTGAACTACAGCATTTCTATCCACGCTACCCTAGAGAATGCATGATTATGTGTCCCAGATATTTCATCATTACTATTTTTTACCATCATGTATATATATTGGGACTATTATGTAGGATGATTGCTGTTATATGCGTTATATACTGCCCTTGAATATATCATTGTCTCTGGAATAGGGCTACTGTCAGAGTTTTATCCATGCAGTCATCCTATTGTCCCAAGATTTACGCTTTTCCACCGCTGCAGTAAGGAACCGTCCGTACACCTACCTGTTTCCTTGCATGAATATGTGTCCTTTTAATTGTACAGAGAAATATATGTTTATTTCCATTTGATCTTTATTCATTTCCCACAGTCATAACTTTCATCACACCATAATGATTATCGCCCTGATTTGGGCTGGATTGAGCCCCGCTTCACATGCACGATACATGCGCTAGGTTTGCAGAGTGTCCCGATGCCGCCGCGTCCTCCATCCTATGGTTGGCGCTGGTTGGCATCCACGGACGCTGTGCATGTCTGCGCATGCGCGGGATCTCTAGTATCGCGAGATCTCGGTACCGGCGGTGCTGAGTGAAGGAGTGAAGCAGATTGGCTGAACGGGGACGAGCCCCTCACTCAGGGAGGCGTGGTTTGTTCTTTTTAAAGCCCTGTGATCGGGCTACTGACCATTGCTGCTCAGTTATACACAGCCTGTCAGGCTGTTCACATCTCTATCCGTTTGAGACTAGCTAATCTTACTGCACAGTCTTATATCCATGACTGTTGCAGAATTGAGCTGATATATATATGCAATCTTTCCATCTGGATTGCTATTAGGTTTACCATCCCTAACATTAGCTAAGTTAGCTGTGCGGTCATATATCTATGATTGCACAGCATTTGGCAATTTTTGATGCAATTTCTCTATCATTGCTTGCATCAATTCACACCATCCTGATGATACAGCTTTATGATTGAGCTGTTGAAACGCGTAGATGGTTCCATGTTGATGCTAATTGAAATGGTCTCATTTGATTAAGAATCAGTAGTAAGTCTTTGTATAGACCATCTACTGTTAGCTCATCACTGTGCTACCAAGTGATTTAATAGACTTAGCATCGGGCAATCTATTGTGCCCTTGATGCTGGTTCTATTTGAGCTATCTAAACGGATCTTAATAAGATCAGGTGTTAGGCGATCAATGGACTACTTATAAGTCCTGCCTTTCATACCAGATCTTTCAGTACGGTATAACTTATGAACAGCTATATGGTTGTATCGTTCTGCTGTCATAGTTATAAGTACTTAGTGCTCATTCAATATAATTGTTATAAGAACGAGCACGTCCAAGCAGCCTGGTGTATTGCTGTTGACAGTATATCTGGTTAACAGTTATACGCCATATTTATTGATACTTGGGACAGTGGTTACATATCCTCTTACATATCCTCGTACCATCCAATGGGTTCAATATATACCATTTAATGGTGTAACTCTTGCATATCATAACCATCATATGATTATGCATAGTGTCATCATCACTCTAACATCAGGGGTGTAGCTCTTGTGTCTATATTAATATCACCTACTGTCATAGGTTGACAGTGACAGGAGTTTAATATCTTTAAAAACATCTCTGTTGTAGCGTGTATATGACAATCTGTGGGTTATTTGATCATCCAGCACTCGAGTATCCCGTGATCATATCATTGATATCAGAGACATACTAGATCAACCTTTAATTATTGGATGAGACCCAACAGACTAGGGGATATATAGTGCATGTTGGTCAATACAACTTTGCATGATAACCACAACATCACATAGATCCTAGCTATCTAACGTATGGTACGGTGCCATTTGGTCGTGACAGGCACGATATATATCTTAGAATTATCACGCCCTTTTGTATAAAACATTTTAATTTTCGAAATAAAGGTTATATTTTATATTATATTATTTAGTGGTTCCCTCGGTGATCTATCCTTGCAAGATCCATCAAGGATTGGATGTATTTACTTGTGAGCCTATCATAATCCGAGGTTGACTACACTATATTACATTGTAGTCCCATTAGGCTTTCATCTCGGTTTGGGGCCATATTATATGTAAACTAAGTAGGTTACAAGTGCACCTGTGTAGTGAGGCGTATCTACAGTCTTCTCTGTGAAGCTGTTCTATGCATGACAGATAGCATATATAACTATCATCACTGCATCTATCTAGATGGACATAGATATTTACTAGCAGATCAGGACTTATGAGACATGGAAGGCACTAAATAATCCTAGGATCTATTGAATTACTGGGCAATTTAGGTAATTGAATGGGAATATACAAAAAAATAGCAGGCCATTCTATCATATGGGGATGATATTATCCCTAACAGCCTAGAATTCTTATTTCCTGTGTCCATTGAGAAACCGACACAGTGGTCTTATTATATCTGATTTAAGCACTGTTTAACTTACCTGGTCATGGATGATCTCTGATTTATCAGATCTTGAATCTAAGTACCATCTTTAATTGATCAGTAACATATACTACGTATCATACACCAAAGTGAAAATGATCAGCAGAATTAATATTCAGAGAGTGAGTTGGTTCATTGAGGCCTAATTCAACAAGTGGAGTCCCTTTGAGATTTCTGTCATGACCCAAATTAAATTGTATGGGCCGTTTACTTAACTATCTATGGGATGTACGAAGTATCAAGAACATCCTTTGTAGCCCATAATTTGTAGGGGCTCCATAGTTAGACTGTCAGTAAAGGGATTTATTTATAAATTTACTGACTGATATAAAGATAAAAATGGTCGCGAGAAGCTGTGACGATTTTCCTTAGGCTCTTGCAAGCAATTTGTATAGATATTTTCACCAAATTTTAAATAGATTTAATAAAGGTTATATTTTATGTTAGTTTTCTGGTCCCATCGGTGATTAATATTGTCAATTTTCAATTAACTTTGAGCTTATATTATATTTGCAGGGAATACTATATTATAGATCCCTGCTCTATTGAGTGTGCAAGTGTTTGAATATCCTTTCTTCATGTCACTATAGCTGTCTATATCATATATTGAAGCTATATTAGACAGCACAGGTGTGAATGGAGGGGTAACACACCCTTATACAAGCGTGATGGGATGGGCCAGTAGTTCTGAAAGAAATTGGTCTTCCCTCTGTACATTGGTTATGTGTGTCTGTCCTAGTCCTTTGTTTGGCCTCCTTAGGCTTGTTTTATTCATACTATTAAAAGTTATATTTTAGGGTAAGCTGTGAATTTATTTAGTATATATCCCTACTGCTTCGGTGATTCCTGGGAGTTTTATTGCGGAGCTACGAAAATACTAAACTTTAGGAAGGTAAAGTTCAATTAGCTTAGAGATGCCCTTAAACTTATTGACTGAGATGATGTCCTCAGAAATAAGAGCACAAACAATAAATGGGGAATTGTAAAAAAAAAATTAAATACTCACTGAGTGGTTCATACCTTCCAGGAAAAAAACTACTAAAACAAGGAGGATTAAAACGCATTAAAAAGCTCTAAGGAAAAAACTAAATTATGTAAAAAGCAAATAAACGCAGCAAAAGTGGAAACAGAGAGACTCATTGCCAAAGAGAGTAAAACTAAACTGTTCTTCAACTATATAAATAGCAAAAAGATTAAAATGGAAAGTATTGGCCCTTTCAAAGGTAATAAAAGAAAAAGTGTAGAATATCATGAGGAGAAAGCAAATCTGTTAAATATTTTTTTGCCACTGTGTTCACTCAGGACAAAGAAATGACAGGTGAAATGTAGAGTG
Source organism: Eleutherodactylus coqui (assembly GCF_035609145.1). Classification (NCBI taxonomy): domain Eukaryota; kingdom Metazoa; phylum Chordata; class Amphibia; order Anura; family Eleutherodactylidae; genus Eleutherodactylus; species Eleutherodactylus coqui. The sequence goes on from NC_089838.1 coordinate 266,029,355, forward strand.
ATGAAGTAAACTCTCCATTAAATGTTATCAGTCTAACCCAGAAAGAAGTGCAGAGATGTCTTAAAAAGATTAAAATTCACAAATCACTGGGTCCCGATGGCATTTGCCCTCCTCCCCCTTTGTTTCTTATGTTTAAAGATTCTATAGTGACGGGGTCTGTTTCACTAGATTGGTGCAAAGCAAATGTGGTGCAAGTATTCAAAAAATGGTCAAGAAGTGAGTCTGGAAGCTACAGGCTGGTAAGTTTAACTTTTATTGTGTGTAAAATGTTTGAAGGGCTTCTAAGAGATGCTATTATGGAGTACCTCAAGGAAAATGGCTGTATCAGCTTGGGTTTATGAGGGGTCACTGTTACTAGTGCGCATGCACAGTTGCACATGGATGAATATGGCTGAACTAATGGTTGGCACCTGGACCCCAGATACCCATGGACTTATATATATCACAATGAGGTAACATATACCAAGGTTTATTGATTATATGTTTGTTGCACCTGTAGGGGAAGTGTTCTCCCCTAAAAAAAGAGGGGAGGTGAAAGGATGTATATCATCTACTATTTAATGATACCACAGAGTCTATATTTGTTAAAGGGGTTGTCCCGCGAAAGCAAGTGGGGTTAAGCACTTTTGTATGGCCATATAAATGCACTTTGTAATATACATTGTGCATTAAATATTGGCCATACAGAAGTTATACACTTACCCCCTCCGATGTTGGCGTCCCCGTCTCCATGGCGCCGACCGAAGCCTTCTTCTGCCTGGATTAGACGCGCTTGCGCTATCTGCTTCTTCTGTCCCGCTGAAGGGGCCGCTCCGGCGTGCTCGCGCCGCACAGGTCTTCTGTGCATGCACAGAAGACCTCTGCGGCGCGAGCACGCCGGAGCTGGACAGAAGAGGGCAGACTGCGCAAGCGCGTCTAATCCAGGCAGAAGAAGGCTTCGGTCGGTGCCATGGATGTCTTTCTTGAGTGTCACAACATTACATGTTATAGTCACTAATAACTTCAGAATGGTTGGTGATCCAGCGATTATTCTGATCGCCAGATTGAAGTCGGGAAGGAATTTTCCCCCTAAGATGAGGAAAACTGGTTTCTATCTCAAGGGGTTTTTCTTCTGGATAAACATTGGGTGGTAGTAGGCTGAACTAAATAGACATATGTCTTTTTTTAGCATTACATACTATATTACTATGTTTTTAGTGTTTGTCAAGAATAATCAATTGTGTCTCTTTTCCTACATCAAGCGTAGGAATTGGAATATGGGGTCAGCAGGAATTAAAAGCTTGTTCAGGGTTACTACCATGGTAGTATTGTTGAGTAGAACTACGTTACATAGGACTCATTAATAAAAGAATGTGCTGTAAAGTTGTAAACATCTCCTAGTGGTGGTTGTAGGCAGCCTAATTTGTATAGTAAGATGTTGAAGGCTTCATTGGCCTCTTGGAAGCCGCCATGAGAAGGAACACACGTGGCTGCAAGATGTCCTGAACATTGCCCCATTGTGTGCGTGCATATGTGTGTGTGTATATATATATATATATATATATATATATATATATATATATATACACACACACACACACACATATATTATACACATACACGCGCATCCTATAGCTGCTATTGTCCCTCGGACCATTACTAACGGTGACCGAGTGACGTATGCGATGTCCCCCCAGACCATCACACCAGCTGGGGGCAGTGTGCCACTCCACAGCAAAGGCAGGATTCAGGCACTTATCCCTAGACCTCCAGACACGCATACGACCGTTGTCCATACCCAAACGAAACCTGGATTCATCGCTGAAAGCAACCGGGTTCTACTTCGCAGCAGTAAAGTTTTGGCGCTCACGACATCACTGAAAGCGGAGGTGCGGTGAATGTCAAAGGCAGTATACGTAATCCAGCCAGGTGCCTGGAAATGGTTCTGACAAACACAAAAGCCTGTAATAATGGTGCCACTTGTCTCTGGATGGCGGACAACTAAACAGTTGGAACTGCTTGTGCTTGTCAGACAATCAGATGTTCCTCTCTACTGCTGGTCTGTCAAGGGCATCCTGAGCCCGGTCACCTTGTGTGTGTACCCTCACACATCCACTGGTCCCAACACCTAACAGAACGGCTCAAGCGGCGGACATATCGTCGATACGACTATCCGACTTCTCACATCCCAATAACACGCCCCTCTCAGACTCTGGTAACAGGGTGAACTCTCTTCTCTGCGTCTTAGAGGCGTCTAGTGGTCAACAAGCTCTACACAAGCGGAAGAAGAGGTTACTACACAGAAGGAGCCTCTGAGAGCTTTTTATAGGCCAAGGGGGGAACCACTTTTAGGGCCTCAGGTATCAAGACTGATCATCTCATCACTTGCATATCTGCCTGAGATGTAACTGCATGCTGAGTTTTGCAGCAAAATGACAACTCCTCCCAGGGGCTTGATTTTTTTTTACAAAGGGCATAGGTCACATATCACTGTTTTATTACATAAGGTCTATGGGCTGTAGTGTTATATGTTATCTCTTATCCTAGAAACATGAGCACAGATGAGGATGCAAAGTGGCTGGAGTGGGTGACCAAGCAGTTTGAGAGCATTGCTGGAGAAGACAAAGAAATTGACCTAGAAGAATTCAAGACAGCCCTGAAAGTTAAAGAGGTTGGTGTGGACCTTTAGAGCTCTTCCTATTAGCTGTAGTCAGAGTATCACTTCACCGTTTGTGGATTGGGGTACTGGCCATCTGTGACGTCACATGATCGTCTGTTGGCTATCCACTCAATCCAATAAATAATTACATTGTTTGGCATGTTGGTTTTAAAAAAAAAACAAAAACATTCAGATAAAAAATACAGCAGTATCAATACAAGTGCGCACAATTAATTTATTGGAGTAAGTGGATAGCAAATGCCTCTCCTCTGGTGAACAGAGACGGTCATGTGATCAGGACTAGTGGCATTTATAACACATGGCCAATCCTCAACCACAAATGGTGGAGTGATGCACTCAATGCTGCTGCTATCAGCTACATGCTCTTCGCAAGACTGACTATAGCCAAATGAACATTAGGTATTTCTAACATTAGGGAAAGGCATAATGATTAGAGTTGAGCGAACATACTCTGGCGAGCTTGATACTCGTTCGAGTATTAGTGTACTCGATGGTGCTCGTTACTTGAACGAGCAACAAATCACATTCGACCCCGCCCCAGCTTTTGGCTCCTCCCCGCTGTGACGTGCCTGTTTTGGCCCCTCCCTGCCACGACGCAGCGCGCGTCATTGGCAAATTTTTGGTCTGGCAAGGAGAGGGAGGGGGAGAGGGATGGGGAGAGGGACGGACCAAGGAAAAAAAAAATAAAAAGCTTGGGACCCTGCGTTCCACATACAAAAATGCTCGAGTCTCCCATTGTAGTCAATGGGGTTCGTTACTCTAGTAGAGCTCTCGAATTTTACAAAACGCTCGACTCGAATAACGCGGACTCGAGCATTTGGGTGCTCGCTTATCTCTAATAATGATCATAAAGAGTAATGAGTAAATCGCTGAGACCCCCAGCTGCTGCTGCTTCCAGGGTTTAACAAGATAAAACACATCATGCTGCACTTTTCATCTCTGTTAAACTAGAACCTAGGGCAGTGGCTGGTAATTTCAGCATTTTCATGAGCGTTCTTTGTGGAGGATCAACATCTTAACCTTTTAAGGACCAGGGTGATTTGAATCTAAAGGACTAGATACTCTTTAGGGAGTTTACCCATGTGGTGGTTTTACTACACTATTCTTTTTTCTTCAACTACCAAAATTATTTTTGCAGCGTTTTTTCCCCGTGACATATAAGACTATTTTTTTTAGTATCTTTTTTCACTGACTTTTTAAAAAAGTTTTATTGGGGGGAAAAAGCTAAAAAAAAAACTATATATTTTTTAAATTATTCTTTATTTTTAAAATAAGTATATTTACACTATAATAAAGTACAGGAATGGTTTCCTCATTTTGTTTTGGACATTTTGAAATAAAATTTGTATAGTCTCGGATCACAGGGTGCATACGGCGACGGTTTTGGTTGGCATCAGTGGTCTGCCATTTTCATTTTCATGTATATATTTTTATTTTTTTACTTATTTTTGTAACTATTTTTTTTAACATCTATGTCCCCCATGACGTCATACAAGACCTATGTGGGTCATTCACATTGTCTATTTTTTTTTTTTATTTCACGCTTTTTCACTGTAAGGCCATTCTCACACACATCATTGGCAAAACGCTGCGATCTTACCGCTGTTTGTTTTTGACAAGGGTCTTTAATGCATCATTGTGATGGGTGATTAGGTGCATTAAAAAACATGAAAAATAAAGCAGTCAGCGCTTGAAAATACCGTGTTCGAGCGGAGGTTTGAAAGGTTCTATTCAAATCAATCGGAATGTTCTAACATGATTACTGTGGCGTTCAAAATGCCGCGGTAATCACGGTATAAAGCGGTTTAAAGGGGTACTCCCATATTGGCCAATCATAGCCATGATGGGAATACTCGACTGTATGGGACAGCCCGGAGTATAGAAACAGCCAAGCAGGCTGTCAAATACTGTTTCTAAACTTCTATAGAAGTGATTGAGGGTTACAGAAACAGAGGAGTGCAGCCTACTTGGCTGCTTGTGTAATCCGAATCACCTTCTGTAAATCGGTACAGCCATGCAAGAGCAGAACTCGAAATAGGTGGAAGCTACATCTATCAGACCTTTATGACACATAGTGTCCTGTGAAAAGGTATGATGCTTTATGTTTGGCAGTGCGGTTCTACAGTATGCACCAAAATAAGCATGTAGCCCCAGTAATACTATGCTGTCAGGATAAAGTAAAAAATTTAAACTAATGCTGGTCTAGTTACAATATGTAAAAACTAGTGAGGTTATCACCCTTAAGACCACAAGATGGCAGTATTGTTATAATGTGATCCTCAAAAGCAATCAAAATGCTGGATTCAGCTGAACAGAAAACTGTTCACATCTGCGTTTTTTTTTTAAATCTTTTTAATGGATCAGTTTTTTAACTTTTCAAAATTTAAAAGTGGATGTCTAACTGATGCAAACTGAAGCGAACAGATTCAGTATCTTGACGGTTTCATTACATGGATCCTTAAAAAAAAAACAACAAATAATTATGTTCCGTTTACATCATTTCTTATTCATTACGATCAGTTTTTAACAGATCCATTTTTTCCATTTTTAGCTGTAGTATTACAATGGCATATATGCAGTCTGATTGAATGGATGTTAAACCAAAGCCAGTACAGATACAAATGGAATAGTTTGTGTCCGTTCCCCATTGAGTACAATACAAAACAAAAAATGGCAAGCTTCATTTAGTCCGGTTTCTGTTTTTTGTATGGAAAAGCAAAGGTCCTGCACTTCAGTTTTTTTCTCTACATGTTTTTTGGATAGAGCTATGCCTGTCCTTCATGTGCTACAACACTTAAGGGTGCATGCAAACGGGCGAATGTGCAGTGCGGAATCTGGAGCCGGCGTCAGCCTCTGGATTCCGCAGCAAATACCTTCCATAGCATACTATGGAAAAGCGCTTTTTTCTGCACACAAGCGGAAATCATTCACGATTTTCCGCTCGCGGAGGAAAGATTGCAGCATGCTCTATCTTTGAGCGGATTCCACGTGGACGGCTTCCGGTTGTTTGCAGCCAGCCAGTTTTTCAGGATAGGTCATCAGTAGTTGATCAGCTGGTGTCCGTTGCTCCAGACCCTGACCGATCAGCTGAGTGGACGCATGCTGTCAGCGCTGCAATAACACAGAGGTTAGAGCAAAAGCAGTGGAAGTCTTCGCACAGTCCTCTGTGTAGTGGTCGTCGCTTGTAACTGCTGGCACGTCTCTCGTTGAAATCAATGCTGGCCACTACGCAGAGGTAGTCACAGAGATTTCCCGGAATTCACGGAATTTATTATTTTCCCTGGAAAACCCCATTAACGCTCTGGAGGCAGATTAAAATCAATTTTCCAGGTGACCGGTTCCCTTTAACCCCTTCCCGCTCCAGGGCGTAAGTTTACGTCCTAGGAACGGGGTACTTCCTGCAACAGGGCGTAAACTTACGTCCTGGGGATAGCGCGAAATCACATATGATCTCGCGCTATCCCGCAGTGGGAGTCGGCTTTTTCTCATAATAGCATAAAAAAAGGTTAAAAAAAATTTTTAAACCCCACATATTCGGTATTGCCGCGTCCATAACAACGCGTACAATAAGCTGCACATGCTTTTGAGTGTGCACGGAAAAAAGCGTTAAAAAAACGCTAAAAAACTGAGGCAAAATGCTAAATTTTAGCATTTTGCATCCCTAAAAACACAATACAAGTGATCAAAAAAGTCGTATGTACCCCAAAATGGTACCAATAAAAACTACAGCTCGTCTCGCAAATAATAAGCCCTCACAGAGCTCCGTACATTTAAAAAAAAAAAGTTACAGGACTTTGAATGCAGAGATTTAGAAAAATTTTTTCTCCAAAAAAAGGGTTTTTATTGCAGAAAAGTGGAAACACCTTAGAAAAATGTAAGAAATTTTCGTATCGCTGTAACCGTACCGACCCGCAGAAAAAATTGATTGTCTTATTTATGCTGCATGATTAACGCGGTAAAAGAAAAAATAATTTATTGCAGATTTGATGCGTTTTCTCTCCCTGCTATTATAAAAAAAAAAAAAAAAAGGTTTTACAATATAGTCAAATGTACCCAAAAGTGGCACCGCTAAAAACTACAGTTCGCCACGCAAAAAACAAGCCCTTATACGGGCGCGTTGACGGAAAAATAAAAAAGTTATGACTTTTGATAAATGGAGAAGAAAATCTGCCAAAAATCATTGCGTCCTTAAGCCCAAAATAGGCCATGTCATTAAGGGGTTAAGTACGTATTCTGGTGTGTAGCTTGCAGAATAGTCTAGAGATTTGTATACACATTTAGCACACAAGGCTTATAATGCATATGTGTTTCTATAAAAGTAGAACAAGTACATGTCAATAACTTACATCCAATTCCATTCTTTCTTCAGTCTTTCTTTGCAGAGCGATTTTTTGCTTTATTTGATTCAGACGGCAGTGGCTCCATTACCCTGGATGAGTTGCTGAAGGGTTTTAACCTCCTAATACATGGAAGTGATACCGATAAACTGCAATTCCTATTCCAAGTATATGACGTTGATGGTAATTGTATGGGGCTCTTGGAACAACAGTCTGTGTTAACAACATACACTGATCACAATTCAATGTAACAACAGCTGTGCACTGAAATCTATGAACTTTATGTATCTAAACTGTCTGAGAGGAGAAGTGTCCTAGTCCCTATAGATGCATTATATAGGAGGGCCTGATGAGACATTTCGCTAGAATATTCCATCTATGTCCAAATGGAGACGGTCTAATTGCTGTGATTCTAATGGGTCGAAAAATGCAGCCTCCAGAGAAAGCCAACTGGAGTTTAAAAAGTGGCAAAGTGTTTTCCTAGTGCCACTTTACTCATAGAAATTGGACCATCGCCAACTGGACATTGATGACATAAACCAGCGATATGCTACCAATGTCTATGCTGAGTCAGCCCTTCCTTGGTATTACGTCTATATGACAAATGTTAAGTACTGGACAGTCTCAAAAGTCTCAAGTCCCAGTTGAGCGACCCTCACTATGATGTCCGTATGGAAAGGAGTGATCATCATATTCCAGTCCTTTAGCTCCGTCCCAACACAGCTAGCTTTGGTGGTGAGGCTTTTGTTTTTTCATATTCGCCTTTCAGGGGATTGTTTTTTGCAAAATAAATTGATTTATCAATAACATTTGCCCAGAAAACCCCTTTAACATGTCATTTCTGCCACATAATGAACGCCATAAAAACAAAACGTTTTTCAATAAATTATAATATAAAGGAAAACTGTTAAACTATTAAAAACTGATCCCGCAAAAAAACAAGCCCTCATACAGTTATGTTGATGAAAACATAAAAGTGCTATGACTCTTGTAAGGTGAAGATGAAAAATGGCTTTAAGGGGAAGGAGTTAAGTGTATAACATCGTAGCTTATAAGTGATGAATGAACCGACTCTAAAAAAGTGCTGCTTCCATCTGTTTAGCACGCCAGGTAATAATGGTCTGGGGTCCTCTGCTATTTGAGTCTGCCGCAGGTTCCTGGCTGCAATTACCTTAAACCAATATCACTGCAATAGGCGTATAAAGCACCAGGGGCCTACAACAGAACACATATCACTGCAAAAGGATACCACCTTAAAACCCCAAAATATAAACACATAGTAACAAAGTTCAAAAATAATGATTAATCTATCTTCTAGGTGGTGGGTGGAGTGGATATGTGCTATATATTCCCTATATATTCCACGACAGGTAGCATCCATCATTATGACATCCACATGAGTTTTTCATGTCCTTCCATATTTTGAGTATCCCTTAATGATCGCAGTGACTGCCTAGAGTGATTGTAGGGCTTCTTATAGGGATAGTGTGTTATCAGAGTATCACCAAAGCCCATGATCATCTATTCATTTAGTATCATGACTATGAGTTTCAATTTACAAACCGTGAGTACCGCAGGAATACCTGATGTCTAACCCTAAGAGTAACCGCATTATTTTTGCACTTTATTACTGTCTTTGTATATTGGGGTTAATTATGTTCGAAAGTATCTTTAAATAAGGGTTTACATTTAAGACGTATCATTTTGCAGTGGTATGTGTAATTACCTTAAACATATTGGTGAGTAAGCCATTCTGAAATCAATATGGCTGCCTCCCAATAGTGGAGACATTGACTTTTGTTTCATCCAGGCAGTGGTTCCATTGACCCAGATGAGCTGCGCACGGTGCTGAAGTCGTGCCTGCTGGAAAATGCCATCTCACTGCCAGAGGAGAAGTTAGATGACTTGACTCTTGTACTTTTCCAGTCCGCTGACAAGGACAACAGTGGATCCATCACTTTTCAAGAGCTAAAAGAAGAGCTGGAGCGTTTCCCAGAAGTCATGGAAAATCTTACAATCAGGTACCTGGATTTTAATTCAGCAATTTACGCACATGCTTCTTGTAAACTCATAAATTACGGTGGAAGCAGAAAAAACACTGACTGCCTCTTTCTTCAATATACCTTGTTATTCACCACTGGGAAACATAGATGGTTTAGTTTATGGGGGTTACTGGACTGTGTGCCCCAGTGCTGAATAAGTCAGGGGGTCCTTAGTGCTGGGCCACCTTTCACAATAAGGGTTATTAATGGGTCATATTGGCCTAGAGTTTGTTGAACTTCATTGGATCGGGGAATCATGTGATAGGGTACAGTGGTGAAATTAATAAAACATACAGCACTTCCTCTTTTAATCATCGCCTTCCTAGGCAGAACAGATTTTTTGGCTTACCTTTTCTCCCTGCCTAATTTTTTGTACAAATGTTAAAGGGGTTGTCAAGGACTTTTACTATCCATGACCTATCCTCAGCATAGATCATCAACAGTTGATCGATGAAGGTCCACCACTTGGGATCCCCGCCAATCAGATGATGATCGGGCATGCTGTCAGTGGCCAGTTTAGTACTGCAGCCACAGTTCATATTGAATTCAGTGGGGGTTGTCCCTGCGGCACCAAGCTACCGGCTGCGATATGAACAGCACTATCTGCTTTCAGCGCTGTCCGCACTGAGAGGAGACCCAGGGATCACCTAAACGTTGGCGATCCCGAGTGACGGATCCCCACCAATTAACCATTAATGACCTATCCTGAGGATAGGTTATCCAAAGAGCTGCATTGTGCAGTTCATCCATACAATCAATATTACAACAAACTGTAGGGACAATATATCATATATGTTATCATTCTCTGTTTTCCTCAACCATTTTAGTGCTGCCAACTGGCTGAAGCCTCCAACATTAAAAAAGAAGACTCACACACCCCGCTACCTGACCCGAGCTTACTGGCACAACAATCGCAGCAAGGTTCTGTTCATGTGCTCCTACTGCTGTGTTAATATACTGCTCTTCACCTTGGCAGCCGTCAACCATTCTAGTCTTGGTGGCTGGATCATGGTGGCCAAGGGCTGTGGTCAGTGCCTAAACTTTAACTGCACATTTATTGTGGTAGGTGGTTAAATCACGTTTTCAGTTTTTGGTCCCTGTTCATAACCCTTAGTGTTCATAGCTGTCCACAGACCTTACCTAATCCTTTGTCCACTGTCAGGTCTTGATGCTTCGTCGCTGTCTGACATGGCTTCGTACCACCTTTGTTGTGAATTTCCTCCCATTAGATCAGAATGTTATCTTCCATGAACTGGTTGGCTATACAATTTTCGTTCTTACTCTGGTTCACACTTCTGCCCATGTCATAAATTTCAGTAAGTGGAAAGCTACTTTGTGGGTTAAGCTATTGCGAAGTTTTACAATGTTGTGCAATTAACACTTATGTCTTCCTGTAGTAAACAAGGCCATAAACCCAGGTTCATACACGTTCTGGGAATATCTCCTCACACTGCGGCCCGGCATTGGCTGGGTTTATGGCAGTGCCTCCATCACAGGGATCTTGTTGCAGCTTCTCATCTGCCTCATGCTGGTGTGCTCCAGCACATTTGTTAGGAAAGGAGGACACTTTGAAGTAAGTATTGTGCTTACAGAGTATAGTCTAATTAGCAAATAGCTTCATATACAAATTGATAAACCGAAGCATTACATGTATGGGCACTGGGCACTTGTACTTTAACACCCCAAAGGGTTGTAAGGAGTGTTCTATGAGGATCTGTTTTAATATAACCGTTGTATCACGCACGTTTCTATTGTGTAATTGTTTACTTTTTGCTGTTTAAATAACGCCAACATCTATTCTCCTTTATGATGTGAAATATGTTGTATTTTGGCCCATGCTACCTATATACTTTGCTGCTTTTATGCAAACTAAGAAAGTAATTTAACTTGAATTAGAGATAGCACAAGGTATTTTGTCAACTAAGGTATAGCTATCAAGCCAACTGCGTAGAATCATAGCATCATAGAATGGTAGAGTTGGAAGGGACCTCCAGGGTCATCGGCTCCAACCCCCTGCTCAGTGCAGGATCACTAAATCATCCCAGACAGATATTTGTTCAGCCTCTGTTTGAAGACTTCCATTGAAGGAGAACTCACCACCTCCCGTGGTAACCTGTTCCACTCATTGATCACCCTCACTGTCAGAATGTTTTTTTTACTATCTAATCTGTGTCTCCTCCCTTTCAGTTTCATCCCATTGCTTCTAGTCTTCCCTTGTACAAATGAGAATAGGGCTGATCTCTCTGCACTGTGACAGCCCTTCAGATATTTGTAGACTGCTATTAAGTCTCCTCTCAGCCTTCTTTTTTGCAAGCTAAACATTCCCAGATTCTTTAACGGTTCCTCATAGGACATGGTTTGCAGACCGCTCACCATGTTGGTAACTCTTCTCTGAACTTGCTCCAGTTCAGGGGGATAATGACCTCACGTGATCTAGACTCTATGCTTCTCTTAATACATACCAGCTTCATTGGCCTAACCTCTTCCCCTGTCCTGTGCAGTAAAGTATATTTCCGCCTAGGACATAAAAACAAAGTTTGGAACCGTGTTAGCCAGTAGAACAAAATTTTACAGCAAACTTTCAAGGCTACTTGAATCTCTTCATCAGGCATTGTATATACCATACCTGATGAAGAGACCTAAGAGGCCTCAAAAGTTTGCTGTAACATCATTTTTTCTTGTTAGCCATTAAAAGGTATCATATGTACAAGATTACATTGTTTCTCTTACTGAGACATATTTATACAGGGATGCAATTTGTTTCCTTGTATCAATAAATCTTTGAGCAAGTTAATTTCTAACATGGTTTTACTTTGATTTGTAGACCACTAAAGCTATGTCCACACATTTAGGATTGGAAGTAGGCAAAGTCAATGTGTATTTTTGAAAAAAAAAAATCCACTGCAGAAATCTGATTCTGACAGCCGGATCTCTACCACGGATGTTTCAGTGATTCCCCACAATGATTCACCCTTATTTTAGTTTATTTAAGCCAAATCCTAGTTTTTCTGTGTGGAATCTGTACAGAGAGGTGCTTTCTGTGCAATACTTTGACTGCTTGAATAGTTACCATAATTAGGTTATTATTCAACTTGATAATCCCCGTGCTTCCATTAGTTGTCACTATACCCTGTGCTAATACCTACCCCGTGTGATCCTTCTGCTGGTCCTCATTTGCACTATGGCAATATTTTGTAATGCCCACCATGCCCATAAAAAGCTATATACAATAATATAAACATTTCTGGTGGATGAAATTGATGAATATCATAAGGACTTTCTGCTTTAGGTATTTTACTGGACTCACCTGTCTTACATCTGGATCTGGATTCTGTTGTTCCTCCATACTCCCAAATTCTGGAAATGGTTTCTAGTCCCTGGACTTCTATTTGTGATGGAGAAAGTATTTGGAATGGCAGCATCACGTATGGGTGGACTGTACATTGTAGAAGTGAACTTGTTACCCTCCAAGGTTCCTTTTCTATGCTTATGTCTCTATTTTTACTTCATACCCTGAAATATTTACACTGTAAGTCATTCTTCATCTGTCTTCTACATGCAGGTGACGCATCTTGTTGTTAAGAGACCGCCATCCTTTCAGTACAAGCCCGGTGACTATGTATACCTGAATATACCAGTTATTGCCAAGTATGAATGGCACCCATTTACCATCAGCAGTGCCCCTGAGCAGGAAGGTAAGATATGTATCTATGGACAGCTTTCCCTACTATACGTTACAAGGCTATAGGCTCCATTGCTTTAGTATAACGCTGCATTCTCCTTTTCTACAATTTCTCGCCTGCTTAGACCGATTATCTCTCTAGTGGCAACAGCAGGCAGCTTAGATTTTTCAAAGTATGTGTATGGGAAAATACATATTCTAACACTTGACAACTCATTTTTTCGCAATGAGTGCAACACCTTGCAGCCGCTATGCACATTGCAAAATATGATGTGGAATGATAACATTTATTTCATAGAGTGGGTCTTGAAGGGGGTTATCCCACAAAAATCATTTATCACCTATCCATAGGATAGGTGATAAATGATTCATTTCTAATTATCAAACTGCTGGGACCCCCTGAAATGAGGAGAATGGTGCACCACAAATCTGTTGGCTGAATGAAGTGGTGTTGTGCAGGTATGATGACCACCGCTCCATTCTCTATGAAGATAGACAAGCACAGCACTTGGCTATCTCCATCAGCCCCATAGCAGTGAATGGAGTGGTAGTAAGCACCACTCCATTCACCTGGCAGGCTTCAGGTGCACCGTTCTCAAACTCTCAGGGGATCAGACCTCCAGCAATCAATCATTTATCACCTATCTTGATGTGATTTTCATGCAATAATCTCTTTAACCCCTTTACGCTCCATGATGTACAGTTATGTCATGGAGGCTCAGGGTTTGTATGGAGGTTGATTAGGAGCCAATTCTGCTTCGTATAATGCGGGTGACGGCTGTTTCTCACAGCTGACACCCGCCTGCAACAGCTGCGATCAGCACTCTCACTGATCACAGCTGTTAACCCTTTAAATGTCACTGTCAGTTTTGACAGTAGCATTTAAATGCCCCGATCGGAGTTTGAAGGTCCTGAACCATACCCTGCGATGCGATCGCGGGGTGCCATTCGGTTACCATGGCAGTTTGGGGGCCTTCTGAAAGCTCCCAGGGCTGCCATTGCAGATTGTCTATCAAGCCATGCCTGTGGTGTGGCTTGATAGATTATCTGTTAGATTGTGGTATAATGTAATACTATGGTATTACAACATACTGCAGGAGGGATCAAACATCAAAAGTTCTTGTCCCCTGTGATGACTAAAAAAGAATGATAATATCAGTTTAAAAAGTTTTATTAATTATTTTAAAAAATTAAAGGTAATAAAAATGTAAAAAAAACATTTGTCATATTTATAATAAAAAAATCTAGATTTAAAAAAACTAAAACATATTTGGCATCGCAGTGTCCATAAAAGTCCAATCTATCAAAGTAATACATGATTTACTCTGCTCAATGCACGTTGCCAGGAAATAAATTACACAACGCCAAAATTGTGCTCTTTTGGTCACCCCATCTCCAAGAAAAAATTTAAGCAAAAGCAATAAAAAGGTCACATGTACTCCGAAATGGTACCAATAGAAACTACAGGACATTCCGCAAAAAATGAGCCCTCACACAACTATATTGACAAAAAATTAAAACATTATGTCCAAAGATATATTATTTTTTAAACGTAGTACGGCAAAAAAAAAAACGATATAAATTTGGTATTGTAGTAATCATACTGGCCCATAGAATAAAGTTATCATTACATTTTTGCTGCAGTGTGCACACTGTAGAAACAAGTGCCCCCCAAAGATGATACAATTGCACTTTTTCCATTTCACTCCACTTAGAACTTTTTAAACGTTTTTCAGTGCATTGAAAAATTTAACTTGTTCCACAAAAACAAGCCCTCAGACATCTACGTTGATGAATAAGTAGAGATAAGCGAGCACCAAAATGCTCGGGTGCTCGTTACTCGAGTCGACCTTCCCGCGATGCTTGAGGGTTCGATTCGAGTAACGAACCCCATTGAAGTCAATGGGCGACCCGAGCATTTTTGTATTTCGCCGATGCTCGCTAAGGTTTTCATTTGTGAAAATCTGGGAAATTCAAGAAAGTAATGGAAACTACACAGATACGGATAGGGCAGGCGAGGGGCTACATGTTGGGCTGCATCTCAAGTTCCCAGGTCCCACTATTAAGCCACAATAGCGGCAAGAGTGGCCCCCCTACCAATTTTTACTTCAGACAAACCCTCATTAGCAAGGCATACCTTAGCTAAGCACCACACTACCTCCAACAAAGCACAATCACTGCCTGCATGACACTCCACTGCCACTTCTCCTAGGTTACATGCTGCCCAACCCCCCCCCCCCCCCGCACGACCCAATGTCCACAGCGCACACCAAAGTGTCCCTGCGCAGCCTTCAGCTGCCCTCATGCCACACGCTGGCCTCATAGCCACACCACCCTCATGTCTATTTATAAGTGCGTCTGCCATGAGGAGGAACCGGAGGCACACACTGCAGAGGGTTGGCAGGGCCAGGCAGCGACCCTCTTTAAAAGGGGCGGGGCGATAGCCCACAATGCTGTACAGAAGCAATGAGAACTGAGAACTCCAATCCTGTGCCACCTCCGTCAGGAGCTGCAAACGTGGGCATAGCAATGGGAAATCCATGTGCCACACAGTATTCATTCTGTCAAGGTGTCCCATAGCTCAATCCACACTGCAAGGGAAAAGCCGTCAGCGCTCTGCCCCCTACCCAAGTCAGTCAGTGCCTTTGTGCCAGACAGGTCAAACACCGCAAAGGGAACTAAGTTTGCACCAACAGCATAGGTGGGTCCTAGGAAACCCAAGACATGAACAAAAAATTGATCAGAGCGGCCAAACATGGCAGACTTGCACCGCGCCCATGGCATAGGCCTCGGCCCACAGATTCAGCAATCCTAGGCTGGAAGCGGACTTTCACTGCACCCAGAACATGCCTCTGCACAAACCCTCAGCAATCGCGTGCCTACAGCGGACTCCAATGCTAGCGTAGCTGTGCACGTCTCATTAGCGCTGTATTGATCCTGTAGTTTGTCCCAATGCAGTGCCCCGGATAGTAGAGCTAATGTCAGATTAAATACAGCTGGGCTTTGGCCCACACTGCATGCCCCAGTCAGACTAGGGTTCTTTATAAGTAGACACAGGCAGGTACAACTCCGTGTGGACCGACAGCATGGGTGGGTCCCAGGAAGCCACCGGCGTTACATAAATAAATCCCATTGCATTGCCCAGCACAGCTAAGGTAACGTCAGATTAAATGCAGGTGGGCTTCGACCCACACTACATGCCCCAGTCTGACCGGGGTTTTTAATACATAGACACAGGCAGGTACAAATCCCTAATGCGAAGTCCGTGTGGACCCAAAGCATGGGTGGCTCCCTGGAACCCACCGGCGGTACATAAACAAATCCCATTGCAGTCCCCTGGGCAGCAGAGCTAACGTCAGATACAATACAGGTGGGCTTCGGCCCACAGTGCATGCCCCAGTCAGACTGGTAATATGTACCTTAACAGTAACCGCGTTGGTGAGAATGTGGTGGCGACTGCGGACCTAGTAGCGCGGTTTTATTTATTTGGTTTTCGGAATGTGGCCAGGATTAAGTGGGCCGTGGCGGGGGGACAGTGGGGGGAGCTCTCTTGTTGTGTCGTTAAAGGTGAAATTCTTGGACTGCCACCAGACGGACCAATGCAAAGGTATTTGCCAAGAATGTTTTCATTGTTGGAGGAGGAGGGGGATGTTTTTGAGGCACTACGTGTCCTCTCCACGTGTCCGTGGTTATATGCACCTTAACAGTAACCGCGTTGGTGGGAAATGGCCTCGCTGCCATCATGTCTTTGGAAAGCCTCCGTTTCCACACCCTAGTGACATAGCATTAGCAGCTGTATAGGCAGAGCCCAGAATTAGTAACATTTCAGCGGTAGCATTAGGGACATATCACTAGCAGCATTATAGGGGGAGCACAGTATTAGTTCCATTTCAGTAGTAGTAGCAGTCCAGACAGGCCCCAGTAACAATTCCGAAGCAGCAGTATAGGGGGAGCACAGTCTTAGTTCCATTTCAGTAATAGTAGCACTCAAGACAGGCCCCAGTAACAATTCCGAAGCAGCAGTATAGGGGGAGCACAGGCTTAGTTCCATTTCAGTAGTAGTAGCAGTCAAGACAGGCCACAGTAACATTCCCGTTGCAGCAGTTTAGGGAGATAACAGTCTCTTTCACATTTCAGTAGTTGCAGTATAGACAAGGCCCCAGTTACATTTATGTAGCAAAAGTGTAGGCCAACCCCACACACCTTGCTGTACCATGAGTGCAGGCGAAGCCCTTAAAAATTACTAGGATTACACTGTAGGCGAGGGCCCAAAGAAATTGCTGTACCAACAGTACTAATGTACCTCAGAAAAATTGCCCATGCCCAACCAAGAGGGCAGGTGAAACCCATTAATCGCTTTGGTTAATGTGGCTTAATTTGTAACGAGGCCTGTAGGCAGCCCAGTTCAAATAAAAATTGGTTCAGGTGCAAGTTTCAACGCTTTAATGAGAATTGAAACGTATAAACATTGTTTACTAAAGTAATATGACTGAGCCTTGTGGGCCTAAGAAAAATTGTCCGTTCTGCGTGATTACGTGAGGTTTCAGGAGGAGGAGCAGGAGGAGGAGGATGAATATAATACACAGATTGATGAAGCTAAAAGGTCCCCGTTTTGGATGGTGATAGAGAACGATGCTTCCATCCGCGGGTGCAGCCTACGTATTGTTTAGGTACCGCTGCTGTCCGCTGGTGGAGAAGAGAAGTCTGGGGAAATCCAGGCTTTGTTCATCTTTATGAGTGTAAGTGTTACCATGCAGGGCGGCGCTGGGTCCCGCGGCCGGCGCGCGCCGCTCCGAGGTCGGTGCTGTCAGGGATCTCTCGGCGGCGTGGAGCAGCCAGCGTGCAGCGGCGTGGAGCAGCCAGCGTGCTGCGGCGTGGGCGTGTCCGCCCGTAGGGTGCCGCCCGCTCTCATCCACCTCCCTTATGCAACAGTGGGAGAGTTGGCTCCTCCCACTCTCCGCCCCGGGGCGGAGGCTTTTAGTTAAAAGGCTGGCAGTGACCTGAACTCACTGCCAGTTATTGGTTCTGCTAGCCTCTAGTCAGGTCTATTCTAGTCTGTCCTAGTTGCTTGTCAGTATCTTTTTCGTTTGCCTGAGAGCTACACCTCCAGCCTTGATTCACCTAGTAGTTTTGTTGGTCTGTTACACCTGCCTCTTCTGTCAGCACTCTGTCCCCTGTTAGTAGTTCCATCTAGGCAGTCGCCAGGTCCCTAGCCAGTGCAGGGACTGCCGCCCAGTTGTCCGCCTGGGGTTAGCCAGGGCCGAGGCAAGTAGGCAGGGACAGTGGGGTGCAGGAGATCAGGGCACCCCAACTGGCGCTCGGGGGGCAGAGTGCCGTAACATAATAACTGGCCCTTTAAAACCGTTTGTCATGGAGGCGATCAGTTCCCTCACGAACCAGCTGCAGGCCCTGGTGCCTGTGATCCAGGATTTATCCGCCCGCATGGTGGCCCAGGAGCAGCGGGGGGTGTCGCAGGGGTCGGACGCCTCAACCAGCCCCGAACCCAAGTGCCCTCTTCCCGAGGTGTTTTCTGGGGAGAGGAACAAGTTTTTTGTCTTCCGACAGGCATGTCGCCTGTTTTTTCGCATGCGTCCCCGTTCTTCCGGGTCGGAGGCTCAGAGGGTCGGGCTGATAATGTCCCTGCTGCGGGGCTCGGCCCAGACATGGGCTTTCTCCATCCCCGAGGGTTCCTCCTGCCTGCGGTCCGTGGACTCCTTTTTTCAGGAACTCGGGGGTATCTTCGACGAACCGGACCGAGCGGGGTTGGCGGTTTCACGGTTGTTGGCGCTGCGGCAGGGGTCGTCGTGTGTGGAGGATTATTGCTCCAACTTCAGACGCTATGCGGGGGATACGACATGGAACGATAGCGCGCTGAAGGACGTTTTTCTGCAGGGCCTCTCGGACGCAGTTAAAGACCTGTTAATTTCCCATCCCGTTCCCGGGTCCTTAAGGGAGGCTATGGAGCTAGCGGTGAGGGCAGATAGGAGGCTCAGGTCTAGGAAGCAGGACAGGCAGACCCGTAGAGTCAGGGAGGTCAGTGGCCCTGGTCCCTCCTCCTCCTTACCAGTCTCTGCGCCCGAGCCGATGGAGGTGGACCCGCTGGACCCCAAAGAGCGACGCCGGATCCGTTTGTTGCATCGCCTCTGCCTCTACTGCGGGAAAGCTGGACATCGGGTGATAACCTGCCCACTGAGGTCTCAACGCCCGCAGCCGGAACCGGCGGAAAACTCCGAGTCCTAGGCGATTGCAGGGAGGATCGCCTAGGACTTCAGGTACTTCCTAAACTTTTGGTACCGTGTCATGTGAGATTCTGGGATTTTTCCCGATCAGGGCGGGCGTTTATTGATTCCGGAGCAGCCGCTAACTTGATAAGTCTGGGTTTTGTCCGTTCTCTGATGGCGGAATTTGTGGCGTTGAAGACGCCAATTCATTTTACCAGCATTGATGCTACCCCTCTCTCTACAGGCTTGGTACGATGGAGGACCCCAAGGTTACAGTTCACGGTGGGGGTCCTCCACTCGGAAGAACTGTCTTTCTTGGTTATGGAAAAAATGTCGGTTGATGTGGTGCTTGGTATGCCCTGGTTGGCACTGCACAACCCCCAATTTGATTGGTCCACCCGGGAATTGACTCATTGGGGGTCATCGTGTCACAATCACCTGTCTACCATAGCTGTGTGCTCCGCAGATACGGTGCTCATTCCGGAGTATTTGTCAGACTTTCAGGATGTATTCTCCAAACAACTGTCTAAGGCCCTGCCTCCTCATAGGGAGTGGGACTGTGGTATCGACCTGATTCCCGACGGTCCCATCCCTAAGGGAGCCATTTTCAATCTGTCAGGTCGTGAGCATGAAGCCCTCAAGTCCTATGTCTCGGAAGCTCTGGCCAACCGACATATCCGGCCGTCCAGGTCCCCTGCCGGGGCAGGTCTCTTCTTTGTAGAGAAGAAGGACGGGACACTAAGGCCTTGTGTGGATTATCGGGCCTTGAATAAAATCACTGTGAAGAACCAGTGCTCCTTGCCCCTAATTCCTGACTTGTTGAATCAGGTGGTAGGGGCTCACTAGTTCTCCAAACTGGACTTAAGGGGGGCTTACAATTTAATTCGCATCAGAGAGGGAGATGAATGGAAGACAGCGTTCAACACCCCGTTAGGACATTTTGAATGTCTGGTCATGCCTTTTGGACTCTGTAATGCCCCCGCTGTGTTTCAGGGTTTTATGAACGCAGTCTTCCACGACTTCCTGGGGGTATTTCTGGTCATCTATCTGGACGACATCCTGGTGTACTCACCTGACTGGGACTCACATGTGCGGCACCTGAGGTTGGTCCTGACCCGTTTGCGCGAGTATCAACTTTTTGTCAAATTAGAGAAATGTACATTTGGCTCTAAACAAGTATCCTTCCTGGGTTATGTAATCTCACCCACAGAGATTCAGATGGAGTCTGATAAAGTAGCAGCAATCTCCCAATGGGTCAGACCCGACAACCTCAAGGCTCTCCAGCGGTTCTTAGGTTTTGCAAATTTCTACCGCAAATTCATTAGAAATTACTCAGTTATTGCTCAACCTCTGACCGACCTGACTAAGAAGGGGGCTGACTTGGGTAAATGGTCGCCTGCAGCCCTTGAGGCCTTTAGCCGTCTAAAAAAGGCATTCACGACTGCCCCGGTGCTAATACAGCCGGACGCACGACTACCCTTTTTTATTGAGGTAGACGCGTCGGAAGTGGGGACAGGAGCAGTATTGTCGCAGGAAGTCAGTGGGAGGTCTGGCTATAGCCCATGTGCGTTCTTTTCGCGAAAGTTCAATTCAGCAGAGCGCAACTACGACGTGGGTAACCGTGAATTGTTGGCTATCAAATGGGCTCTGGAAGAGTGGCGACACCATCTTGAGGGTGCTAGACACCCAATTACCGTATATACTGATCACAAGAATCTGGTATATCTCGCCAATGCGAAAAGACTCACTGCTCGTCAAGCCAGGTGGGCGTTGTTCTTCGCCAGGTTTAACTTCGTCGTGACATATATCCCCGGAGAGAAGAACGTGAAGGCGGACGCCCTGTCACGGAGTTTCGGGGTACCAGACAGTGGGACCATGACTCCCGAGAATATCTTAGCCCCCGGCGTGGTGGTGGCAGCTTTAGAGTCTAACTTCGTCCCTCAACTACAGGATGCTCAGCAGGACGCTCCGTCAGGGGTGCCGGAGGGCAGATGGTTTGTGCCAGAGACCCTACGCCCTAGAGTCATGGATGAGTCCCACTCGTCGGCTCTCGCCGGGCATCCAGGGTTCCAGGGGACCCTGGAGCTTTGCTCCCGATACTTCTGGTGGCCAGGCATGTCTCAGGAGATCCGCAACTTTGTGAGGGGTTGCTCGGTCTGTGCTCGCAATAAGAGTCGGCGGCGTCCTCCGGAGGGTCCTCTGAGACCACTACCGGTTCCTTCCAGTCCCTGGTCTCACTTATCAGTAGATTTCATCACTGACCTACCAGAATCCCAGAAGTGCACCACTATCTTAGTGGTGGTCGACCGGTTCTCAAAGATGGCACATTTTGTGGCGTTAAAAAAGCTACCCTCGGCAAAAGAATTCGCCACGATTTTTGTAAAGGAAATAATTCGCCTACATGGGGTTCCCCAAATTATTGTATCTGACCGCGGGGTTCAGTTTGTGTCGCAGTTTTGGCGTGCCTTCTGCAGAAACCTGGGAACGTCGCTTTCCTTCTCGTCAGCGTTCCACCCGCAGACTAATGGTCAGACTGAGCGGAAGAACCAAGACTTAGTGCAATATTTACGGTTGTTTGCTAGCGAAAAGGCTTACCAGTGGGCAGAGTTCCTGCCGTTGGCAGAGTTTGCACTAAACAACCGCCTTTGTTCTTCTACTGGGGTGTCTCCATTTTTTAGTGTATACGGTCAGCATCCTCGCTTCCTTACAGCAATCCCTACTCCGTCGCTCTGTCCGGCAGCTGATGACGCCACAGATACGCTTCGGGGAGTATGGAAAGAGGTGCAGAGAAACTTGGAGGCAGCGGGGGCCCGTATGCAGTTGCGCAGTGGGAAGAGTTTGTCTGTGTCTGAACCTTACAGGGTGGGACAGAAGGTATACCTGTCTTCTAAAAATCTCAAATTGCGGGTCCCGTCCTTAAAGCTGGCGCCACTTTACGTGGGGCCGTTTGCCATCACACGTGTGGTGAACCCACTCGCCTACGAGCTGGGGTTGCCAGCCACATGGAGGGTTCACAGGGTATTCCATAAGTCGCTGCTGAAACCTTTTGTCCCTTCGGTGATACCCACCTCCGGTCCCCCTCCGCCCACCCTGGTCCGGGATGAAGTCGAATACGAGGTCCAGGAGATACTGGACTCTCGTCGGTGTCGAGGAATCCTACAATACTTGGTGGCCTGGAAGGGTTTTCCACCAGAAGATCATTCCTGGGTGGCCGCATGTGATGTTCATGCTCCCGTGTTGGTACGGCGGTTCCACCGTCGTTTTCCAGATAAGCCTGGTCGAGTTTCCGGGGGCCCGGAGGTCCCCCGTCAGAGGGGGGGTAATGTTACCATGCAGGGCGGCGCTGGGTCCCGCGGCCGGCGCGCGCCGCTCCGAGGTCGGCTTCGGCGTCCCGGAGCGGTGCTGTCAGGGATCTCTCGGCGGCGTGGAGCAGCCAGCGTGCAGCGGCGTGGAGCAGCCAGCGTGCTGCGGCGTGGGCGTGTCCGCCCGTAGGGTGCCGCCCGCTCTCATCCACCTCCCTTATGCAACAGTGGGAGAGTCGGCTCCTCCCACTCTCCGCCCCGGGGCGGAGGCTTTTAGTTAAAAGGCTGGCAGTGACCTGAACTCACTGCCAGTTATTGGTTCTGCTAGCCTCTAGTCAGGTCTATTCTAGTCTGTCCTAGTTGCTTGTCAGTATCTTTTTCGTTTGCCTGAGAGCTACACCTCCAGCCTTGATTCACCTAGTAGTTTTGTTGGTCTGTTACACCTGCCTCTTCTGTCGGCACTCTGTCCCCTGTTAGTAGTTCCATATAGGCAGTCGCCAGGTCCCTAGCCAGTGCAGGGACTGCCGCCCAGTTGTCCGCCTGGGGTTAGCCAGGGCCGAGGCAAGTAGGCAGGGACAGTGGGGTGCAGGAGATCAGGGCACCCCAACTGGCGCTCGGGGGGCAGAGTGCCGTAACAGTAAGCCTGTCGGCACTGTCAGTAGACAGGTGGCTACGCTTATCCGTGATGATTCCCCCGGCCGCACTAAACACCCTCTGTGACAAGATGCTAGCCGCAGGGCACGC
Organism: Eleutherodactylus coqui; assembly: GCF_035609145.1. Taxonomy (NCBI): domain Eukaryota; kingdom Metazoa; phylum Chordata; class Amphibia; order Anura; family Eleutherodactylidae; genus Eleutherodactylus; species Eleutherodactylus coqui. The sequence goes on from NC_089838.1 coordinate 266,052,342, forward strand.
CAACACCTCCAGGGCATACAGCGCGAGTTTGGGCCACGTGTCCAGCTTTGACACCCAATAGTTGTACGGAGCAGAGGTGTCATGGAGGACGGTCGTGCGATCGGCTGCGTACTCTCTCACCATCCTTTTACAGTGCTCCCGCCGACTCAGCCTTGACTGGGGAGCGGTGACATAGTCTTGCTGGGGAGCCATAAAGCTGGCAAAGGCCTTGGAGAATGTTCCCCTGCCTGCGCTGTACATGCTGCCTGATCTCCGCGCCTCCCCTGCTACCTGGCCCTCGGAACTGCGCCTTCGGCCACTAGCGCTGTCGGATGGGAATTTTACCATCAGTTTGTCCACCAGGGTCCTGTGGTATAGCATCACTCTCTAACCCCTTTCCTCTTCGGGTATGAGAGTGGAAAGGTTCTCCTTATACCGTGGGTCGAGCAGCATGTACACCCCGTAATCCGTAGTGGCCAGAATGCGTCTAACGTGAGGTGAAAAACCAGAGACACCGCATGCAGCAGATATAATGTGTACTGTTTCCCTGTGGCGGGATGACGGCGGTCATGTAACGGGCGCAGCAGAGCCAGGAAACAATTATGCGCAAGCCTGTAGTGAGACCTAGGTGCGTATGACTGAGCTGCGCAATTCACAGCGCAGAACCAGTGAAGTGGACAAAGCCCAGTGGTAGGCCTTAAGTATTTTGCCTCAATTTTTTAAAATGGTGAGGTGAAAAACCAGAGACACCGCATGCAGCCGATATAATGTATACTGTTTCCCTGTGGCGGGATGACGGCGGTCATGTAACGGGCACAGCAGAGCCAGGAAACAATTATGCGCAAGCCTGTCGTGAGACCTAGGTGCGTATGACTGAGCTGCTGCAATTCACAGCGCAGAACCAGTGAAGTGGACAAAGCCCAGTGGTAGGCCTTAAGTATTTTGCCTCAATTTTTTAAAATGGTGAGGTGAAAAACCAGAGACACCGCATGCAGTGGATATAATGTGTACTGTTTCCCTGTGGCGGGATGACGGCGGTCATGTAATGGGCGCAGCAGAGCCAGGAAACAATTATGCGCAAGCCTGTCGTGAGACCTAGGTGCGTATGACTGAGCTGCTGCAATTCACAGCGCAGAACCAGTGAAGTGGACAAAGCCCAGTGGTAGGCCTTAAGTATTTTGCCTCAATTTTTTAAAATGGTGAGGTGAAAAACCAGAGACACCGCATGCAGTGGATATAATGTGTACTGTTTCCCTGTGGCGGGATGACGGCGGTCATGTAACGGGCACAGCAGAGCCAGGAAACAATTAGCTGGGTATTCATTAGCAACTACTACCCCCAACAGACACGCAGTAAACTGAAGACAGTCACAGGCAGCCCAAATATAGTATTTTTCCCCAATTTTTTTGAAAAAGCCCACTGCCTATATAGCCAGTTTACCTCTTTCCCTGTACCACTGTCCCTGCCTCACCAGTACTGCCCCTATACTGAGTAAAATGACTGCAGACTGAGGACGCAATGCTCTGCACGCCCGATCTACAAAAAAAAAAAAAAGTGCAACACTGCTAAAAGCAGCCTCAACAGTACTGCACACGGTCAGATGTGGCCCTAAGAAGGACCGTTGGGGTTCTTGAAGACGAATATAACAGCCTAACGCTCTCCCTATAGCAGCTACAGCAAGACAGCACTTTCCCTGATCTCTGTCAGAATGCATGTGTGGAGAGCCGCGGGCGAGGCAAATTTAAATACTCGGGTGTCATCTGATCTCCCCAGCCACTCACTGCAGGGGGGTGGGATAGGGCTGGAACGCCACAGGAGGAAGTTGTAATGCCTTCCCTGTGCTTCTATTGGCCAGAAAAGCGCGCAAATTTCTCAGGGAAGGAAATGTAATGGAGTCGAGTAATGAGCATCTCGAACACCCTAATACTCGAACGAGTATCAAGCTCGGATGAGTACGCTCGCTCATCTCTATGAATAAGTAAAAGAGTTATGATTTTTTAAAAGTAGGGAGAAGAAGACTAAAATGAAAGAAAAAAGGCCCGCTTCCTGCAGGGCTTATTTAGACGACCGTATATCGGCTGGGTTTTCACGCCGAGCCAATATATGGTGTCCTTGTCTGCAGGGGGGGAGAATGGAAGAGCCAGGAGCAGGAACTGAGCTCCCGCCCCTTCCCCGCCCCTCGCCACTGCCGTTGGCAGAACGGGGGCGGAGCTAAGCATCGGGACTTAGCTCCGCCCCCGTAGTCTAACTAAGCCCTAAGAAGGTAACTTTTATAATCCTGCTAAGGTTTTTGGCTATTCCCTTTCTTTCTCAAGCTGACATGACACTTCTTTCCCTACAGATACTCTATGGCTACATGTCCGTTCACTGGGACAATGGACAAACAGTTTGTATGAATACTTCTCTTCCCCAGAGACTGCTAACAGACATAATAATAAAAGATTGACCCAAAATATGAAGAAGAAAAAACATCAGAGTCAGGTATTATGAATGTAAATTATCTGGAGACAGATGTAAATGCAACCTAACAGTCTTCCGGGTAAAGACACAGTATTTCTAACATTACCCCCTAGTATTTAGCAGCATTACTGACTTTTAGGGCTCATTCACACGGTAGTATTTACGCTATGTATTATAAGCATATTTTTTATTTCAGTAGGTTCATCCACATATGCGTATTTTTCACGCAACTTTCAGTATTATGCAACAAAATAGGCCATAGAAATAAATGGTCCAGCGCAAATATGCAGCTATTTTGCCGTGATAAAACTCCGGTCGAAAATCACGACGATTTGAAACATTGGATTCCAAAGCATCCGTTCAGATGGGCAATTTTACCGATGCATAAAATTGGCTAGCTGAAAAAAATAGTGCACGCGGTGCACATTCTGGCCGGCTGCTTTTACGCGTGACCGGAAAAGATAGGAGCTGATTTCTCTCCCCCCTGGCTGACAGTATTCGGGGCCTGGCCGTCTGAATGGCCGAGAAAATCGGAGATGCAGCCCTGACTTGGTCGCAGCTGCCTCTCGTTCAGCGCCCATATGAAAGAGGTCGAAGAGCCAAAATACGCAGGGCAATGTGGGTTTTGGTCGCTTAAATACGCAGCGTATTTACACAACAGAAACCCACATATGGCCATGTGAATGAGCCCTTATTCTAATCAACACTGGAATTCTAACGTTTTCCTATCAACCCTCAGCGTTCTACAGAGTTTTCCTTACTAAACATGACATTTTTCCTAAATTCACAGGGTTGACTTTTCCATCCCCCTTACATATTTACTTTTATGGACTGTGGACAATATTGCCGTTTTACGTAAATTAGAATAGTTACAGATACCGTTATATTCCCTATTAATTTAGGAACATCTCCTCAACCTCAGTGGAGCAATTGCCAATAACACAGATGACCAGATTGAACTGACATCCTACAAACCGCGACATAGCCAGCCAGCAGATGAAATTTGCATCAGCTTAGAGAAGCGTGGAAGTACCCAGGGTCGAAATGTAAGAATATCAGACACACCACACATACTGAGTGTATAAGTGAATCTTATGAGACTTCTAATCATAATGCAAATTTTAAACATCTTTATCTTATACTAGAAGATAACCCTTCCCGGGACAGTGACTGTAATAGAAATATATTTAGGCTCTGTTCACATCTGCAGTCGGGGATTCTGTTTTCCTGTTCGGTCATAGAATAGATTCTAATAGGTTTTTAATGGCTTACTTTGTAATGAAAGTGTAATCATTTACAAGAGTAAACCGTTATGGCCCATTTACATGGGAACGATTATCATTCAGAGGTGTTCAAAAATTTGGACGATAGTCGTCACATGTAAATGCATGCAGAGACTGAACGACTAAGTGACAGTTGTTCAGTCATTCAGCGTCTGCATGCAGAAACCTGGATGACTAGACGTTCAGTATAAACAGCAGTGATTCAGTTCTAAATAACTATCTGCTTACAGTGAATGGAGGCGGCGGGGCGGAGGGGGAATACTTCCTGGCCGCTCCACCTCCATGCCAACAGCGCTCTGAACATTGCCAGCGATACTCGCTCCTGTGTAACAGCACAGGAGCAAACTTCACTGGGATGAACTGCTGGCTATCATTTGCCTAGCAGTTCGTCCCGTGTAAATTGGCTTTAAAAACCTATCTACGGCCCCAAGAGGTTTGCCTATTTTCAATTTTTGCCCCTATGTATTAGCAAGTTGTGCAGGCCTACACTAAGGCATTTACAGTATACATTCGATATTATATAAATATGTATGTAGGTAAATAAACCTGATTTGGTCTCTGTGGCTTTTAGGCATCAGGATTTAGATCAGTTTCCCAACCAGGGTTCTGCTGGAGTTATCATTCTCGTTCACTACTAATTGGGTAGTTTACAGTAATTTACTTTAGGGGTTACTCAATAGTAAAAAAGTTGAGAATTACAGGTATAGATGATGACTTTTGGGATAATGTTAGATTAGTCAATTTAGGGATCACCAATAATATCCACGTGTGTCCTCTACAAAAACAACCTACAGGCCTTCTTCACACGGTGGAATCTATGTTGGATTTTTTCAGATGAATTCCGCCTCAAAATCAGTTGTTGAAGTCCAAGGCTTCTTCTGTGGATTTGCAGTTCAGTTTCCAGTGAATCTGCATATGTATTTAGTTATTTTCAATGGCGCAATTCTGAATTCTTATTTCTTGACGCTGCATCCGCACGTGAATTTCAACTTGCACATCTACTTGTAGGACTATGGCACAGATTTACATGAGAGTCAATGAAGGAGTTTGAAACTTAAAAACAGAAGGAATAGCTCACCTTTTTGTGGTGCAACTTTCCATGTGTGATAATCCAAGTTCAAGATGCTTGTGGACCTCCAAGTGTAGCATACATGAAGAGAAATGGATAAAATCCAGCAAAGCAATCTAAAACAATTAGGGATGAGCGAGTATACTCGCTAAAGCACTACTCGCTCGAGTAATGTGCCTTAGCCGAGTATCTCCCTGCTCGTCCCTAAAGATTCGGGGGCCGCCGCAGCTGACAGGTGAGTCGCGGTGGGGAGCAGGGGAGAGCGGGCGGGAGAGAGGGAGAGAGAGATCTCCCCTCCGTTTCTCCCCGCTCTCCCCCGCCGCTCCTCGCCCCGCGCCAGCCCCCGAATCTTCAGGGAAAAGCAGGGAGATACTCGGCTAAAGCACATTACTCGAGCGAGTAGTGCTTTAGCGAGTATACTCGCTCATCCCTAAAAACAATATAAAGCATGCTATCGGTAAAAATGTCATCACTTTCAATGTGTAGGAAGCTGTGACGTTGATTACGTAAAGTTTTATAATGCTGGTGCTGGATTATATACATTGCTCTCCTTGAAGGCTTTTAGGACACGAGTTTGCTGGGAATTTGATGCAGATTGAGCTTTAAATCCACAGCAAAATGCGTTGTGTGAACAAGACCTTACTATATAATATACATAAATACTTAAATGTTTCTTCCTTCATAACTGAGCTAGTAATCTGATATAACGCTTTAATCCCTTTTCAGGGTGGTGAAAATCATCAGATATGTAATATTAAGGCAAGTATCATGAACTCACAAATAACTTGTCTGTCAGCCTTCTCATTACATGAGGGTGCATTCATATGAGCGAGTGTGATATAGATTTGGGAAACTCGGACTGATATCGCGCTTGCAAAGTTGCGATGTTCACTGTGAGTATGTTGCGATTTGCAAAAAAATCACATCGCATCACTGAAGATTTGATTTTCAACAGGAAAAATTACCCACTTAGTGACCGGCCCATAGTGTTTTTACATCCTAGCTAAGTGGGCTTTAATCCCCTGGGCTGTGGATGTGACAGCTCCCTGCTGTCAGCTGCCGTTATCCAATGGATAACAGTCATCACATGAAAGGGAAAAAAATGTAGAGTTTTAGCTTCCCTCACAGATTGTATCCATGAGGGAAACTGAACCTACGCACCTCCGTCCCCCGTGATGTCCCGTACCATGGAAGAACCTGATGGCGTAAAAAGTCAGGCGCATGCGCAGAAGGCTGGGAGCTTTAAAATCTCTCTGCTCCCGGCTAGCATGAGTAGTCAAGATCAGGGAGATGTTACCGGGCACTGCTGTATGCGGTTCCCGATTGCATGATCGCCATTATCCAATGGATCGTGTAAAGTAAATAAAAAGTCTAAAAACAGAAAAAAAAGTTTCATCTCCCCTCATGGATCATATCCGTGAGTGGAGATAAAATTACGTACCTAAGGCCCCCGGATTTATCCGCGGACCTCACCCTGGCGGAAAAATCTGAGTAACATTAGTGCTCCCCCGCAGCGGAATTTCACTCGCAATACTCCGTCCTGCCCGTGGACACTCAGCCTAAAGCTGCAGGTTGCATAGGCTCCTTCTGCATGAAAGTAATACTTGGGTCCAGGCTATCTTTTTTTTAATACGCTTTTTTTTCTTTTTTTCAACCCTTACCTACCATGTGCCATTTGTAATACTGGTGTCTTTTCATCTAGTAAAGGGGCTTTGTGTCTCCCCAGATACCAGGGCCCAGATGCAACAGCTACCCCTCAACTCCTATAGCTATGCCCCCGTGCTGTGCAGTCGTATTATTACCATTAAACGATTGATAAAAGTTTGAAAGCAGATCATATCTTGAGCAATGGAATACAATTGTATTAGTTTTGCTGGTACTTCATCTATGCAAATGATAGACAACTAGCATCCTGAGGGACAATGCAGCCTCTGGGTCCCCTCTTTTACCTGTGTACTTTCAATACACAGTTCTTTGTGCTAGGATTACTGAATGGTTATTATCTCCCCCGTGTTCCTGAAAATAAGACCTACCCGTAAATAAGCCCTAGTATGATATGTTTCAGGGTTTTTGAGCATGCAGAATGATTTTTTTCAGGATTTGTCAGGATGTTTAAAATATAAGCCCTACTCCAAAATTAAGCCCTAGTTACAGTTAATAAAAAAAGTCAATTTAAATAGTGTCCAAGCAGCTATACATGTAAAAAAATGAAATCTTTTGGAGCACCCTGTTTTATTTTGGGGGAAGCAGGGTATACACATTTAAAGCATATACACAGGATCTGTCATAAATATTATCCCTAGTAGACTGGGGATCCTAAGAAAAGTGGTGATGTAGCTGTGTTAACTCTTCATTACATCAAATACGGGATACAGAAACAACTGGGCATACTCATTCTGCAGTTTCTGTATTTCCCATACGCTCTAATTCAAAATGAACGTGTGTAGGTACTTCTCTGCTAAAAAAAAGGGGGACATTGAATGCATTTTGTGACCAAGCCCCCCTATAATAAGGTATGTTTGCTACCACTGATCTATACCATGGAGGTTGGGTTATTAGTGATCATGTTATGACACTATAATATGACATCTATGTATCTGCAGCACTTGTGTATTCTCCATTCATCTGTGTGTTCTATAATACAGCATGTTTAGTATGTTTCTTATGTTTGCAGTGTTACATTGACGGTCCATTTGGAACTCCAAGCCGGAGGATCTTCACCTCAGACCATGCAGTGCTGATTGGGGCAGGAATAGGCATAACTCCATTTGCTTCAATTCTGCAAAGCATCATGTACAGGTTCATATGCAATGAAGTGTCCTAAGCCTCATTTTGAAGGGATGTTTACGTATTTGTATAAGGCTAGTGGTACATTACTGTATTTTTGGACCATGTGCTGTCCATGTAATTCTATGTTTCAGTTATAGCCTATGAGGCTATGCAGGGGTGTAACTATAGGGGATGCGGTTGTGCCCGGGTGGGGGGGCCCATGAGGCCTCTCTCCTCCACACAGGAAGCCCAGTACTATGAATAAAGCATTATAGTTGGGGGCCCTGTTACAGGTTTTGCATTAGGGCCCAAGAGCTTCAAGTTATGCCTCAGAGGCTATGCATATGGACATAGTCCACGTGAAAGGACTCATAGCAAGGACGAGAAATAGGACATGCCAATGCTTGTGAATGTGCTTTGTTTGTGTATATTGGACAACATAAGGACTGGTGTCTGTGTGTGCCACTAGTGTAAAGGCCCATTTACACCAGCCGATGATCAATTTAAAAAGTTGCTAATCAGCAATCGTTTTAGCGATAATCGGTGTGTGTAAATGTGCGCCCATCGTGCGCTTTTCGGGCATGGTTAGCTGATCATTAAATTCAAGCTAACCTGAAAATCGTCCTGCACTCTAATCAGATGTTCTCCACTTGGAGTGCTGATAGCATTTTTTCCCCATGGAGAACAAAATAATAGCCTTGGGCCAGTAACTGCATTCAGGAAGGCTTCATTTGCACACCTAATTGGTACTTAAGTATCTGAGTAGCTACTTAATACTTTATGCAAAATGATCGCTCAGAGCTGTCACTCAAACTGTCATTTGAGCGATCTTTGAACAATCATCTACTAGTGTACATGGGCCTTAAGGAGCAGTGAAAAAAATGCGTACAGCTTCTTTCTAGGATACAGCTCCACTACTAATTATGATTATAGTATTCTATCCCTAATTAACAGAAACAAATGTATTTTCAATGAGGATGATTATTCCCTGACAACGAAATAGTGAAGTAAGACTACTGTTTTTACTTATTTTTTTTATCTTTTGAGCCTAAAATTGACTACAGTTCTGGTGGACTAAGAAGATCGGTATGCAGAATAAGAATTATGTTTTATATACAATAGATAATCAGAACAGCACCATAGTGCTTGATAAACTATATGTCTGGTGGTGTGATAAAATCAATTCTAAGTTCTTTTTGTATATAGTTTTTTATGCTGTTTATATTATTTATTGTGTATGTAAAATCATGACGCACTATCCATAGCCATTAGAACCATCATTCTATTTGACACAAATAACAACAAGTGTAAATTGATCCTGATGAATCTAATTTATACATTCTAAGCATTTAGATTTTATATCCAATAGGAAAACTTTTTGGATATGGCATGACATATATCCGTTCCTTCTAGCCGCCCGTATAAGAAACAAATCCTTGTAGAGACATAGAAGCTCTCTGCTTTCATTCTTCAACACGTTATGATGGATTTTTGATTTATTGAATTGTATACTCACGGTCATGATATTTTTGGATATATATTAACATATTTCTCACTGAAAAGTCACATCTAACTAATCCCCATCTGTGATGTCACTCCGCTCTTGAAAATGGAATGCACGTTTGCACTCTAAACAATAGACCTGAGATTGGAACATACGTAGCGTTCCACGCACCATTCTACACAGCGCTTTATGTACTGCCCCACGTGACCGAACAGAGACAAACTCTCCTCCCATCCAATTACGTCCTATTGCCGGTGTCCGATACAAGACGGACTGTAAGTATAGTATGGCTATATAGAAGTGTGTTATTGAAAAAGGCGTTCCGATACTCTGAAACGCGTTGTATTTGAAAAGCTGCATTAACATTTTTTTAGATTTAATAATCATATAGACCTATTGGTCATTTGATTGCAAGCTAAGCCTGTGTCCGAGAACCTTTGCTGTTTATTCGGTCTAAGAATTATGTTTTGGACTATGTTCTGCAGATTCCATCACAATGGAAGAAAAAAATAGTGTGCCAGACAAATCAGTTTTGGTTTTTTTTTCAGACAATATGACAGATTCTGACTGACCTGGTTATGAGTCAGTGAGGTCCGTAGGGTGCCATTGGTGTCCATCACGTGACTGAGCCAGAACTACATTGTGGTTACTGTTTTTAATGGGAACCACAATGCAGAAGTGAACACAACCTTATAAATAGTTGCTTTTAATAATGTTTGTAATTTTTCTTTTTAAGGCACATTTAAATGGCCTTTACATAGGCAGATGACAGCTGTATTGGAGACGATACATATGGTATCATCGCTATCAGGAGTACATCCTCTGTTTACACTAGGAGAAGTGCTGCCAGTAATGATAATTTCTTACACAGCATTTGCCTGTTCATCGGCTGATTGTTGGCACATTTGCACAGCCCGATGATTGGACAAATTAACATGTGAGCTCAATTATCAAGCCATGTAAAGGGCCCTTAAGACATCCTGATGATCTCTGATTTCCTTTCCAAAGATTTGGTTTGGCAGCACTCCAGGAACAGTCCTTTTGTGTTCGTTCGTCCCATTTTCAATGGGTAAACCATAAACGACTAACACTATTTGTCTTTAAATGGCTTATTAAAATAATGTAATACCATTACAGCACAAATAGCTTCTAAACGCTGTTCTGTACAATTGTCTTATAGGCAGGAGCTGCATTTCTTTACCCCAGGTGCTGAAATGCTTTCTCTTGATAAAACCTGAGAGTGTGTTATGTGCTTGAATAAATAAAGGAATTAGAACTTAAAGGAGCTTCATACTTTTCATCTCAGTGTTTGCATCAGGTAGCAACTAATATTTCTGTCTGACCTTCAAATACTACAGGGCAGGGGCGTAACTATAGATGATGCAGGGGATGCGGTTGCACCCGGGCCCAGGAGCCTTAGGGGGCCCATACGGCCTCTCTTCTCCATATAGGGAGCCCAGTACTATGAATAAAGCATTATAGTTGGGGGCCCTGTTACAAGTTTTGCATCGGGGCCCAGGAGCTTCAAGTTACGCCTCTGCTACAGGGGTTAGGCTCTACTCACCACTTTAACCATAAAGTTGGTAGTATGTATATAAATTGTCATTTGTTTGCAGAGTACATGTTTGGATCCATCTGAAAATAAAGAACGATCACATAGATGCTAAATGTTTACAGCTATATAACAAGTGTATACTTTTTTGACAATCTGGTGGATAGATTTGTCAGAAAGTACACAGGTGGTATAAAGTTGCATTCCTTTCGCACCATATGTTTGTTTTTTACAAAAAAAATATATACAAAAGTAGAATGAATCCAACCTTAAAGGAATATTCCCATCTTGGCAAGTTATCCCCAGGAACTGCAGCGACCCCCAGTGATCCAGAGATATCGCCCCGGCTTGTCCCTAAATTTTGAGAGCAATTCGCTTCAATGAGAACAGCTGGTGATAGTCAAGTTCCAGTACTTCACAATCTCTAGCGAGCATTCCCCTTGAAGTGAATATGGATAGGTTAAGGATTGCAGAGACAAGAATACCCATTTGAGGCCCATTTACTTGACTCGACGATCGGACATGAATGTATGTCTGCCTGAGCGTTGCACCATATGAATATGTACCTGAGGCCTCATTCACATGAGTGCTGTTTTAGCGCATTAGAGGCACGCAAAGAAAGCGCGTCCATTAGAACCAATGGTTTCCTATAGAACCGTTCAGATGAAGGAATTTTAGATGGGCTAAATACTCACACCTAATAAAGATAGGACATGTGACTGCAAAGCTCGCATCTAAGGTCAATGTTGCAAGAAAAGATAGGACCTGACCTATCTTTGGTGCGTGCTGCGCAGGAGTTTTCATAGACTCCTATGGGAGCTGGATAACACGCACCATGTAACTCCGAGAGGGCAATTTTACTGCTAATAAAAAATTATCTGGAAATGACCCGTTCACGCGATCTTTAGTGCAGTATAGCCGCGATCTTTTCATGCACCTATACTGCGCTGCATTCCCACGAACGTATATCGGCTCGGTTTTCACGCCAAGCCGATATACGTTGTCCTCATGTGCAGGGGGGGAGGATGGAAGAGCCAGGAGCAGGAACTGAGTTCCCGCCCCCTCTCTGCCTCCTCTCCGCCCCTCTGCACTATTCGAAATGGGGAGAGGCGGGATGTGGGCGGGGCTAATTCTCACAACTTAGCCCCGCCCCACCTCCTTTCATTGCAAATAGTGCAGAGGGGTGGAGAGGAGGCGGGAGCTCAGTTCCTGCTCCTGGCTCTTCCATCCTCCCCCCCTTGCACACGAGGTCGACGTATATCGGGGAATGCAGCCTAAGGGCGAGCACCCACTGGCGTTTGCGTTTCCTGCGGGAAAAAAACGCAGCGTTTTCGCCGCGTGTCCCGCGGTTTTTCCGCGCGTTTTTCGCGGCGTTTTCGCGGCGTTTTCGCGGCTTTGCCATTAATTTCCATGGAGAAAAATAAGGACACATATGCAACTGACAGTTCCTATGTTAAAACCGCACACGCATCGCAAAAAAAACGCCAGTGGACAGGAACACATGTTATCTCTATGCCTGTGCAGGAAAAACGCAAAACGCAAAACGCAGGTAAAAAAACGCCAGTGGGTGCTCGCCCTAAAACAGCATTTATGTGAACGAGGCCTGATGAGTAGACAAACGAGTAAACGTTTGTCGGCTGATTGGCTTATTTTGCTGCAGTGAAAGATTATTTGTTCCTCATACAGCTAGCCTGGACTGTGTAAAGTCCATTTAAATGAGCAATGATGAATAATTAACGTCAAATGACAGGAATTGGCCCATGTAAAAGGACTCTTACACATACAGTATAGTCATACAGTAAGGCTACCCACACATGGGCAGGTGCGATATCAGGCCAAGAAACTCAGCCCGATATCGCGCTCTCCAACGTGCGTTTTCACAGCGATGCTGTAAAGTAGCGATCCTTCAGCACATTGGGGGAATGGCAAGTGTTTCCCATTGTTTTCAATGTGAAACCTTGCATCCCACTCTCGTGCACAGAGCACGCCATGCGATGTGTTTTAGTGTACCATGGGTGTGGCGTTCTGAAGAAGTAAAAAGATAGGACATGCAGCGATTCTTTTCCTCACTGCTCATGTGTGACTATTCAAAAGAATGGGGTTCATAGACGTGCAAAATTTGTGAGTCTGAAAATGCACAAATCTCGCGTGAGTTTCTTGGCTGTATGAAACCCGCCTTAGAGTCTTTTTACATGGAACGATTATTGTCCATATTCTCGCTAGATCGCAGACATCTGAACGATTATTGGTCTGTCTAAATGCTTGCAGCAACCGTATGACGAACGAAAATTTGTTCACTGATCGTTCGTTTTTCAGTTTCTGTCAGCATGAAAACCAAATGACGATCGGTCTGTATGAACAGGCAGTCATCCATGACTGACTATCTGTTTACTGTGAATGTAGGCGAGAAGCCAGAGCAATCCCTAGCCCGGTCTGCTTCCATTTACTGAGTGATGATTGTTGCTGTGTGAAAGTACAGGAGTGAGTATTGCTGGGACGCCTGTTGGGCATGTTTGCGCCTGATATTAATGCCGTGTAACAGGGCGCTAAAGCTTGTTAAGATCAGATAAGTCAAAGACCAAGGCCCTGTCAAGGCCCTGTCCATGGGCGATATGTCACTGTGTTATCCGCGGCGATAATCTGGCTGCGGGTAACGCAGTGAACGCTTTCCATAGACTAACTATGGAAAGCGTAGCCCCATGTCCACAAGCGGAGAATCATAGCGTGGGATTCAAATCGCGACATGCTGCGATTTGCCGCAACTCTCCGCGGTGAGCCTATCTGTCAGATAGGCTCACCATGGAGACCTGTCATTTTTCCTCCCTGCTCCCCCGCGGCGGAATATCGCTAGCGATCTTCCACCTCGCCTGTGGACAGTGGGCCTAAGAAAAAGGACAGAACTGACCTGACTAACTCTAGAGTACAGTAAAGCTCGATTTGATGTGTCAACATGTCTACACTATTTTGTCATAATTCTGATTTGGCAGATACCGAATGAGGAAACAGAATTGCCCCAACTGCAAGTACTCCTGGTGTGAGACCTTGAAAGACAATGAGATGAAGCTCAGAAAGGTAGGCGCTATATGAAATATGTGGGAATATGTGGGAACTGCTATGTGATAAATGGGAGAACCCCTTCCTGTCCTTATGACCTATTTAGACAAATAGACAACCTAGAGTAGGATTTCCTGAGAAAGACCACAATTCTCATGCAGTGACCATTGCAGGAATAATGCAAGGCCCCCTACAGCTGATTCCTGGGGTTTCCAGTGCTGGATGCATAGTGATCAGATGATTGCCAGTGGGTCCTCGTTTAGAGAAGGGGCTCTCCATCAATGATGGCTTGAAGAAATATCTAAATACAAAATTATGGCATACAAATATTTTCATACCACAGTAAGGCTTGGTGCACACTAGTGTATTTTGGGGCCATGTGCTGTCTGTGCAATTCCCCAGGTAGCACACGGCCCCATTATAACGTATGAGCTTATACATGTGGACTTTTTTTTTCAGATTTGGCGGACAACAAATAGGACATGCCAATGCATGTGAATGTGCTGTGTCCATGTGTATTGGATAGCACATGGACAGCAATTCTTTAGGTGCTACTCATAGTTACAGGTAGTATGCTCCTAGCCTAACATGGACACTGAATACATAGACAACACATGCAACATGGAGATACTATGGGGAATTTATCATCAGTAGAATTTAGCTCTTTTTCCCGTCTCTAGTTTAAAATTCAACAAATTTATCAAATGTCGCATAATATGTATCTATACATATCTTTGAATATGTGTAGTGATGTGGAGTCACTTTGTACACCACTCAGCTATCGGAGTGAGACTGTGACAAATTTAGCAACTTTTTAAAAAGTTGAATTTTTAAAATCTGTCTAAAAGCCTCACTAAACTCAACCCCATAAGACATTTTCTTTTTTGTGCAAATCAATAGTAAATCTTTCTAATTTAATTTGCGCCAAAAAGTACAACTTACCCTAGACACAACACCAAAAATAAACCTGCCCCAATGTTCTTATATTTAATATACAATTTACACCCGCGTACAACAGGAAGGCGGATGATTGCACAATAGTAAATATCACATCATGTTTGATAGGTGGATTTCATCTGGATTAACAGAGACCAGAAATTTTTCGAATGGTTTGTCAGCCTGCTAACCAAGCTTGAGCTAGACCAAGCCGATGAGGAACCTGATGGTAAGCAGTTCTCTCCAGGACTGGATGTATCAGTCTAATTATAAAGACCTGGGGAATCTATGTTATGAAGATTATGATATAATACATAGTTGTATCCTTGGGTTTCTCAGGGGTGAAGTGAGAATTGTGTGACCTCTTGGGCAATAAGAGCCGTGGGCCCCTTACCAAGAGTGTGTTCACTTTTTTACATAACTTTAAAATTCTACAAGAGTTGTTCCATGAGACATAAAACCTTTCAGAATGCAGCTCCAATGGTGACTAGCTGATTGTCCCAGGCAGAGACGCAACTTGAAGCTCCTGGGCCCCAATGCAAAACCTGTAACAGGGCCCCCAACTATAATGCTTTATTCATGGTACTGGGCTCTCTATACAGAGAAGAGAGGCCTTATGGGCCCCCTAAGGCTCCTGGGCCCGGGTGCAACCGCATCCCCTGCATCCCCTATAGTTACGCCAGCGGTCCCAGGTCCTATTTCTGCCACCCTCAGCAAATAGTTGATTTTGCTGAGAGAAGCTGTAATTAGCCAGGCATTTCTTGGACCTTGCAGGGCACATCTAGTGATCGCCTTTCAGATGAATGGCAGTCTTTGTACTACAAAGATGGCTCCAAGTTCACGAGAACAGGAGCCACTCTTACAAAGCAAGTTTCTGTTCCGTCTGATAAAGGGGGATCCTGAGCAAGGGACTCTAGTCTATAACATTGATGTATTTTTGGACAACCCTTTAATGCATCTATTTATTATGTTCAATTCATTTAAAGGGTCACTCCAATGATTTTTTTTTCATTCATTATGTTGCTAGCCCCCATTATGTATTTGGGAGCTAGTGTTACCCTGTGTAGTTCTTCCTTTCTATTGGAATCTCCTGGCCTCTTTCTCTTCAGGTGGTCATGTGATCTCAATTCTGACCAGCTCAGATTTAGTTGGGTTTATGTATTCTCAAGTTAGTCAGTTTTTAAGTCAGTCTTGTGTGATGGGCCCTACCACACAAGCTCTTTAGCGGGAGACATAGACACTCCAAACACAGTTACTGCTGATGATTAGTGGCTCCTGTCACACAGTTAGAATGAAGGAGATGATAGTTCAGCTTCCTGATTGTTTACTTATGGTCTGCAGCTTATTTAGATGAATATATAATACAGATTATAATGGCAGTGTCTTCCCTGTAAGCAAAGATCATACAGGCTTTAGTTGATCATGTGATGTTGTGCTGATGCGATATGGTGCCTGATTAGTATCAGACAGAAGGCTGTACTGCATGGAAGGGACTGCAATATACAGAGTAGAACTCCAGAGTGTGACAATTAGGTGAGGGGGGCAGGAATGAAGAAAATGTGTTTCTGCTGGAGTGGCCCTTCAAGTAAGTTTTCGGAGTATTACAAAAACTCAGAAAACTTGCAAAAAAAGCTACCGTAGTAATATTTATACTCTCAAAATTATTTGCTGTTTCTCTGCTACTAGTCTACAACACTCTGTGACGACACTAGGAGGAGCTTATTGCATGCATTTTTACCTTTCCAATGTAACACAATGGGAGTTGTATACATCTGTATACAGTCTCCTCCTCCTAGAGAGAGCTTTAGGCAGCCATAAATTAATCTAATTCTATAATAGGAATTTAAGACACCATTTGAGAAAAAAAAGAGCTCAAACCTACCATAAAGACATATGGCACAAATTCTCAGTAGAGGGCCGTGGCCCTCTATAACATTGTAGGCTCTTGGCAGTGCCGATTTGCGACATGGTCAGTTCATCTCTTTTATGGGACTTAAACTGGTTGTACCAGAATAGACTTTTATCACCTATTCATAGGATAAAAGGCTAGTAATTATTAGGAAATTATAGTACCAGTGTTTCAGGTGGTGCAATGTAGTGGTTCGTGATTTACAAACTTCAGCAGCTTGCTGAAGAGACATGTTCGCTTGTAGCTTTCGCATATGAGCTTCATGTGTTTTACAAACTTCAGCTGGTGGCTGAAGTGACGTTGCGGATTGTCGTTGTGTCATGTAAGTTGCATTAGTTTCCGGTGGCAATGAACACTCTGTGGTGACAGGTTTGCATGACAGCGACGGTTTGTTTCAACACTGGACAACGGTTGACGATTAGATGAAGGCTGGACTGGTGTTGCGGCAATAGCACTTGAGATGACCTGATATTATGTTCAGGAGATGTGAAGATAGTGATGGACTATGCTTGAATGTCGTTGGTCAATATGCACCGTCAGCTATGCATGCGGACATTTTTCAGGTTTCATTTATTAAAGTCTCCACACAGGTATCCAGCTGTCTCACAACCAGCTACAAACTGCCAGACTGAAGACTGCTGTATGCATAGCAACTGAGGCCACGGGGGTTTGTGTGGGATGTATTCCACCCATAATCCCTCATTCAACTCAGAGACTATGTGACTGATCACATGATGGTGACATCATCACAAGTTCTGTGAGCACACAAGCTATGTATGTGTAAATTTGTGAGGTGTCATTTATTGGAATCTCCACACAGGTACGCAGCAGTGTCACAACCAACTACAAACTTCCAGACCGAATACTGCTGCATCTAAAGCAACTGAGGCTGAGCAGGGGTTTATGGGGGATGTAGTCTGCGCATAATCCCTCATTCACTGCACAAGGAGGATAAAGGACCTGTGATTACATCACTGTCATGTGATCATAGGGCGGAGCTAAGAGCCGGGAACTGACATCACAGGTTCTGTCAGGCTCTGCATGTAACTCACACATCACACACAGAATGATGGACAAGTGATCGTTTGCACTTCGATAGAAGCCTGATTGGTGTAGGTCCCTTGTTCCCTCTACTCCTCACTGCAGGTTCACTGCACTCATTGCATTAAATGCATCAGTGGTCGCACATGCACAGTGCTGTTCCATGAATTTTCAATAGGACTGCCAGAGATAGCCAAGTGCTTGTATCTGGCTAGTCTTGTCAGCCCCATTGCAATGAATAGAGTGGCACTGCACATTTAGTATGATATCATTCTGGGTTGGTGCAGTGACAAGAAGAGGGGGACACAGGGGGGGACACAGGTTTTTAGGATCAGTAGGCGTCTTAGCAGGTGAGACTCCTACCAATCAAACCTTTATTTCCTATCCTATGGATAGGGGATAAAAGTCTACTATGGTACAACCTCTTTAGAGCTTATTGACACCTTTTGGGTAGCAACTTTTTTGTTCACTTAAATGTACATTTTTTGGGTTGGGTTAAAGATTTTGCAGTGTTTATCTTCTGCAACTTCTATATATTACTGTATATAGACATTGCAGTCTATGTCTCAATAGGGGATCCTTCAGTGAGGCTAGACTGATGGCTTCATTTTCAGCCCTTATCTGTTATCTTTTGTATATTCTTATCAGTTAATTTATGATCACAGTAAAGCCCCATTTACACACAACGATTATCGCTCAAAATTCATTCAAAAGAGGCTTTTGAGCCATATCGTTGTATGTAAGTGCTACCATCTTTCATTCTTCGGTTGAACGCTGATTTTTTTTAGGTGAGCATAAAATCAATTGTTTAGCTGAAGAGAGATAGCAGGGACCGCATGCTGTGTTCTCCACGGGGCCAGCTGATTACATTGTATTCAGCTGACAGCCCGTGACAGCCCATGAGAAAACAATGCAGCTGAGTGCAAAGTCCAGACTGCAAGCTGGGATTTGCAAACACCTGCTGGAGGGTTATTTACACACAAATGAAGGTAATAAACTGCTAATGGGTATTAGTGTTCATTAGCAGTTTATGCAAAACAATCGCTAAAACTGTCAATCTTTCAAGAAAGATTGTTTTTGCGCATAAATGGGCCTTAAAAATAACTTTTGTATTCATAAATTAGCAAAGCTAAACTAAGGCTCCTTTTACACAGGGCAATTGTTGGGGACAGTCGTCCCAACAGGAGCTATAACACTAGTCAACAACATTTTTGTTTCTGGTGTGTGATACATCAATTCTTATGGATTTTGGGGTGTAGAATCTGAATTTGCCTTTGGAGATGATGTATCATGTAAGGTTTTTATGTTAGTTTTTCTATTTTTTAAAAGTATCCAGATGTGTCTTCAGTGCATAAATCTGGGCCTCATGGGGAAGGCTTGCTTATTCCTGCCCGTAATTTGCAAACCACTGCATCGGACCTATCAGAGGAAAACTAATCAGAAGATGCCGACCTGTAGAAGAGTACAACCCAGAATCTCATGACTGATTGCCTCACTTCATAGAATAGAAGGAACTAAACTATTTGGTCCGTTATTTACAACTTTCTAAATAGGGAGCTAAACTATTGGCTTCGAGATTGAAACAATGGAACTTTGTAATTGAAGGGACAAAGACTTCAACTTTTAGATCAAGAAGTAGCCATGTATCTGAATATTTTGAATGCAGGATTCAGTGTGTGTGTATTTACACGTGAATGGTTCGATGATGGAGCTGGGTGTTCAGCGTAACCCACAGGAGTGGCGACTATTTATTGATTCCAGTACAACCAGCTTAAAAGCAATGCTAGTGCATAATGGCAATAAACTCTCATCACTGCCTTTGGCCTATGCAGTGGTCACGAGATAAACATATGAAAGCATGGCTTTGATACTGGAGGCATAAAGAATACTCCATTGGTTGAGCTGAGTAAAGTCATTTTGCCTCCACTTCATATCAAGTTGGGCCTGATGAAGAACTTCGTAAAAGCTCTTGATAAAGAAGGTCAGGCATTCAATCATTTGAAAAATGTTTCCCAAATTGAGCGACAGAAAGCTAAAAGACGGCATATTTGTTGGGCCACAAATCAGAAAATTACTGAAAGATCCAGCCTTTGATACTAAACTCACAAATCTCAAATTAGCCTCTTGGTATTCTTTCAAAGTGATTGTGTATGGCTTTTTGCGTAACGGAAAAGACAATAACTATGTATCCTTAGTGAGTGATCTGTTAGACAGCTACAAGAACATGGGCTGTAGAATGTTTATAAAAATTCATTTTTTACATTCACACCTTGATTTCTTCCCAGAAAATTTGGGTTCCTTCAGTGATGAAAGAGAAAAGCTTCATCATCCCATTTGTTTCAAACCAGATCAGTTTGAATATTGCAATATGTAAATCCCCGCACATACTCCCGTGCAGTTACAAGGAAGCGAGTATCACTGACTCACTCACAGAGTGGCCAGCAGGGGATTTTAGTCCTCGCTCTTCCCCGCCCCCTCTCCATTCACTTAACATAGCGGATGTTCAGTACTGAACTGCTGCTGTTTACACTGAACGATCAGTGTTCATGATTTTATGCAGCTTAAACGATGAACAATGACCATTCAGTGTAAACAGCAGCCGTTCAGCAGTACTGAACAGGTGCTGCTAAAGTGAATGGAGAGGGGCGGGGGAGAGCGAGGAGTGAAATCTCCTCCCGCCAACCCACCTCCTGCTGAGCGAGCCAGCGATACTCCATCTTGTGTAACAGCACAGGAGCGAGTATGTGCGGGGACAAGTGTCAGGCATCGTTTGCCCGACATTTGTCCCGTGTAAATGAGCCTTTAGTCTCACGTTTACAAATACATTACCAGAAAAACATTACTGAGTTCTGAATGTATATATTTTTTTGTACTTAAAACTAGTCAATATTTGCCAATACTGTATCTTGTGTATCTTGACGCCACCAGAAGTGTGGGTAGTGACAAGATACACTCAGGTTGACAGCTCGGCCACTCTCCCGTCTCAGGTCCTGCCATTCAGTAAAATGTGTTTACCAGGCGAGGGAATGTCGGCGGCACAGCGCCTTCCCCGCCGGGCTGCTTGCACTCGGCAGTGGTCTGGGGGTCAGTAACGGAGCGTTGCCTGAAGATAGTTGTTGCCGTAGTCGTGCCTCTACTGGTCTCTGTCAGTGGACTGTGAGTGGTGCAGGACAGTGATGGAGTGGCGCCGGCAGCACACACCTTTTCCCAGCAACCTGGCTGTAGTGGGCAGTGGCAGGGGACATTGCGGGAGCAGCAGAGGCACAGCGCCTTCCCCGCTACCCTCCCTGCACTCTACATTGCCGACTGAGGAAGCACCGGCAGCGCAGCGCGTTCCACGGCCGCCTCAAAGTAGCTACCAGGGGGAGCCGCAGCTGAACAGTACTCTGGCGGTGCTGCGTGAGCGGGAGCAGGGCGCAGCAGCGGGAACACCTCTGCCAGCGCACCCGGCTGCTTCGCCCACTGGGGGAGCGGCCGTAGGACTATAGTGTGATGGGGAGGGAGGGAGCCTGTCAGCTGTAAGGCATAGGCAAAGCACTGTCCAACTATTTATGCCAGGGATGGAGGGTTAGGGGTAGGTGTAACAGTTAGTCGTATAGATCTAAGGCTAAGTGGTACACTTAGCCCTCATCCTAAGCCTCCATCCCTCTCAGAAATCACTACAGCTGCTGCTCGAGTCTAGTGGGCTGCCAGGACCTGCAGCCCATCGAGCTCTGCAGCCAATCAGGTACAGGGGGCGTCAACCACCCTGTCAATCTTGACTCCACCAGTTCTTCCTGGTGGCGTCAAGATACACTAATACCGTCTCTGTGTTAGTGCTGTCTATCTCAGAAATGTGACATAATAGAATCTGATTCTTCCAATGAATTCAGTACCCTAAAATTAGCTAAATCAACATATTTGCAAACCAGAAACAGAAAAAAAGTTAAAATTTGTTGACTAGTGTAATCATTCAGTGAATGGAGGCAGAGTGGGCAAAAGAACACTTGCAGCCACCCGCCTCCATTAACAATAAAAAGAGAGTCGTTCATTGATGAATGACTACCTGTTTACACAGGCAAATCTTTGTTTTATTTTTTACCTGCATAAACTCAATGAGGGATGACAAACAAACGAATTATTGTTCGTTACTCAGTCACTGGAAGTATTTACACTAAATGATTAACGTTCAGCTTCCCACAACCCAGCAATAAATGGAACGACATTCTATGTAAAAGCCATCAGTCCAGCCTCACTGACAGATCTCCTATTGAGATTTAGACTGCAGTGTTCACAATATAGGGACATGTAGAAGAGAGACGTTGCAAAATTTTTTATTAAACCCCATTGCAAAAATGATTGTCAGCCCAAGCTACATGTATTTAAGTGAAAAAAGGTGACCATAACCTATAACACATCATCTATGGAAAGCTAACACAGAATTTCTGTTTTTGAAAATACCCTACAGTTTTTTTTCCTGTTTGCAGATGCCTCATTGCTATCCTACAAGCATTGTACCCTAAGTAGGTTCTCCCCCTTTTGGGGGGGCTCCCAGTATACATACACGATACAATGCTCAGTGCCATGATTCAAGAATCAAATCTTCTGCAATGTACATGAATATTTTCCACAACGAATGCTTTCAGTTTCCAGCCCCTTTCTCAGCCCCTTACTGACCAAGTGTCAACATGCAGCTCTAAAACAAGAGAAGCATGAAATCTTTCTACAAACAGCATGTCATGCCATTGTATATGTGCCAGTCAGTTACACAGCAACCAGATACACAGAAAACACTCCGACCAGAGAATGTTATGTAGAGGGTAGCCATGACATTGCAACAGTGCAAATCAATTAATCTGCTTCAATAGCTCAAGGTATTGCTGGCATCAAGGCAATGTCATACATTATAATGGAGGCAGGAATAGGCTTGGCATTATTATATAGTAGTGCAGAACTGTCTCACTGGACTTTGCTTTGGTCTACTGCCAGGTAGCTGAAACGTTACACACAATAGCCAGTGCTAAATCTGAGCTCTTATTTGGAAAACATACACCCATTGCTAATTCACAGGCAGATTTCTGGAGATGCATATGTACATGACGTCAGCTCTCAGCAAGAATGATATGAAAGCCATCGGACTACAGATGGCACTGGACCTTCTCGCCAAAAAAGAAGAAAGAGACTCTATCACAGGGCTGAAGACCAGAACCCAACCAGGGCGGCCAGACTGGAGTAAGGTAATATTCATTTACTGTACTTTGTTCTAGAACTACTTTGCTTGTCCTTCTTGTTACCAGAAATATATTTTATTATTTTAGGAAACAGCAATTCACCAATACAATGTTTCAGTCTGAAAAAGCTCATTCAAATCTAAAATGTTACATGGGTGAATAAAGGAACCTGGAACCGGAGTGCCGTCCTGCTGTTGCTTCCTATATTGGTTCATGAACTATGGATCAAGTCTTTCTTGGACGTGCCCTGTGTATAGAGATTCTTGTGCTGCTTTAACTTTTAACTAGTTATATTTTATTATTTTAGGTTTTCCAGAAAATAGAAGAAGAAAATAAGGGAAAAGTCCAAGTCTTCTTCTGTGGATCCCCAGCTCTGGCGAAAGTGATCAAGGCGCATTGCGAACAGTTCAACTTCAAGTTTTTCAAAGAGAATTTCTAGCACTTGGTTGCTTTGCATTGTAATATAGCTCCACATAAATGACCCATTATGTTAATGCATGGTTACTGTACTCTTCTGAAATATACCTGTAAATGTGTGCTAGACTTATGGATTGAGGTCAAGCATTGGGGATATTTAGGATATTTTTTATTTTGCCAAGTGGTTATCTCATGGCAATATAGAATTTGAACAGAGGCCACTATTGGTGTATTGCATGTGGTTTAAAAAGGCACACTTAAAGGAGTATTCTCCAGAATGACATTTGTCATCTATTTAGGGAATACATAGGTGATACATGTGTGATCATTGGGGACCCCACCGCTGGAACGCAAAGCAATCATAAAAACTGGACTCCTGAACTTGCTCCATTCACAGTTTATGGAACTGCAGTAACCGAGTACAGCACTTGGCTATCTCTGTCAGTCCCATAAACTTGTAGAATTGTGTCATTTCATGGGAATCTTAGTTTTACGATGTTCACGTTACGGTAAAAGTTGAACGTTATTTATTCTGAGGGAATAAATGAATAAAATTTTCACAGCATTCACAGGATAAATAATTTGATATTTTGAAATTTCCGACTTTTACAGATGCGGCAATATCAATTATGTTAATTTTTTATAGTTTTTATTTCTTTTATGTGAAAACTGGGAAAAGAGGGTCGTTGAACTTTTAACGTTTTTTAGTGTGTCTAATTTTTTTTTCCCTTTAACTTGTTTTTAGTTTGTTTTTTAGTCCCCATAGGGGACTTGAACTTGTAATTTTATGATCACTTAAACAATAGACTTCAAGACTTCAGTATTGCAGTATATTGTAATTTTATAGGGTGTCCATTAAGCCCTGCTTCATAAGCTGAAATACATGACAGCCCTGATAACCTTCTCAAAGCTGCAAGCTGTTATATGAACCCATTGGTTCCTTGTGATCACATTATGAGTGGATTTATGGGATACCAAAGAGCGCCTCCACACTCTCTGGCCACCTACTTAGATGCCAGTGTTTGTGTTGAC
The DNA here is from genome assembly GCF_035609145.1 of Eleutherodactylus coqui. Lineage (NCBI taxonomy): Eukaryota > Metazoa > Chordata > Amphibia > Anura > Eleutherodactylidae > Eleutherodactylus > Eleutherodactylus coqui. The sequence continues at coordinate 266,076,557 of NC_089838.1, forward strand.
CGTGGCATTTAAGCAGTTAAAGCTAGCTCCAATCGCTGCCATTGCTGGTGTTCCGCTTCATTCAATTCCTTATGACCTATGATAGTAACATAGTAACATAGTTCGTAAGGCTGAATGAAGACAATGTCCATCTAGTCCAGCCTGTTAGCCTCCTGTTTTGTTGATCCAGAGGAAGGCAAAAAACCCCAAGAGCAGAAGCCAATTAGCCCTTTTGGGGGAAAAATTCCTTCCCGACTCCCTAATGGCAATCAGACTGTTCCCTGGATCAACCCCTAATAGTTCCTACCTGCCTGTATACATGGATTAACAATTTAACTAGGATTTATAACCTATAATATCCTTCCTCTCCAGAAAGACATCAAGTCCCCTTTTAAACTCCTCTATGGATTTTGCCATCACTATGTCCTCAGGCAGAGAGTTCCACAGTCTAACTGCTCTAACAGTAAAGAACCCCTTTCTATGTTGGTGATGAAACCTGCATTCTTCTGATGGATATATCAGTCATAGGTCGTTAAGAGGGTTAAAAGCTAATCCAACTCTGCCTCTGCAATATGTAGAATACTTGCGTACTTAATGTTATTGGCCTTCGTCGTCTCCATAATCCAGAAAGCTCTCGAGCTGCACACCACTTTATTACTGTGTGATATCTGCATTATTACTATAAGTAGTGTGCTGTCCTGGAATTAACTACTCCTGGAGCTGCTGCTGTCACTTATCGCTCATTGGCAGATAAGCCAGCCTCCACACTTGTCAATGAGCAGGGAAATCCTGAGTGCTCCAACAAGTGGTTATGTCTTTTGCTCTTGTCCTCCCAGTGGTCCCCTTCAATGTCTTCATTTTGGCAGAAGAATAACAAGTAACTGCTAACAATCCAATTTACAAAGCATGACTAGTCATTTCATCTGTTTCTTATCTGCTCACACAGGCCCACAGGATTGCAAATTTATCTCTCAGGGGTCTCCATAACCAAGGCGGCATTGTTTGTATTAGACAAAAGGTAATGTAAATAGGGAAGCCAGTTATGAAGACAATTGAATGTCTATAAGAAAAAAAAATCATTCTAGCTGTTGTCTTTGACTTTGTTTAATTGTTCTATATATTGACCGCTATGGTATCCCCTGGGTGCCCAGACCGCCAGCGCACTCTGAACACTCAATTTTGACTTTTCTTTTATCGATTTTCTTATACACAAATTTTTGATGGATAACAATGATTGCAATTTAGTTAAACTGTATGTCTGTTTGTAATTTTACATAAATTACTATCATTGTTTTTTCAAAAACTAACAAAAATTACCCTCTGGTTTACAGTTAAAGGTGCAATAATTATGGAAAAACATACCCTATTAGACAGTTAATAAAGGAGGGAGTGGTTCCCTATCTCAAGACCTCCAGCAATTAGTCAAAGCAGAAAGATTGCTACTAGGTTTACGCCACAGATTATAGCTGACTGCTGAGGCTCTCGGCAGCAGAAAAATCAATGATCAGCTTATTTTTGGGGAACCCTTATACTGAAAAGGGATTGTTAATAGTGGATAAAACCTATTTACACTGAAAGATCAATGCATTAAGAACAGCTAGCACGTGACATCTTTTGATGGTGGAAGGCAACATTTGGCAGTCATGAGTAAATATGGTGACTTGAATGAATTTGACTGTAGGCAGATTGTTGGCGCCCAAAGGTGTGATGCCAATATTTTTTAAATAGTCGCATTTGTTAGCTGTTACCAAACCATGGTATCAAAAGTGTACCAAGACTAATTATACTATGGACAGACATCTGACAGAAGGTCACACAGCGGCAAGCCACGTGTGGTTGATCCTAGAGGTGTTGGGTGGCATGTTCAGCAACAATGTACCACAATGGATCAGCTGACCCAGCAGTGCAATAGCTGGGAAGTTAGAAAAATGTCTACAAGGACTATGTGGCATACCTTGTGTCAACTGGGGTTTAACAGCTAGAGACCGACAAGGATACCCGTGATGACTCTGCATCATCGCCAACAAGGTCTCGTATAGGCCCAGTAAAAACGTCAATGTATCTTAGACACATGGGAGAAGATTGTCTGAAGTGACAATTCCTACTGCGGGTCCACATCTGGCTTGAACAATAGGAAGCTTTATCACATGGGTGCATTGTTGGAGGTTCAAGAGGCTGGCAGTTGCGGCGTCATGGTCCAAGAAGCTTTTTCCTGACTTGGTCTAAGACCATTGGTCATCCTATCACAATCCTTGAATGGTGACTGCTACAGGAACCTGATAACTGAACATCTGCATCCATATCTTCAGGAAGTCTTCCCAACCACAGTACTTTCTTTCAACTGGAGAGCACTCCGTGTCATCAAGCTCGGATCACTAGGGAGTGGTTGAAGGAACAGGACAATGAATTCTCCACACTGCCTTGGTCCACAAACTCACCGGACTGTGTTACCCCATTGGACATGTTTGGGATATGCTAGAAAGGTATGGGAGATCTGCTAATCACAAAATGTGCACCAACTGACGGAGCTGCTGCAGGGGACATGGGTTAAGTTGAGTATAGAGAATGCTCACTTTGTGGAATCTGATTCTTGAGGTCCGAAAGCCGTGATTGCCCAAAAATTTAAACCAGCCCATTATTAAGTAGGTGTTCCTGATGCAGTGCTCGTTCAGTGTAAATAACAATCCGATTATTTAAATTTCTGAAATGCATCTTCGTTAGAAATAGTTTAAGTCTTAGAAGTCCGTCACCAGAAAACAGTTTGTTCAGTCAACCACTTTTCAGATTTATTCACTCTGAAACTGTTTTAATATCCCACAGTTGTGTCTTAGGATCCTTTTATACAAGCCGATATATTGTTTGAACAAGCAAATGAGCGAGTGCCATCACCGCTAGCTTGTTCGCTACCATACAGCCTCTTTAGACAGGCAGATACATTGTTGGCTCTTTCAAACGAGAATCGTTCAGTTGTTCACATTTGCTGTATAAGTGAATGAGAGGGACGGAACAAGCGCTGCTTCAACCAAACAAGAAGTGAACTAGCCAACTATGGTTTGCATTTAAGCCGCATTCCTTTTTGCGCTGGCGTATTATGGAATATCCACACTCTAATGTGAGTGAAACTGCGTAAGGCAATGTAATTGATTGCCTGTGAGTTATTGCATGTCACATGCCCGTATGGCGCATGCGTAATATGCGGTATTCATAAGCCCATGTGAGCCCGGCCTTAGACTGAACAATTATTGTTCACTTTCGCTCATTTGGATGACTTTTTGAATGATAATCATTCCATCTAAAAGCGTCTTTATTTAGAAACCTTCCTTAGGCCTGTCTCACTAGACGGGATTTGAATTGCAGATTCCATGATCGGCGTCCATGCAGACGATCCGTGGTAAAACGCAGGCATTGAAAGGTATGTATTTTTCCTCCGCACTCGCAGATACAAATTGTGTACTCCGCGAACGTAAGAAAAATCGCAGCATGTTCTATTTTACGGTAGAATCTGCGCGGATGGCCTCCATTAATGTCAATGGAGGTGTCCAATCCGCAGCCCATACACAATTAACATTGTGTATGGACTGCAGTACCCATGTCATCACTAAGTGACGGTGCGGGAAATACAAACAGAAAAAAAAAACACTATAGCCCTGGTTATTGTTCCCCCTGAGGATGCCATAAGGCGAAACATGTCGGGTGGCTATAAGTTAGGCTTTTAATGGGGTTCTGGTGGTGCTGAACTACTAATTTCTACTTAGGCTTTTGGAAGTTGTCCGTCTATGAGCATATTATGCTTGTAATACGCTATGACCATATGCTCGCCTTGTTACACAGAGGAGCGTCTGACTGAGTAGCAATAATTTTGGTGCAATTGATAGCTGTGATAACCTGTGTTTATTCAAGTATTGCTTGTTCTAGTCCAGTCTTATCTAGTCTGCCCAATCAGTGTCTTGTTCCTTGCTTATTCCTAGTCCAATCTCTGTTTCCTAGTCTGTGGATTTACTTGTCATTCCTTGTTTGTTTCAGTCTGCCTTGATTCGTATTTCAGCATTGTTTGTTTGGTACTTGTCTGGGCCACTGTGCCATCTTGTGTTCAGGGATAGTGTTTTAGATAGGAATACCAACATAGACAACTGACGGCTGCTTAGGGACAGTGGTATCTGGTGTTTGGGACTTGAATCAGGGAGAGATTAGGGAAAGATGCAAGGAGAACTAGCAATAAGAACAGTGTCAAAACTTGGTGAAGTTAGTACCAAAATTGAATGACACAACTAAGTTGTGGTCATTGTGAAGATAATTTGTCTCCTTGAAGTTAACATGAGCTTAACTGATGTTTGAGTGTTTGTGCGGGAAAAGACTGAGTTCTAGAATGTTCAAGTGTTTCATACCACCAAGTATGATCAGCAATCAACATGTATCACCTAATGTGTATTGTTACCACTAACCATTTATTGTGAACTGCACCAAGAATATTGTCAAAGTGAACTGCAACCATCAAGTATAATGTGCAACTTAGCCTGTTTGTAAACATCAAGTCTATGTGCAAAAAGTAAAGTCATATGTTCAACTGTTATGGTCTGCGATCATTCATTGAAAGTGAACCCTGCACCTTCATCTTGTCCAGTATGCAGATGCAATTTAAAACTTGCTTTATGTCTGCAACACATAGACCTGATCCACATTTTTCTATTGAACAAATCTAGATTAACATAGGGCCGTTTTGTTCTTTGACTCCGAATCCTGGAACTTCTCCACAGGTTTAGTACCTTCATATGGATTTGCTGTCTGAAGGTACTAACTATCCTTGGGCAATGTAGCCACATTCTATAGGTAACACTAGAAAGACAGTTTTCTTCCTTCTGGAACTGAAGTATTTTGTAAAGGATTTACACAGTACATGCTTTTTGGTGACATTTGTTTAGCTTCCTTTGAATATCTGTTCCACTCTGTTTATGTGTTCTGCTTCATGATGACTGGCAGATGTTTAATGTGTTGGATATGACGCTTTATGGATGTGTATCTTCTAACGTGTTATCAAGCTTGTCTAGTAGAGCTAGTGTTTGGAAACAACTCATAAAACCATGCATAACAGCACATGACAAATCAGTTATGATTCAGCTAATGCCCACCGCTTTCTCTTTTTTAACAAGCACAGATTCACGGTTCCTGGTTGTAGCATAAATTACGCCGACAATGACAATATAAAGACTTACAGCATGAACAAAGTTTGGGTCACAGTCACATATCACTGCAAACTTGGGCCAGAGGGGAAAATCAGCATGACAGAAAGCAAGGTCAACAGTTGAGTGCAACATAGTTTTAATGATATAAATGCACAGCAATACAATACCGTAAACCTCTGGGATTCTTCACACAATAACCTTCATGTTGATGTCTGTTGTTTTTTATCAATTGACCTACAGGGAACAATTGTTTAAAGAAAATGTTCCCCTACAGGCTCTGATTTACACTGCCTGTGTGTGCTAATGCACTACAGTTCATTGGTAATTAACCCTTCTCCTTCATAGAGGCTATAATATTTATGACCCTGACCCGAGCATCTACATATCTGCCAACTTCTCTTTTGGAATTCTTGGCAGTGAAATAACACCAGCAGTTTAAAGGCGGTGATTATTATCAGCATTAATAGGAACAGTCTTTGTGGCTGGAACTGTCTGTACAGCTTTGTGATGTGGAAATGACACAATTACGTTGGCGATAGGCATAAGATAACTCTTGACTGTGTGCTTATTCAGGTACCGGCTCCCCTGGTCTGAGCCTGCATGTGTTTTTTTTCTATGGGAATATTGGGGGATAAGCAGGTGAAAGACTCACCTGGCGCCACTTTTCTTCTCAGGAACAAAAGATTGGCTGGGTTAATTAAAGTTCAAACTATCTGAAAGTTCTTTTACAGATTAAGGGCTCTTTTCCATGGGCGTAGGCATTTTTACGTGCACATGCCAGCGCCGTAAAAACGTGTGAATGATTGCACGAATCTAATGTTTTTTGCCACCGTTCAGACAGCACAGGCCCGACACATATATGCCGAAGGCGCAATGCCGTTGCCTTCGCTTGCCAGCTCACCTCCTTTCTCCTTCCCTCCGGCTGTTTGCAATGAGAGTGTGTGGTGCGAGGGGAAGAGCTAAGCTCCATGCCCACACCGCCCCTTGTCCGCAGCCAGCTATAGGAGGGAGTGGGGTGGAGCTTAGTTCCCTCCTGCCCAGTCCCACTGCAAACAGCCGGAGGGGAGGAGAAAAGGGGAAGGGAGTTTAGCAGTCATGCTGCTAAACTCCCTCCCACCTCCCTTCTCCGGACGCTGTCATTGGTTCCTGTAGGAGTATTTCGGACAGAAAGATAGTTCCAGGACTATCTTTGCTGCCCAATGTAAAAGCGGCTGGCGCTATATTTGCGGCCGGGTGCTTTTACACCACGGGAATATGCCTGTCTGATCTGATGCATTGGAATCCAATGCATCAGATGGTAGCGTATATTGGGGGGACATGAAAACAGCGGACAATATGCGCTCTGGTGAAAAAGCCCTGAATTAGCACCTAAAACAATAACCTTAGTTTTATTACTCTCAGCAAGTCTGCCTGCATACATGCAGATTCCGCAGCAAATACTGCCCATAACATGCTATTGTAAAACCGCTTTTTCCTCTACATGAGTGGAGGAAAAATCACAGCATGCTCTATTTTTGTGCAGATGGCTTCCATTGAAGTCAATGGAAGCTGTCCGAAGTGCGGCCCTTCTGCAATGATATTGTGGAAAGCTCGTGGTTTTCACGTCATCACTAGGCAGAGGTTTAAAAAAAACAAAAAGGTACTGCGCATGTCTGACGGCCTACTTTGCAGACCATCCGCAGTACAGAGATGATAAAAGAAAGGCAGGTACACGCAGATGCAGATATGATACTCATTAATGGCTAACAAAAAAGACATTAAGAATATTAAAACATAGCTGTTGGTCAAATACATTTATGGTGGATCTACCGCATTTCCCTGATCAACCCAGTCGGTGATTCTGTCATAGAAGGAAATTAAATTACTCTGACATGACTTGTTTTTTACAAACCCATGCTGGCTCTGGTTAATTACTCCATTTTTATCCAAGTACTTGCATACATGCTGTTTAATAATTTGTTCAAAGATCTTTCCCGGTATAGAAGTCAGGCTCACAGGCCTGTAGTTTCCTGGATCCACCTTCTTCCCTTTTTTGAAGACATGGACAACATTTGCCCTTTTCCAATCTTCTGGGACTTCTCCTGTTCTCCAGGAATTTTCAAAGACTATGGCGAGTAGCTGAGCAATTACCACTGCTGCTTCCTTTAGTATCCTAGAATGTAATTCATCTGGACCTTGAGACTTGAATTCATTTAAGTTAGCTAAGAATTCCCTCACCATCTCTCTGCTTACAGATAGCCTGCATTCTTTTATTTCCCCAATAGCACAGGGAAGATCAGTTGATGTTCCATATACTTTCTGAGAGAAAACAGATACAAAATAGGAGTTTAAAAGTTCAGCCTTTTCAACATCGTTGTTAATCAATTCACCATTTTCATCTTGTAAGCATCCAATAGCATCTTGACTTTTCTTTTGCTTTTGACATACCCCCAAAATCCTTTTTTATTGCTTTGCACCTCTGTTGCAAGCCTCCATTAGTATCTTAGGATGTAATTTATCGTGACCTTGAGACTTAAATTCATTTAAGTTAGCTATGTGTTCCCTCACTATCTCTCTGCCTAGTATGCATTCTTTTATCCCCCCAATAGCACAGGGAAGATCAGTTCAGGGGGTGAAGGAAGCGTGCAATGACACGCAAATGGAGATGCAGGGTCCTCGTTCTTATGATCAGTGGGGGTCCCAGGAATGAGGCCCCCACCAATGACCAACTTATCTGCTTTCCCTGGTACAACCCCCTCAATACTATTACTAATACCTAGTATTTCTGGCAGATTGAGAATGGCTTATGGGGGCCAACACAATATCATACCACATAAATGCCATAACCAGGGGTGTACATAGATTTTTCTCAGGGAGGGTTAAGTACAGTTTATTATTGAATAAAAGTGTTTCTAAACAGTTTGATCTGAGCCATTTAACAAGCACCAATTGATGAGCGATCATTTAAATGGCCTTCACACAGTTTTGAAATATGTGGGACACAAACAGTCATACATATGATGGTTTCTTCCCACAGAGTCTATTTATTCATTTAAAGTCTGCTCATTGTGGGATGACCAGTCCAGTGTGAGGTCCTATCAGTGACTGACAGCTATCTGTGTTTGCAAATATATACAAGGAGGACTGTCAATCACCGATAGCTCCGCCCACTGGACCTCTAAGTTCAGACTGAGCAGAGATTTAGATAAAATACAAAGTATACTGAATCTTTTCCAATAAATCTATATATCGATCTTTTCAGCTCCTCCTGCTCTTTAACATCATGCCTGCAGTTTAGACTGCATTTTTCCATGATGACAAGTTCCCTTTAATAAAATCAAATAAGTGACAGCTTTTACACCGAGCTCCAGTGACAGCTCACTTATGACACATTTGCCCCTCTGTGCGCTGGTTATTCTTGGAGGTTCTCGTGCACGGTTCATTTGAGAGGATGCCGTGATCTGACAGCCATAGACACGAGGGAGTTAATACAACTAAGTAGTGAGTAATATCTCCACCATCTGCTTGTTTCTTCTGAATTCTCTGTAACATATGAATCTTTCATTTAGGTGTGAAGAATATCAATTTATGGAGCAACTTGCCATATAATTCTGGATACAACCAAAGTGTATTTATACATGTTAATGAGACTTCTACATAAGAAATGTGTTGTTGCTATACACATGAACTTAGAACTCACTCACATGGGCATATGTCGCATGGGTATTATGCGTGTGATACATGGCGCTAAAAGCCCATTGATTTCTATATGGGCTACTCACACCTGCTGGGTTTTTTCATGCGCGTATTATATGTGTGATATAAAATGCAGCATGACCTATTTTGTGCTATTTTGGTATAGTAATATGCACCAATACAGGGTATGGGGATTAACCTATGCAGCAAATACGTGTTATGTACATGCATATTTGGTGTGTACTGTGTATTTTACACATGTAGAGGATATGTAAGTAAATATGCAGGACACATACACCTGTGTGAGTGAGCCCCGAGATGTGCATTTGGAAACTAATATATTGATTGAAAATGTAACGGAAATGATATGTGGAAAGGGTTAACTTCTCACAATTCTTATACGTTCGTGTACATTGGTATGCTAAGGTTGGTCTCACAGAAACTGATTTAAATGGCTGATTCCATGATGGCCGTCCACGTGTGTGATACGCGGGCATTAAAATGCATAGGCTTTCGCTGCTTCACTCACACTTGCAGATAAGAATTGCAAATTCCGCAAGCAGAAGAAAAATCGCAGCATGCTCTATTTTACCGCAGATTCCATATATACGGGCTCCATTGATCTCTAAGATTTGATCCACCCTGCATACGCAATTAGCATTACATATGGACGCGGCTTCGTATGCGCATTGCTAGGAGATCAGATAACAAATGGAATTTAAAAAAGCAAGAATTTGTGGGGTATGGGGAGCAACACAACCATCCAGCCTGCTGTCTGCAACCTCCGCTTGTTCTTCTGGGCTCTTCCTCCACAGTAGTATCTCGTTCTGAAGACTCTCAGAACAGCTCACCATGACAGCCTGTGCGGTCGCTTCAGCGATACTAGTGTGTTTCCGGGAGGTTGGGCAACTTTCTGATGTCATTCCCTACTTGCGTTCGTTTTTCCACGCGGACGATACCCTTGCCTTAGTGTAACGTATTTGCACAGTGAACTCGGTTGATTTGTGCGTGTGTCTACATATAGTACTGCACGTTTTTGCGCATACAGGGCCTGTGCATATGCACGCACAACACATCCCCGCTCTGATTTAAAAGGCTATTTAGCCTAACAAGGTCCAAATGTATTCTTTTAGACAGAATTTTGCGCAGTGTATTGTGCATCTCCTTGCATATTGCGTAAGTATTTAAGCATGTCCCATAAATTTCTATGGGGCCCTTTGTTGTGCAAATATGCAGAAAGATAGAGCAGTACCTACTTTTTGGTACACACAAAAAAGGAAATGGATTCTATTCTCTGGATTTTGCATACACAATTTTGTATGTGCAAAAACGTGCACAAATATGTACATGTGAAGCCGCCCTAATGTGTTTAAATAGGTGTTAGGGGCCTTTCATGCGGAATGGGATTATACTGCGGGACGCAGCCAAATCCGCAACTATAGAATTCCACATCAAAATCCGCAAGTCTAACTACGGATTTTGATGCAGAACTGCAGGCAGGTTTTAAGCTGTTTTGAATTCCGTGAGCAGTCTGTGGATTGTGATGCAGAATTTACCGCGGCTTATGGTGCCTACTGCGGCATAATTCCGTTTTGTGTGAAAGGTCTTTTAGCAGGTCCCTTGGTGGGTGCTGAGGCTGCGTAACACACCCAATGAAGACATGGACACAGAACTGAAGAAGAGGGGTCACCTTACTGAACTTATTCAACTTCCTCTTCTTACATAAGGACACCGACATGTTATTTTGTGTCGTTCTTCTTGTAATTTCTACAAGCTATAAAGCTTCAGCAAATCTCCATTTTTTATAAGAAAGCAACGTGAGTCTTTCTAATATATGAGAATAAATTTTGGTATGAATAAACCATTATTTTTTTTAACAGAACCATTTTACACCTTTGCTTTTACAGCAGAGAACAGGTTTATAAATGAAGTACAGCAGTGACACCTGACGTGAATTCTAAGTGTACTCATCATTGCAGGTGTATTTTCAGAGTAAACACTTGAGTATTTCTGATACATCTTTATGCTCCATCCCTAATTGCCAGTTTTTCCTGAGCTCTGCTCCAGAAGAGGTACGGACTAGCTGCTATGATGTTCTATATACTCAGTAGCACACATCCCCTACAGCCCTCAATTCTGGGTCCATCAGATTCAGCGCAGTGTTGTGGAGAATAAGGCATCTTCTAAGTCAATGTATACATTATTAATTCATGGAAAGCAAAAAGAAACAAGTATATTCTAAAGGCTCTGGACACTGGAAAAAAATGCTACAATGGAGTTACAAAATAGTAATTTTTCAAATGTTCTATTTGTAAATACAGGTTCTATGCAGCCCAATGCGTAATCTGGTCCTGCATGGTTTCATTCTCACTAGCGGTATTCTCATGCATTAATACTAGGTGTGAGAAAGATAGGGCAGGAACTATCTTCACGCCTTTTTTTTTCAAACTCATACGCAATAGCATGGAGATTCAATGTTCCAGAAAAAATACGCCAGTATGCCCTGTAGCGCCCATCTGAAAAATGGTACAGATTTGCTGCAGATTTTTTTCAGCTGATGAAAATCCACAGCAAATCAGCTGTGTGTGAACATATCCTAAGGGCAGCTTTAATCGGACGTATTTGCACACGCAAAATTTGAGCGCGCAATACGCAGAGAATAGAACCCAATGATTGCAATGGGTTTATACACATTTCCTTTTTTTGTCAGATCTATTTTTTTCCACACTTGCACACCAAGGGTCCCCATAGAGGTCTATGTTAGATGCACAAGTGTCACGTGATTTTCTCACACGTTTGAAGTCGGCGTAAGGCTACCTTCATACACGATGTCTGAGCTGAGGAAATTTTGCTGAATTTCCGGTGCTTTTCTGCAGATTGGCAGAGTTAGGCCTTAGTCAGACGGGCGTTTTTTGCCGCGATTTGCGCATGCGCATGCGTCCGGCGATTTGCGATTCCTGTTCTCTTCTCTATATGCTCAGCGCTGAGCCAATCAGGGGGCAGGTCTGACTCACACCCCCTTCACACCCACTGCAGGCCGGCCGCGCGGAACTCCGGCTGCCGGGAGCAGGTAAGTATATATATATATTTTATTTTAACACTTTTCTGGATGAATTGCAGGGAAGGGCTTATATATTTAAGCCCTTCCCAACAATTCATCCCACACTCGCCCGCAGCCCATTGCTTTCAATGGAGCGGGCTGTATTGCCGGCTCCATTGAATGCAATGCGCTGGACAGCTCCAGCCCATTTCTAATGAAACGCGGCTAGGAGCAGATTTTCGGGCGATTTTCGGGCACCGGTCACGCGATTTGCGGATGCGCATCCGTCATGCGATCCGCAAATCGTGCAAAAAAACGCCCGTCTGACTAAGGCCTTAATGAGATGTGTTGGATTTTCAGCGGTTTTTGTTGCAGATTTTGTATATGTACTTGCGTTTTACATGCAGATTTTCTGCTGTGGAATGTGTTGCTTTTTTGTGATATGTTAGTGGTAGTTCCTGCGCTGAGGTCACACCAGAAAATGTAATTTACAAACAGCAGCAATCAACGATTTCTAAGCAGATTTCCACAACATAAATAGAGATGCTGTGGATTTGTAACTCACAGCGTTTTACAACTTTCTTACGTAATCGCAGCAGATAAAGTCTACTACGTGTGAAGGAAATTTTGAAAATCTCATTTACTTGGTAAGAACTGTAAATGTTGTGGAATTTCTGCAGAGTGTGCTGTGTATATGAAGGCGGCCTAAGTCTGCCTTTACACAGCCAGTAAAAATGGTGTGGAATTTCCGGGGAGCCGGATGCTGTATATTTTACACTCACCTATTTCCTGCTTCCCGTGGTACCCATGGCTGAAGCTTTTTTTAATTTACCACACTTTGTGATGTAATTGTATATGGGCTGTGGGTATATCTGCAACCTTACATCACAATGGGCTCTATGTCGCAGATATCCGGTAAAATAGAAGATGCTGCGTTCTTTTCCGCGAGCGGATTATGCAATTCCAAACTGCTAATGTGAGCAGAACTGTTTAATCTAATGCATTTGATTGAACAGTGTATTACCGCGGATCATACAATCACGGAATCCGCAGTTCAAATCCAATCGCGTGAGTCCGGCCAGAATGTAGGAGAGCATACAAACCACGTATGAGACTTTCTAAATGCATAACAATGAAAACTCAATGCAAAAACAGATAAGTGCTTCATTTTTTCTGTAGGGAACTGAGTATGTGTGTACTGATTTTTCATGCACAAAGGTTTCCAAAGCCTTTAAAGAGCTCAACACAGCTTCTACCTGATGTATATGAGCTTATTAGAATAAGATTAGATGTTAGATATGAAGACCCTGGTGCAAAAGACATTTTTCAAGAAAATATACATTGGCTCGGTAAATCTCCCATAATACCTTCACATCAGTACACAAATAATAATGTTAGTAGTTTTTGCTATAAGGTAAGGAAATAAAAGTACTCATTATTTTGCTAAGACCTCATTCAGAAGGTAATGTTGTACCTTTATGTTTAACTATCCATATTCATAATGAAGACCCCTATGGTGCTGTACATTTCGTTCTGTAGAACTGAAGGGGTCTAGATATTACATTCAGAAAATGGACCATTAAATACAAGTACAAAAGTGTAATTGTAAACATGGGCAAAACATACATGGAAAAGGACTTGGGGATTTTAGTTAACTGTAAGCTTAACTGGAGCAACCAGTGCCAGGCAGCTGCTGCCAAGGCAAACAGAATCATGGGGTGCATCAAAAGAGGTCATGGGGCACATGATGAGAACATTGTTCTTCCTCTTTCCAAATCACTGCTCAGACCACACATGGAATATTGTGGACAGTTTTGGGCACCGTTACTCAAAAAGGACATATCAGAGCTTGAGCCGGTACAAAGGCAGGCAACTAAAGTAATAAACGGAATGGTCGGACTACAATACCCAGAGAGGTTATCAAAACTGGGGTTATTTAGATTAGAACAAAAGACTACTAAGTGTAGACCTAATTACTGTGTATAAATATATTAGGGGACAATACAGAGATCTCTCCCATCATCGATTTATACGCAGGACAGTGACTGTTACAAGGGGGCGCCCTCTACGGCTAGAGGAAAGAAGGTTTCTACACTGACACAGAAGGGGGTTCTTTGCCGTAAGAGCAGTGAGACTATGGAACTCCCTGCCTGAGGATGGAATGATAGCGAATTCGATAAGAGTTTAAGAGGGGTCTGGATGCCTTTCCTGAGCGATACAATATTATATGTTATAATCACTATTTACATCAGAAGGGTTGGAGATCCAGGGATTATTCCGATTGCCAGATTGGAGTTGGGAAGACATTTTTCCCAGAAATGGAAAATTGGCTTTTACCTCATTGTTTCTTTTGCCTTTCTCTGAATCAACATTGGGGTGTAAAAAGCTTGAACTGGATGGACATATGTCTTTTTTTGGCCTATCATGCTATGTTACTATGTTCATGTGTTTTATATGGACAAAGCTATGTCATTGCTCTTATGTATTGAACACCTGTCAAAAATTAACGTTATCCTTGTAACCTATAGCAACCTATGATGTTATGTTTTATCACAACAATTACAAAGTAAGACTTGGTTAATTAGAAAAAGGCAAAAGTGGCAGCTTTCTTATGTGTAATTCTCCCGAAGAGCGGTTGCATTACACTTTTTATCTCCTCTTCTTGCTATATGCACAATATAGATAGCACGAGCTTAACCTGCCCCAAGCTACGTTGCAGTGATACACTGGATGACAGCTGTGCAGGCGGATGATCTTGATGACTCTCAGTCAGATCCCGGCAGCTTGGGAGGCTGCCACTTGCCGCATAGACAGACACTAATTATAACCCATGTGCTAGTGCAGAAGGCCTGCTTATTAATCTGTCAGGTCTGAGAGTACAGGAGAGAAGACGTGTACATGTTTCCATGGAGACATGACCTAAACATCCAGCCAGCATTCTACCGTCAACTCAAGTATATAGAGAGGTAATGCTGAGAATTCACTTATAGTAATGAAACACTGCAAGCAAATAATAATAAGCGCCTAAATAACATGCGCCCACTTACAGTATGATGGGCCCTTATGGATTAGATGATTTATTGTTTGAACAAGCCAACGAGCGAGTGACGTCATCGTTTGCTCGTGCAGCCTGTTTAGACAGACAGATACGTCCTTGGCTCGATCAAACAAGAAATCAATTAGAATTGTTCATTTTTTCACATAAGTGAACAAGCCAATGGTAGGTGTTTATGCATAAAGTGAACGACGAGCGAAAACAAACTTTCACTCACTTGAACGATTATTTTGGACAATAATCATTCCGTCTAAAAGCATAGTCTGCTCAACAGTTTCTTCCAAGATTTCTGATCTTTCCAAACCTCCACTTCTTAAACCACCTAGACATTGACTCCCAGATGTAACCTTCCGTGGTAATGATGCTCTCCATGTGGTGCACAGTAGTCATGGTGCTCTCTCTGTAGCCCTGAGTAGTAATGGTGCTTTCCATGTGGCTTCCAGTAGTCATAGTGCTCCCCTTGGGGCTTGCAGTAGTAATGGTGCTCCCCACAGTCCTAGTATTTCTCCCTGCCATATTCTGATATTCTGAATTACATTAACCCCTTAAGGACCAAGCTGTTTTGTACCTAAGGACTAGATCCTTTTTAGGGATTTTACCCATGTGGCAGTTTTACTGCCCTATTTTGTTTCCTTTAGCTACCAAAATTATTTTACTGCGATTTTTTTCTTTCTGTGACATATAAGATGATTTTTTAAAAATATCTTTTTCACTGACTTTTTTTTTCGTTTTTTAGTTTTATTGGGGTAAAATGCTAAAAAAATGATTTTTTAAAAACATTTTATAGCTATTTTTTTATTTTGTATATTTATGCTAAAATAAAGTATGGAAACGGGTTTCTCTATTTGTTTTGGATGTTTTGATATATAGTATGTATGGTTTTGGTTTACAGGGCGCATACGGCGACGGTTTTGGTTGGCGTCAGCTTTTGGTTAATTTCTTTCTTATGTATATATTGTTGTTGCATTCTGTAATTTTTATTTACTTGTGTGTGTAATCATGTTTTTTACTATCTATGTCCCTGAAGACGTCATATAAGACCTCTGGTGGGACATTCATCTTTTTTTTATTTGACACTTTCCCACGGTAGCTGGGGCATCCGTAGGAGCCCCAGTTACAGGGAAAAGCAACCCCTGTAGTGACATTAGTTACTGGCAGAGCTGGCCAGGGTCTAGTATGACCCTCCAGCTCTGCTGTAGCAGAGAACCTTGGCGGTCACATGACCCCCCCGCTCCCGTAGTAAAAGCTACACTTCTGCTTTCACTTTCTAGTACACAGCGCTCATTGAAAAACCCTCAGTTAAAAAACCCTCCTGCCTTCTCCTCTGGGTTATCAGCTGTCACTAACAGCTGATAACCCGTCCTGCCTCTTATTGATTGCAGAGACAGGAGGATTAAAGCGCGCCTGGTCCTTAATGGGTTAAAAAACTTGTACCAGAATTGCAAATGGATAGGGAATAACTCGCTGAATGGTGGAATTGAACCACTGAAACCCCCACCAACCATGAGAACAGGAGTTTCCACAGTTCTCCTCTCTGCAGGGTTATTGTACCCCCACAGTAAGGAGAGGACTGAATGGAGTGCTGGTTACACAAGTGCGCTGGTGCTCCATTCCTTTTAATTGTGACTGCTGGAGATAGCCGAGGAGCAAGTGCCTGGGTATTTTACTTAACCCCTTTGAAATGACTGGAGCGTCAACGGTGCGTGATTGCCCAGTGCTCCATTTATTCTAACATCATTGCGGGAGGAGAAGCAGCACCACAGTGACACGCAAAAGGGGAGAAAGTGGTGAGACCCCCACCAATCATCAAGTTATCCCTTATCCTGTGGATTGGAGATAAAATGCGATTCTGGGACAACCCCTTTAATGATCTCACATAGCTCTTGCTTTCTGTCATTGCACCACCAGACAAGCATTGGGTGTATTTTCAGTTATTTTCATTTGTCACGTGTTCCCTGGTTCTACCTGTTCTGAGGTGCCGGAGATAGTGGGGGAGATCAGGGGAGATAAGAATCAGGCAGTTGAGTCTCAAGTGCCCGATTCTTTGCTTCTCTGGGAGATAGGCTGCTGCCAGTGAAGTTTGGCAGAGGCTTTCTCCCCTTTTCACATTTATGTGCACGCTCTAGCTGTCCACCAAATGTGTAAACGTCAAGTGTTTGGCTGACAGCTATGTATTGTACCATCACATCTGGAGGAGACATCTGATCTTGTATGACCGGCTTTATGTAACCAACCACAGATACAACAGTTTTTGGATTTTTGACATTTCAGTTTATAATCTGTATAGTCATTGTAAAACCAAAATTCCATTGGCATCATTAGCCATATGTCTTGAATCGCAGATTTTGCGCCCTAAAAGCCATAGGTTTGCCAATGACAATTATTATGCAATTATAGGCTTTCTGCCTGCTCCTGCTCAAGTCTGTAAAAGCCAAATTCACACTTCAGTTTCTAGTATCACCATATGCATAATCATTTCCTCAGCAGTATTCATCCACAAGCAGCAGGCTTGACCTGAACCTGCGACAAGAAATGCTATTGTGTGTCATACAGACCAACCGTTCTTACTAACCGTTACACTAGCTCTGCTCTCAATTTGCTGGTTACCCAACTATTTCAGAATTCAGTTAAAGGCAATGTGTTGTCAAAAATAAGCTCTTGTTTAAATCAAGTTTGAAGAATTTTTGGTGATTGCCTTACATTTTCCATGTCATTATTTATATATTTTTTAAAAATCTTGAAATCCTGCAGTTTTCACTTTGACCATAGTCAATAGTAATAGTCTGATATTCCTGTTCTGCAGAAAGAGAGCTTTTCAGTAACCATCACATTATCATCAAAGACAGAATTAAAATGAAAAGTGACACCTATATATATAGGTAACACAAGACCAAGTTTCCATTTCTTTCCAGTATTTTTGGAGGACAGATTAGTGTAGTTGACTATGCCAGGATTGCCCCATCTATGGGGTGAGTTGAGTCCTCTGCCTCAGGCGGCACCTCTTCACAAATGCAGGGGGCAGCAATTCACAAAAGAGCGGCTGCCTGAATTCAGCTTGAATTTAAAGTTAATTGTATCTGCATCTTTAAGACATGGATACAATAAACAGTGGCAGCACCAGTGCCAGAGGCTGCACTGGGCTGCCTACTCTGCCAATCGATGCCTCCTATATGACGCAGGTGGCACAATGACGTCATCACATCACTTGCATCATTCCGCAGGATGTTGAACTGAAGAGGCCCAGCAGTGAATGGAAGACACCATGGGGAAGGTGAGTGAATTTATTATTTTAGTATGGGCCACATTATAGCTATAGCAGGGAACATTATGGCTTTTACTATTACAGGAGACATTATGGCTTTTACTATTACAGGAGGCATTATGGCTATTGCTACTACAGGGGTAATTATCGCTACTACAGGAGACAGTACAGCTATTTATTACTACAGGGAACAATACGGCTATTTATTACTACAAGGGAACATTATAGCTATTTATTCCTACTGGAGAACGCTATAGCTCCTTATTTACTACAGGCAGACAGTGTGGATCATTATTTATTACAAGGGGACCGTGCGGCTTGTTATTCATTACTCAGGGAGTGATGTGAGTTGCTGTGTTATACAGTATTTATGGCAAACTATGTGTGGCATTATTAAAAGTTTATTTTAACATAGTAATTACGAATGTCAAAAAGCAAAGAGCCAAAGACATTTGTGTGTCAAACTCTGAAGAGACAAGTTGTATGCAGGACAAATTCTCATGTTGATCTGGACTGGATGGAGAAGAAAACAACAATGCTAATTAAAGATGATGTCCTGTGGTGAGTCACAATGTCTATGTTTATTCTGCCACTGGCTGTCTCTGATCAGTCGTGTAGTCATTGTATGGTGTGTAGAATGATGATGGGTTGTAGCATTCTTGTTTGTCAACTGACAACTCACATCATACTTAACCATTGCTCAGGTCATATTAAGAAGTACAAACTTAAATAGCAGGGCTAGCTTGACTTAACAGTTTATCCCTTTATTAATCTTGGTTATGGCGCTAATGAATGTATTAATCTCTTTAATTGTTATATTGGACTATTAGTTTAGGGATAATTCTTTGCAGTGTGCTACATTATGGGCATTTCACACATAAAATTTAACCCCTAACGCTGCAGGGCATACATTTACATCCTGCAGCATTGGGATATGTATTAAGAGAGATTGCGGGGCATTCTCTCTCTTCATACAACATGGGCGCTGGCTGTTTATTACAGCCGATACCAAGCGGCAACAGCTCCGATAAGCCCCGCGGCTAATCGGAGCTGTTAATCCTTTGAATGCCTCTGTCAATTCTGACAGCGGCATTTAAATCCAATGAACGATGTTTGGGGGTCCCATACGGCCCCCCCATGATGAGATCGCAGGGAGCTGTGCCTGTGTCATGGCAGCCGGGGGCCTTCTGAAAGGCCCCAGGGCTGTCTTGGCAGAATACCTATCAAGCCATGCCCGTGGTGTAGCTTGATAAATTGCAGTATGATGTAATGCTATGGCATTACATTATACCACAGGAGTTATTAAGGTGTTAGTGTAAACAACAAAATTTGCTATATGATATGCTTTTGGGGTCCGAATTGTCAGAGGATAAGCTGAGGTCAGGAGACTAAAGTCAAACCACACAGTCAAGAATGTGATCCAAAGTTATCTATTTATTGATTGACAGGCATCCGTTTTTATAGGGTCATATGCTTCAATTACAATAATTCAAATCTGTAATAATTCATTTATTACCATTTGTCAAAGAAACATAAACACAACCTGAATATTCAAGATAAGGAATTTAACATCTAAAATTAAAGGCAAAGACACAGGCAAGCTCAGTTAATCATATGTGATTAGCTTCTTAGAATACAAAAGAACAGTAAGTATAAACAATAAAGTGCTTAGAGAGAAATTAGAGAACAGGGCGCAATGACCGCAGACATTCAATCTAAAGCCTTTGAATGTTCTAATCATCAAGGTCCCTTTTTATTTTCCAATACATTTGAGCAAATCTTGTTAATGGAAAAGTATAAACATTGACACAGACTATATCATACAAAATGGAAGACGAATACTATAAGACAGACAAGGGAAAATGGAGTTATATTAATTTCACTAACAAAGGCGTCACATGTTGTTGTCCCCTCTGGGAACTAAAGTAATAATAGGAAAAATGAAGTTTTACTAATTATTTGTAAAAAAGTAATAAAAGTAAAAAAAAAACTTTTGCCATCTAAATAATAAAACAAAAATACATATTTGGTATCGATGCGTCCGTAAAAGTCTGAACTATCAAACTAACACATTGTTTAGCCCGCCTGATGAATGTTGGCAGTAAAAAAATAAAGAACGTCAGAAATGTGGTTTTTTTGGTCACCCTGTCTCCACGAATAAATCCAACAAAAAGCGATCAAAAAGTCATATGTGTTCCAAAATGGTACTAACGCAAACTACAGGATATCCCGCAAATAAGGAGCCCTCACATAACTATGTCAACAGAAAAATAAAAAAAGTTATTGCGCTCAAAAAATGGTGGCAGAAAATAATTTTTAAAAATTAAATATCTTGGAAAAAAAAATAAAAGTAGTAGAGCAAAAAAGAAAAAAACTATATAATTTTGGTATCATAACAATTGTACTGACCCATAGAATAAAGTTATCATGTCGTTTTTGTTGCAGTTTGTGCGCCATAGAAACAAGATGCACCGAAATATGGCGGAATTTGATTTTTTTTTTTTTCATTTTAATCCACTATTAACTTTTTTTACATTTTTCAGTACATTATGTGGTACATTAAATAGCACCATTGAAAAAAACAACTTGTCCAGCAAAAAACAAGCCTTCATACAGCGACATTGATGGATAAATAAAGGAGTTACGATTTTTTTTAAAAGGGGGAAGGAAAAAACGAAAATGGAAAAAAAAGGGCCATGTCTTCAAGGGGTTAATCACCCAGCTAGGGAACGTGTTGTTAAAAATTTGAGTCCTGCGCCTGGAAGCACGTCGTCCTGATAATTCTGACACTGTTCACCATCAAATATTCTGTGCAGGCTGGTGAGATCTGAGTAGAAATTGTTTTATGCATTTATCCTAAAGATAAGAGCCAATGATATTTTCAGCTCAAAAAGTAAAACAAAATTAATCGCAGCAAGCACTGCGTGCCACTATTATCCCCGTAGTATAGAGGGCCATATTGTATGTGGGCAGGTGAGGTTTATATGCCAGGGCTGCCTTTTACTTCCAGTCCAGCCCTGGCCTGCCTTCAATAGACAGCTGAACATCAAGGAGTGTGCTCACTTTCCAGCAGTAAGTAGTTCCCCAGATGCCAAGCCACACTGCAATCGTTTCTCGGGCATTGTTCTTGCCGCAGAGTGCCTACCTCTGTTTTTGCTACTTTTTCTGTATATATACACACACACATACCCATATATATGTATATATATATATATATATATATATATATATATATATATATATATATAATTTTTTTTTTGCATCATTGAAGTATTGCTTTTTTTGGGGGGGGGGGGGGTGGAGGATTTCAAATGGTTACATTTGACTGCAAATCCACATCAAAATTTGTGTTAGCCATGCGGAGTTTGGTGCAGATGTCTGCGGCGGAATATTCCAGTACATGTGAAACCACCTCTACATCCATCTCTAACATCAGTTGTCAAGTGCATCATTGGTAATGTATGTCTTATTCACTAGGTACATTTCCATCACCATAGAGAGCCTCTGAAGCAATGAAAGGCCTTTCTTCCCCTAGGAGGTGTCTCCTGGGAATAAACAACACTGCTAAGGTGTCTTTAGGTTAGCTTCACGCGGACGCAACTGTATTTACGTGCGCATTTGCACTGCATATTTGCACGATGGGCAAGGCGTTTTTGCGTGTGCCTATTTTACTATATTTTTTGCAGTACATGCCCTGTGTATTTGCATTTGCAAAAAAACATACAAGCATGTGCCTAATAATTTCAATGGGCAGTTCATTTAAATTAGTTTAATATATGCTATTTTTGTGTAATATGCAAAAAAATAGGACATGCGTTTTTTTGCATGCGTGTACAAGAAATGCACATGTGACTGAGCCCATTGAAGTCAATGGGTTCTATTCACTGTGTATTGCACGTGTAATGCGCAGCTCAAATGCATTCATGTGAATAAGCCCTCCCACTGGGTGATCATGGCCTGAATTCTTGCCGGAAACTCCTAATTCAGGCGGTAATCATCCCATGTGCCGGCAGGGCACTGAGCGGGAAATTGCTCACCTGTGAAAGTCGCTGGGATTCTAGCAAAGGTGTGGATTTTGTGATTTAGTGCTGATTTTGTTGCGCCTTTAACTGCTGAATGCGGAACGTCTTGTGTTTTATTCCACAGACTTTAATTACGTAATTACCTCTGTATGTTAGAAATCCGCAAGACGTCTCTAATTCTGCAACAATTACCTTTTCTGTGGAATTTAATCTTGCGGTTTTGACACATAGATTTTAACAGATGACGAATTCAAGTTCATTAGGGATTGTCAGGATTCAAATTTGCAACCTCCTGCAACCCTGATTCCTAGTTTTGTGTCCCTCGTTTCATGTGCTGGCTCCGTGATTTCCTGTCTAGACCACCCCGTGTCTTGTACCTTCCCCCATTAGTCTCCTACATAAACCTGGCCCTGCCACTCCCTCCTTGCATGTTTATTGTGCCTCTAACCAAGCGATTGTCCCACATACCTGCTTCTCTACACATAAATCGTCCATCTCAGACACTAGACCCCAGCTTTCCCTCCTGACTTCGCTACTGCTTGTGCTGTGCTGCCATCTCATGTACCAGACCCCGGCTGCCTACCTAACCTTGTTTCCCGCCAGTGGCGGTTACAACAAGTCACTCTAGTTCTGCGACTAATCATTACAAAATAAACACGCCTACCAAAATTGAGTCCATTGTAGCCACATTAAAGGGGTTGTCCCGCGAAAGCAAGTGGGGGGTATACACTTCTGTATGGCCATATTAATGCACTTTGTAATGTACATCGTGCATTAATTATGAGCCATACAGAAGTTATTCACTTACCTGTTCCGTTGCTAGCGTGCTCGTCTCCATGGTGCCGTCTAATTTTCAGCGTCTAATCGCCGGATTAGACGCGCTTGCGCAGTCCGGTCTTCTTCTTTTCTGAATGGGGCCGCTCGTGCCGGAGAGCGGCTCCTCGTAGCTCCGCCCCGCAACGTGCCGATTGCAGCCAATCAGGAGGCTGGAATCGGCAATGGACCGCACAGAAGCCCTGCGGTCCACCGAGGGTGAAGATCCTGGCGGCCATCTTCACCAGGTAAGTAAGAAGTCACCGGAGCGCGGGGATTCAGGTAAGCACTATCCGGTTTTCTTTTTTAACCCCTGCATCGGGTTTGTCTCGCGACGAACGGGGGGGCTATTGAAAAAAAAAAAACCCCGTTTCGGCGCGGGACAACCCCTTTAAGGAAACAAGTCACGGAATTACAAGAGTTCTGCGTCACGTATCAGGAAAAGCTTTGTACCCATGAATAAGAGGTTAGATAGGTTACAGCAACAAGTACATGAGTCACACCACTCAGAGGCCGACGTTCGCATGCCGTTACCATCAAAATTCGGTGGGGACCGCCACCAATACAGAGGATTTGTAAACCAATGCTGTATCTATTTCTAGATGAGAAACGCTCATTCACCAATGACCGAAAGGTGATGTTTATCATTAACCTGCTGGAATGTGACACGCTTTCTTGAGCCTCATCTTATGTGGAAAATGACAGCACCTTTCTTGATAATCTTGGTACCTTCGTCATGGCTATGGATCAAGTGTTTGATGACCCCAACCGCCGTGCAAAGGCCCGAAGGAAGATTGCATATTCTTCCACAGGAGTATATGGCGGAACTTTGTCGTTGGGCCAATGACACTGCGTGGAACCCCACCACGCAGCTGAGTCAGTTCCGAAGAGAACTTTCAGAAAGTGTTAAAGATGAGCTGGTCAGAGTGAAGCCCCCGAATGATTTGGAAGATTTCATTCAACTAAGTATCCTTATAGATCAGAGGGTTACAGAACAGCGAAGGGAGAAGTTATGGTTTTTCGGAAATACCCCATCCTATATGTTCAGGCCACCCACCTTAAACACCCAACCAAGGCGAACTCTTTACCTGAACCAATGCAGATTGACGCCACCCACAAACCCCTCTTCATGGCGGAGAAAGAGAGGCGCTGCTCTAACAATTTATGCCTGTGTTACAGGGGGGGTGAGGGGGGGTGTCCGGTCATTATACTATGGACTGTCCAATAATTAATAAGTTCCAGAGGACCATCGCCGTCACACATGCTAAGACCATAATCAACTCCTAAAAAAAACAGATACCTATCTGCCAGCTATTACATACATCACCCAAGAAGACAAGGGGAGGCATTACCCATCCCATCATTTTATTATCCCTATCAAGATAATTATGGGGAGCCGCAAAATCTTAGGCACTGCCAGGTTAGACTCAGGAGCAGGAGGAAACGTCATGGACTGTCAATACGTTCTTGATAACCATATTGCAACCAGAACTAAGACTGAAATGATGGAAGGATCCCCTCTGGTTTCTGAACCTGTTACCCAGGAGACAAGTGAACTAGAAATTCGCATTGAGCCAGATTATCATGAGACGATCATTTTTCATCTCATCTCCTCTACGAAATTTCCAATCATCCTAGAAATGTCTTAGTTCTCCACTCACAACCTGGCCATCAACTGGGAATCAGAAACAATCACCATCCCCTCAAAGCATTGTAAGGTGAATTACGGATCTAAGCTGTCCACTGACAGTCAGGGGCAAGATCCCGAGAGTCTTCCTCTAGAAAACGAGAAGTTGCCACCACAATACCAGCCGTTCAACGTTGTCTGCAGCAAAAAGAACGTCAATAAATTGCCCCTTCATCGCTGTATGACTGTCCTATTGAGCTGCTTCCTGGATCTTTTATTCCATTTTGGCATATCTACAACCTTTTGGAACCAGAGTTAAAAGTCCTTCAGGAATATTTGGATGAAAATCTTAAAAAAGGCTTCATCCGGCCCTCCTCCTCCTTGGCTGGAGCACCCATATTCTTCACTGAAAAGAAAGATGCTACTCTTCGACCATGCTTTGACTACCGGGAACTAAATAAAATTATTATCAAGAATCGCTACCCTCTCCCTTTAATTTCAGAACTGCTGGAGAGGCTGTGTGCAGCCAAAGTGTTTACTAGATTGGATCCCACAGGAGCATATAATCTGGTACAGTTCACCCCTGGAGATGAATGGAAGACTGCATTCAGAACAAGATAAAGACAATTTAAATATCTACCCATGCCATTACGGCTTTGTAATGCTCCTGCCACCTTGCAACATTTTATTAACAATGTTTTTAGAGATCTATTGGATTAATTTGTGGTGGCCAACTTGATGACATCCTTATTTTCTCTGACAACTTGGAAGAACATCGTAAGCACATCCGGTTGGTCTTGGAGTGACTCCGAAAAAAACACCTCCATATCAAACTAGAGAAATGTGAATTTGAACAGACCCGGATGCAGTGTCTTGGGTATATCACCTCTCCAAACGGTCTGAGTATGGACCCTGACAAGATTAAGGCTGTTGTGGATTTGTCTGGTAACAAGAACTCAAAAGAGATTCAGTGCTTTGTCAGGTGTGCAAATTTTTACAGGAAATTCATAAAGGACTTTTCAAAAAAACAACCCGCCTATCACAGCTCTCATGAAGAAAATGCAAATGTTTTCATGGTCCCCATAAGCGCAGGAGAAAGATTAAAGACCCTCTTTACATCGGTACCGATACTGGTTCACCCAAACCCAGAATTGCCCTTTGTCGTCAAAGTGGACACCTGCGATCCAACAGTGTGTTATCCTGTCACAACGAGTCGGATATAAAATGCAGCTGCATCCATGTGCATTTCTATCACACATCTTATTGCCTGTAGAAAGAAATGACGACATCAGGAATAGGGAACTTTTAGCCATCAAGGTGGCTTTCTCTGAATGGAGAAAGCCACCTGGAGGAAGCTCATCATCTGGTGACTGTTTGTTAGGGTGTGCTGCTGCGATCTGTTGTACTACATGGGTTTCCAGCAGCACAGCTCCACAGGTGGTGTTGATTGAGCTGGCGGGGTATGGATTGCTCCATCCAGCCAATACCCCAGGTCTTCTGCTCATATATATCAGCCCCTCTGCTAGAGGCTGCTGGTCTTTCCCATTTGTTCAGTGTGTTTAGATGTGAACAGTGTCATGTTCCTGTGTGTCTGCGCAGGTTTCCGTATGTGTGGTGTGAACTGTCTTGCTGGTGATCGTTTATCATCTGGGATTAGGTAGGTCCCTAGGCTCCAGTGCGAGGTCTTCCCTGTAAGCATGATCGCCCCACATGAAGGCAGGTTTGTTGGGGTTAGTTGTTTCATTAGAGGAGGGACCTGTGAGACAACGAGGACCCTTGAAGGGGGCTCGTAGGCTTAAGTATCTTAGCCAAAATACAAACTAACAACTCGCACATTCTATAATTATTCCATCTGGCTATGTGTGCAGGTATGCAGGTGAGTGTTTTGAGCGCTTGTCAGTCATTGGTTTATGTCTGTACGCGAGTATGAAGTCTGTTTCGCAGTTCTGTGTTTCCGTCTGAATTCGCCTGTCAGCATGTATAAAGTCTGTTTAGCAGTTCTGCGTTTCCATCTGAGTTCTCCAGTTTGGTGTGGAAGATGTAAAAGAATGCACACGTTTCAGGAGGGGAGGTATGCATAACATTTGTGCTGCTCCCCTGTGTGTAGGTTGTGCCTTTGTTCTGTTCTCTCTCCTTATCTGTCATACGTGTACATCTGTGCTAGGCCTGTATGGATAAGTCCTGTGTGTCTTTTTGTCAGTCTGACTTATGTCTGTTTTCCATCGCAATCTTGTTGTTCTGTGGTCTGTAAGTTCCAGCATCTAGCCTCCTGGTGCAATTTGCAGTCTTGTTCCGTGGTCTGTCAGTTCCGGCGTCTAGCCTCCTGGTGCTATTCACAGTATGATCCGGTTCTGTATGTCTGCCTGTGGGACTTGTTGTCTTTCTCTTGGTGTTTTGTGTGCACATTTGCACAGTATTTCTGATTCTGAACTAGCAGGTCTAGTTTAGACGTGTCACGATGATCCACTTTCCTTTTGCACCAGATCACTGTGTGTTAGGTACCTGTGTCTCTGGAGGCCCCCTTTTAGGGTGTGCTGCTGGGATCTGCTTTACTAAATGGGTTTCCAGCAGCAGAGTTCTATAGGTGGGGTTGATTGAGCTGGCTGGGTATGGATTGCTCCATCCAGCCAATCCCACAGGTCTGCTGCTCATATATACCAGCTCCTCTGCTAGAGGCTGCTGGTCTTTCCCTTGTTTGTTCAGTGTTGCTAGATGTGAACACTGTCATGTTCCTGCGTTGTCTGTGGAGGTTTCTGTACATGTGCTGTAAACTGCCTTGCTGGTGATCGTTTATCATCTAGGATTAGGTAGGTCCCTAGGTTCTAGCGTTGGATCATCCCTGTCAAGACAATCGCCTCACATGCTGGCAGGTTTGTTGGGGTTAGTTGTCTCGTTAGTGTAGGGACCTGCGAGACAGCGAGCACCCTTGAAGTGGGCTCATGGGCTTAAGTATCTTGGCCAAAATACGAACTAATACCTCGCACATTCTATATTTATTCCATCTGGCTATGTGTGCAGATATGCATGTGAGTGTTTTGAGCGCTTGTCAGTCATTGGTTTATGTCTGTACGCGAGTATGAAGTTTGTTTCGCAGTTCTGTGTTTCCGTCTGAGTTCGCCTGTCAGCATGTATAAAGTCTCTTTAGCAGTTCTGCGTTTCCATCCGAGTTCTCCAGTTTGTGGGTGTGGAAGATGTAAAAGAATGAGCACGTTTCAGGAGGGGAGGTATGCATAACATTTGTGCTGCTCCCCTGTGTGTAGGTTGTGCCTTTGTTCTGTTCTCTCTCCTTATCTGTCATACGTGTACATCTGTGCTAGGCCTGTATGGATAAGTCCTGTGTGTCTTTTTGTCAGTCTGACTTATGTCTGTTTTCCATTCTGTGTTTTGTGTGTGTGAATATTGAAGTGCTCTTTGATCTGTTCCGGCATCTAGCCTCCTGGCGCTATTTCCAGTCTTATTCTGTGGTTTGTCAGTTCCGGTGTCTAGCCTCGAGGTGCTGTTCGCAGTCTTGTTGTTCTGTAGTCTGTAAGTTCCAGCATCTAGCCTCCTGGTGCTATTTGCAGTCTTGTTCCGTGGTCTGTCAGTTCCGGCGTCTAGCCTCCTGGTGCTATTTACAGTATGATCCGGTTCTGTATGTCTGCCTGTGGGACTTGTTATCTTTCTCTTGGTGTTTTGTGTGCACATTTGCACAGTATTTCTGGTTCTGAACTAGCAGGTCTAGTTTAGACGTGTCATGATGATCCACTTTCCTTTTGTACCAGATCCCTGTGTGTTAGGTACCTGTGTCTCTGGAGGCCCCCTTTTAGGGTGTGCTGCTGGGATCTGCTTTACTAAATGGGTTTTCAGCAGCAGAGCTCTATAGGTTGGGTTGATTGAGCTGGCTGGGTATGGATTGCTCCATCCAGCCAATCCCACAGGTCTGCTGCTCATATATACCAGCTCCTCTGCTAGAGGCTGCTGGTCTTTCCCTTGTTTGTTCAGTGTTGCTAGATGTGAACACTGTCATGTTCCTGCGTTGTCTGTGGAGGTTTCTGTACATGTGCTATAAACTGTGTCTTGCTGGTGATCGTTTATCATCTAGGATTAGGTAGGTCCCTAGGTTCTAGCGTGGGATCGTCCCTGTCGAGACAATCGCCTCACATGCAGGCAGGTTTGTTGGAGTTAGTTGTCTCGTTAGTGTAGGGGCCTGCGAGACAGCGAGGACCCTTGAAGTGGGCTCATGGGCTTAAGTATCTTGGCCAAAATACGAACTAATACCTCGCACATTCTATATTTATTCCATCTGGCTATGTGTGCAGGTATGCATGTGAGTGTTTTGAGCGCTTGTTAGTCATTGGTTTATGTCTGTCCGCGAGTATGGAGTATAGTTCGCAGTTCTGCAGTTCCGTCTGAGTTCGCCTCTTGGCAAGTATGAAGTCTGTTTTGCGGTTACGTCTCAGTTCACCTGTCGACAAATATGAAGTCTGTTTCACAGTTCTGCGGTTCCGTCTGATTTAGCTGTCGGTGAGTATGCAGTCCGTCTTGCACTTCTGCGGTTCCGTCTGAACATTGTTCTCACAGACCATAGGAATCTAGAGTTTCTCCATAAGGGTAAGAAAGTGACCCTTTCCTCAAACAACATTCTAAGGAAGCACATCTTTCTTACCAAAAGGGGTTCTGGATTAAAAAAAACAGACTGTACGCTCTAGACATGGGCCGACTTGAAGTCCTAAAACAGATTCATGACTTCAAACTTACAGGTCATCTTGGGATCACAAAGACCTTAGAGCTCCTGCTTCGGTTCTTCTGGTGGCCAAATTGCAAGGATGACATGAAGGAGTATGTCAACTCTAGTGGTACGTGTACATGAAACAAGATACCTCAAGCTCGTCCTCTGGGTCAACTCAGCCACTTCCGGTTACATCCAGACCTGGGGATCCATATCTATGGACTTTATTAAGGACTTCTCTCCTTTAAAAGAGATGACCATTATTTTCATGGTGGTAGATCAGCTTACTAGGATGGCTTATTTCATCCCCACCGAGTATACTGCAGAACTGATAATCAGAAAAATATTCAGACTACATGGAATACCGGATGATGTAGTTTCTGACAGGGGGTTGTTCAATTCACATCAAAATTCTGGAACGGCCCTGAGCATTACCGTGACTCTATCGTCTGCGTTTCACCCCCAGTCCAGCAGTCAGATCAAAAGGACAAATCAGACACTAGAACAATACTTGCGATGTTTCATCTCCCACCTCCAAGATGATTGGGTGGACTAGCTACCAACAGCAGAATTTACCTGCAACAATTCCAGACAAGATTCAAACTCACAGAGTCCATTCTTCGCAAACTATGGGTGACACCCTATCTTCATTCCAGGCCTCCCTGTCGAGACTCCTGTCCCAACTTGTCAACCACAGACTTTTAACCCTGCAAAAGACCCAGAAGAGACCGAAGAAAGTACTGCAGGAGGCAAGCTCCAAATAAGCGCTGGATTGCCATCGCAGGGCCTCCTGTCTTTCAGGTAGAGAACAAGGTATGGCTATCTGCTAGGAACCTGAAGAGCCATGTCCCTACCCCCAAGCTCGGGCCAAAATTCCTGGGGCATTTCTCAATGATGACAAGGGTAGGTCAAGCAACCTTTCAACTTGGCCTGCCTGGTGACCTAAGGATTCATCCAGTATTTCATATGTCCCTTCTCAAGGCTTTCAAGGAGAATCCCTTCCCAGAAAAAGCCACCTCCTCCATCGGTGAATGTTCAAGGAGAAAAGGAATATATTGTGGACAAAATCCTTGACTTCAGATTTCGTAGGGAAAGACTACAATACTTGGTACAATGGCAAGGGTACAGACCGGAAGAAAATTCCTGGGAACCGACCTTCAATGTCCATGCCCCTAGGCTCACTGGAGACTTCCACCAAAGGTACCCAGGAAAGCCAGCCCTGCGGATGTCTGGAAGCTGTCCTGGAAAAAGAGGGCTACTCTCAGGATTTGAACCTGCGACCTCCTGCACTCCTTCATATTGAGCTATTCAGCATGCTGAATTTTATGGAACAGAATAGGACATGCAATATATGGGGCTCTGTGAATATCGGACATTTTTTAGTTCAATTTTGTGGACAGCCTAACTCCTCCATATGTATTTATGCTCAGCCGAGAGTGCATAAGTTTTCGTAAGGGAGCAGAAAATAAGTCATTGCCAGACAGCTCTGGCAGCAGCATATATCATTCCTTTTTTATCTTTTACTACGTTTGCACACTTGTATTTTTGTGCCACCTGTCAGGACAGTGTCCGGGATATGGGGGTCCCTGATATATCCCGCAACCCCTGTCCCTGCCTACTTGCCCCCCTGGGCTAACCCCCAGGGCGACAACTGGGCGGCGGTCCCTACCCTCACTAGGGAAGCGGGACACGGGAAGACAAACAGACACTGAAGACAAACAACGGTAGAACGGTCAGACAATCCGGGTCGGCAACAGGAGGGTACGCAGTACAGGGGGGTCAGGCAAAACGTAGTCAAGGTCCAAAAGCAGAGGTCAAGAAAGCCGGGGTCACAAACAGGAGTCAAAAGAATACGCGGGTGCAGCTGGAAGACCAAACTAACACTGGCAAGGCCTGAGAGGAAAACACACCTATTTAAATGCTGTCAGCGCTCCCACCCCAGAAGCTGATTGGGGCGGGGAGCCTGACAGCAGCAGGGCTAATCAGGGCGGTGCTGGGGGCACGCCCCCAGTCTCACTGCACAGACAGTTACCAGGGAAGCCAGCCTGGTAGTCAAGCGACTAGAAGCACCAGCTGCCTCCCTAGCAACCCGGCGGCGACCAGTCTTACAGCGGCCCGGGGAGATCACAAGAACCGGGGTACCTCTGCGCCGTGCTCCAGTACCCCGGGTGGCCGGACCGGTGGTGCGGGCACGGCGGCCCCGAGAGTTGCCGGTTCTGACAGTACCCCCCCTTCTACGGGGGGACACCGGACCCCCATGGCCAGGTGCGGGCTTAAGCGGGAAAGCCCTGTGGAATGCCTGGACTAGGCGTGGCGCATGAACGTCCCTGGCGGGGACCCACGTCCTATCCTCAGGGCCAAATCCTCTCCAGTGGACCAGGTACTGCAGCACACCTCTAACCCGTCGGGCATCCACCAGCCTTTCTACTTCATACTCCAGTTCCCCCTGTACCAGAGAAGGAGGAGGCGGGTTCTGGGTGGGTAGAACTGGAGTCACATACTTCTTAAGTAAGCTTTTGTGAAAAACCTTGTGGACCTTCCAGGGGTCAGGAAGTGCCAACTTATATGACACCGGGTTGATGACCTGAGAAACAGTAAATGGGCCAATGAACCGAGGAGCAAGTTTCAGGGAGGGAACCTTGAGTCTCAGATTCTTGGAAGACAGCAAAACTTGCTCCCCGACTACAAAAGGTGCAGAGATGGTACATCTTTTATTTGCGTATTTACGCAGTTTCTCTTGGGAACCCTGAAGGTTCTTACGAACCTGGGCCCAAACTGTGCACAGTTCCTCAGAGGATATGTCGGCGGCCGGATTGTTCGAGACCACAGGAGTGGAAAGCGAGAACCGGGGATGAAACCCATAGTTACAAAAAAAAGGTGACAATTGGGTCGACGAGTTAACATGGTTGTTGATAGCAAATTCGGCGAGAGGTAAGTAGTTGGCCCACTGATACTGGTTATCAGAAACAAACAGTCGCAGATACTGGATAAGTTCTTGGTTCATTCGTTCCGTTTGTCCGTTACTCTCGGGATGGAAAGCGGAGGAGAAGGACAAATTTACGTTTAGATTTTTACAGAAGGCTCGCCAGAAGCGAGCGACGAACTGAACCCCTCTATCTGACACAATGTCCTCGGGGATCCCATGTAACCGAACAATCTCCTTGATGAACATTTCAGACAGAAGTTTGGCGTTAGGCAACTTGCAAAGCGGAACAAAATGTGACATTTTAGAGAAACGGTCTACTATTACCCAGATGACCGTATTCCCCAGCGAGGATGGCAGATCAGTAATAAAATCCATGGACAAATGGGACCATGGCCTGGACGGAATGGGCAAGGGAAGAAGAGGACCCTCAGGACGTCTCCTGAGATTCTTCCCCCTTGCGCAAACCGGGCACGCGGACACAAATACCCGTACCTCCTTGGCCATGTGCGGCCACCAATAGAGTCTGGATACTAACTCCAGCGTACCCCTGATGCCGGGGTGTCCAGCTAGGACAGAAGCGTGTGTCTCCTCTAACACTTTCAATCTCAGTGACAATGGGACAAATAATTTGCCTTCCGGAAGGGCTTCAGGAGCAGATAGTTGAGCGGCGTGAATGAGAGGTGAAAGGTCGGAGGAGACAGCAGCGAGGACCACCCCAGGGGAGAGAATGCTCTCAGGCTCCGGCTCGGCAGGTTCCGGAGAACCAAAGCTCCTAGACAGGGCATCAGCCTTGACATTCTTAGAACCGGGTCTATAGGTAACAACAAAATTGAACCGAGAGAAGAACAAGGCCCAGCGGGCTTGCCGAGCATTTAACCTCTTAGCGGAATCTAGATAGGTGAGGTTTTTATGGTCTGTGAGTACCGTGATCTGGTGATGGGCTCCTTCCAAAAAATGCCTCCACTCTTCGAAAGCCCACTTAATCGCCAGCAATTCCCGGTTGCCTATATCATAGTTCCGTTCGGTGGAAGAAAACTTCCTAGAAAAATAGGCACACGGTCTAAGGTTGGTGAGAGTGGAGGGACCTTGGGACAGTACCGCTCCCACACCAAACTCAGAGGCATCTACTTCCACCAAAAAAGGGCTGGACAGATCTGGTTGTACTAGGACAGGTGCAGAAGAGAACGCCGCCTTTAGGGTATCGAAGGCCCTCAGAGCCTCAGAAGACCAGGTCCTCACATCTGCCCCCTTTCTGGTGAGGTCCGTTAGAGGTTTAGCCACCACGGAGAAGTCTTTGATGAATTTGCGATAGTAGTTGGCGAAGCCGAGGAAGCGTTGAAGGGCTTTCAACGACCCTGGCTGGGCCCACTCCGTGATGGCTTTCACCTTTTCAGGATCCATCTGGAAGTCGCATGGCGTGATGATATACCCCAAAAATGATATCTTTTGTACCCCGAACACACATTTCTCGAGTTTAGCAAACAGCTTGTTATGTCTGAGTCGAGCTAGTACAGTCTGAACGTGAGTATGGTGACTTGGCAAGTCGGAGGAAAAAATCAAAATGTCGTCTAGATATACAACCACGAACACCCCCATGATATCCTGAAACACTGAGTTCATGTACCCCTGAAAAATGGCGGGGGCGTTACACAATCCAAAAGGCATAACTAGGTATTCAAAATGCCCGAGGGGCGTATTGAAGGCGGTTTTCCACTCATCCCCCTCCCGAATGCGGATGAGGTTGTATGCTCCCCTGAGATCAAGTTTAGAAAACCATCGGGCACCAGCGACCTGGTTGAGGAGGTCAGGAATGAGTGGAAGGGCATACTGGTTTCGGACTGTGATTTTGTTTAGCTCTCTATAGTCAATACAGGGCCGGAGACCCCCATCCTTCTTCTCAACGAAGAAAAACCCGGCACCCACCGGGGATTCTGAGGGCCGGATGTGCCCCTTGGCCAGGCTGTCCTGGATATAGTCCCTCATGGATTCTCTCTCAGGAACCGTAACGTTATAAATGCGGCCCTTAGGAAGTTTGGCCCCAGGAATCAAGTCTATTTTACAGTCCCATTCCCTATGAGGGGGCAGAGCTTCAGATAATTGTTTGGAGAACACGTCAGAAAACTCGGAGAGGTAATCTGGTAGGGGGGTCCCCTCGCAGGTGGAGATTCCCACCTTCACCGCACAAAGGTGGTTGGCACAGCGGGGACCCCACTTTACCAGTTCCAACGTGTCCCAATTTACTACCGGGTTGTGCTCCCGGAGCCAGGGGAGGCCTAGGACGACGTCCACAGACAAATCTCTCATCACTAGAAAGGTGCAGGTTTCCACGTGTAAGGCTCCTATCGTAAACCTTACTTCAGGGGTAACCAGATGAACCACCCCTGCTTGCAATGGGGTGGAGTCCACTCCTGAAACCAGAATCGGGGTCTCTAAACGTAAAAAAACCCCGGACAGTTGAGCAACGAAATTAAAGTTAACGAAATTCGCCGCAGCCCCAGAATCAACAAAGGCTTGCCCAGTACGGTGGAAAGCATGAAATTCTAGGGTGCAAGGCAATAACATTTTGGATAACACAGGGAGTACCTTAGCTCCTAGACAGTCCTCCCGACAACTGCCTAGGAGCGGGAGTTTTCCTGCCGTGGCTTCTTAGTGCAGGTGGCAATGCGGTGACCCGGCTCCCCACAGTAGAAGCAAAGATTCTTCTTCAGGCGATATTCCCGTCGCTGCTTGGGGTTCATGGCTCCCAGTTCCATGGGCTCGGTGGTGGGAAGTGAGAGAGTCAGGTCAGTAGAAGAAGTGGGCGTGGGGAGTGGAGTGGCCCGAGCGGCGTGTCGGCCCCTCAAACGTCGGTCGGCCCGAATAGCAAGCGTCATGGCTTGCTCCAGGGTTCTAGGCTCTGGGTGGGCCACAAGTAGGTCCTTGAGACCCTCAGACAGACCGGTCAAAAATAAGTCTTTTAGGGCGGCATCGTTCCACCCGGATTCCGTACAATGTTGACGGAATTGGGAACAGTAGTCCTCCGCCATTTTACAACCCTGGCGCAGGGCCAGAAGTTTGGAGACTGCGTAGCCCGCCCGGTCGGGTTCGTCATAAATTTGACCCAGGGCGGAAAAAAAGGCGTCAAGGGATAGTCGGGCTGGAGAGCCTGCTGGTAGCGAGAAAGCCCAATTTTGGGGGTCCCCCCTCAGGCGGGTAATTACAATTCCCACTTTCTGATATTCAGTACCAGAGGAGTGGGGTCGGAGATCAAAGTAGAGCTTGCAGCTCTCTCTAAATGCAAAGAACTGACCTCTCTCTCCAGAGAAGCAGTCCGGCAGCGTGGCTCGGGGTTCTGACATAGTCCCGGGAGCGGAAGGGGGCTGCATGGGACCTGCAGCCGCCACTTGTTCCTGTAGCTGCATGCGGGCGGTTAGGTCCTGGACAAGGTTAGTAAGGACCTGGACCTGGTTCGCTAACGCAGCCACGGCCTCCATCGAGGGATTCAAAGTAGCCGGGCGGATGCACGAGTCTGACCTACCTTCGGCCAGTGTTACTGTCAGGACAGTGTCCGGGATATGGGGGTCCCTGATATATCCCGCAACCCCTGTCCCTGCCTACTTGCCCCCCTGGGCTAACCCCCAGGGCGACAACTGGGCGGCGGTCCCTACCCTCACTAGGGAAGCGGGACACGGGAAGACAAACAGACACTGAAGACAAACAACGGTAGAACGGTCAGACAATCCGGGTCGGCAACAGGAGGGTACGCAGTACAGGGGGGTCAGGCAAAACGTAGTCAAGGTCCAAAAGCAGAGGTCAAGAAAGCCGGGGTCACAAACAGGAGTCAAAAGAATACGCGGGTGCAGCTGGAAGACCAAACTAACACTGGCAAGGCCTGAGAGGAAAACACACCTATTTAAATGCTGTCAGCGCTCCCACCCCAGAAGCTGATTGGGGCGGGGAGCCTGACAGCAGCAGGGCTAATCAGGGCGGTGCTGGGGGCACGCCCCCAGTCTCACTGCACAGACAGTTACCAGGGAAGCCAGCCTGGTAGTCAAGCGACTAGAAGCACCAGCTGCCTCCCTAGCAACCCGGCGGCGACCAGTCTTACAGCGGCCCGGGGAGATCACAAGAACCGGGGTACCTCTGCGCCGTGCTCCAGTACCCCGGGTGGCCGGACCGGTGGTGCGGGCACGGCGGCCCCGAGAGTTGCCGGTTCTGACACCACCATATTCTGAAACCCATAACCTTTTATTTTTCTGTTGACAGAGCTGTACTTGAGCTGTATTATGTTTTGTGGGACAAGCTGTAATTCTCATTGATACCATTTAGGGATATATACGTCTTTTTTTTATTACTTATCCATTTTTGGAGAGGCATGTTGAACAATAAAGTGTAATTTGGGCTTCTTTTTTCTTTATTTTTTAAAGCCGCCTGCCATACGGGATGAATAACACATCAGTTTTATAGTATTGATCTTTAAAGGGGTTGTCCGAGTTTTGTAAAGGCATCTCACTGGGTTCCCCATGGTGTAAAATAATAAAGCAGCTGATACTCACCTCTCCCCATTCCCTGCTCGTCCCCCACCATCGACACTGGAACAACTCTTGATTGCTCAATGTTGTGTTATTCTTCGATGCACCATACAGACTGGTTAATGAGGTATAGGAAGATATATATTTGTAGTGGCAATGTCTGCGTGGGGGTTGGCGATAACACAGCGGCACTCTCAGTCCATGTAAAAGTCTGAATAATTTCGCGACATGCCACGCTTTTTAGACACGAGGGATTTTCCGCTCATGTACATTGGGCTAGTTAGCCTAAGGAAAGCATGTCATGCGTGTTCTGCGTGCGATTTGACAAATCGCCCGTGGACAGCTAGCCTTATTCCAAATTGTATTGCATTTCTTAGCTGTTTATGTTGCATTTAGAATCCTAATGGCTTATGTATTTTATTTGCTTACAATGTGTAAGAAACAAATCAAGCGAGTTACCAAACTTGTATGCCCTAGGGAACACCCATGTGAAGATGCTCACCTCTGTCACAACTAAAATCTGCGCCATCCAGCGCTCAAAGTTTTCCAAACCCAGAGGAGTTCTTAAATTGGTGAACGGAGTAAAGACAAGTCCTCCATGGAGCCTAGCTCTAGGGAGGTGAAGCAGTGAAGTCTTCCCTGTGGGACTAGACCATGGGATATGCCTAGTTTGGAAATAAAAATGAAATCAAAAGAGGGGAAGCAGTAAAAGCATTAAGATGACCTGTGTTACACATATTTAAAGGGTTAATATATCTCGGAGGCATTGTGAGAGGTACGAGAGTTTCCTGGAGTGCATATATAGTCGTCATATCAGAATTTTTGTACTTTTTATCAAATAATAATGTATGCAAGTGTCATATTACTTATTATCAAACTATTCATAACGATTTGTTCTTTTTAACACTGCACAGGTGTGACGTAGGCTGTGGTTCACTTATGATAGTGCCATTATATACTCCTTTGTTCTAGTTTTTGTAAACAAAACTCAGGTGAACAAGATTTTTCTTTGAGAGGGCTCTGGAACAACACTTGATTGCTCCATGTTGTGTTATTCTCTGGTGTACTGTACAGACATTTGGGTATACCTGGTTGACGAGGCGTCGATACCCCTTGAGTATCACCTAAAGGGATTACTCCAACAAATGCATCTAACGCTTCAGTTTGAGAGATTAGGATGGATGAGCACAGACCTTAAAAACATGCTAAAAGGGAAGAAAGAAATGTTTATCTAATGGAAAGAGTGGGGCATATTCTAAAGAATATAATGCAGTCTGCAGAAACTGTAGGGCAAGTGTCAGAAAAGCTAATAGTGAAATGAGGCTTGCAAGAGAAGTTAAAATGCAGTAGATACTTTATCAAATGCTTTGATATACTATATCTCATACCATACTGATTGAAAAAATGACCAAATATGGCATCCACAAGGGAACTAAATGACTAAAGGCCCATTTAGACACAACGATTATCGCTCAAAAGCCGTCTTTTGAGCGATAATCGTTGTGTCTAACTGCACTGGCATCGTGCAGTTTTCGTTAAGCCGTCGCTCATCGTTGTCTTTCAGCATGCTCATGTTGTCTTTCGGATTTGAAGCCTATGTCCCTAGATTTCAGTGTTTCTCCATATACTTACCTATGCTTTTTATGTGACTTCTAAATCTACCGTGCTTCCCCCGAAAATAAGACACTGAAGGCAGGGTATTCAAAGCCCCATCACCAGAAGAAGCAGAGATTGCAAACGGGAAGGACTCTGCAGTTTGCCGCAGCGCCGCCGGAGACCATCGGGACGCCACGGACCAGGTGAGTATTGATTTTTTTGGGGGTGGGGGGAGGGGGGGGCAGGTTAGCTAGGTCTTATTTTTAGGAGGGGTCTTATATTTTAAGCCTCCCCCGAAAACCGGGTAGGTCTTACTATCGGAGTAGGACCTACTTTTGGGGAAACACGGTACTATATCTAATGCATATTTAACAGTAACAGCTGGTGCTTACAAAAACTGTAGGTATGGGAGACAGTTCTCCTTCCTAATTGGCTGCTGCTTATGGTGCGTCTATGTGATGATCGCACTGGACGGTTGGCTGGGGTAATGGTGACGGTCCTCCACCTAATAGGTTGGCTGTCATTTTGCATTGAGTGTGAAGTTATTAACTGCCGGCCAGAGTATAGTGAGTATCTTATATACAATACTAGTTGGTACTAGCCATTAGCTAGTGGTAGTCATCAGCCATTAGCTAGAGGATGTTATAAGACCAATCAATAGTAGGAATTGTGACTGCAACATATAGGGTTTCTTAGTTTACAATAACAATTTTGCTTAATAATCAATTTCTTATTTAGTGTGAGCCATATACATCTAGGGCTCAAAATTTTGGTATTAAGCTTTACTTTTATTTTCTATGCTCAGCATTAATGAAAATACATGTTCTATTGCCGGTGCCTAGTGGCAAATACAAGCTTGCTGTGTGGAGGAGTCAGACACGAGATTGTTTGCTGCAAGAGAGGGAGACTGCATCCCCAACCCGGTAGGCATTTAGACTGGTACAAGGATCCAAGGAAGACGTGCTACAGTCTAGCACCTAACCCTGGACAAGCCTGGGCTGGTAGTGGCAGCACCTTTCACAGAACAAATTGTAAGTGAGGCTAACCTCAATTCCAATTGTAGGTCTGCACATAGCAAGGGATGAACAGGTTGTCAACAGGCATGTTGCAGGAACTGTGCTGAGGAAATTGTAGTGTTTAGCTTCTGAATTTTTCTGACAGATATTTAAAGAGATTATGTGAACATATACCTTCAATGTAGGCTCTTAGCCCCTTAATGATGGCCCATACGTCTTTTGACGGCAGCCATTAAGGGAGTTTAATCTACAGCTCTGTCTTTCGACAGCGCAGCATTAGAAGCCCGGTACAGGTCTCCTGTGCCATGGTAAGTGAATACTTGGCTGTTGGATGACAGCCGGGCACTTTCTCTAACACTTAGGACCAAAGAAACCTCTGATCCCCAGTGTTTAACCCTGTAATATGTAAAAGGCTGACAGAGGGAAGGGGCTCCCTCTGTCACCCAGCGGACCCCCTGCAATGTGATTGCAGGGTACAGATGGGTTGCTTGAATATAGCCTCCGGGTCTGCCAGCTATGGTGGCATGTGAGGCTAAGCCTCTGGCTAACCTCATAGGCTTTCTAATGCATTGTTACTGTGAGAGTAACCATAGTGTCTTCTGAACATCATGTTCCCCACTTCATTTTCTAACTTACTTGATATGTATTCATATGAACAGCATAATAAGAAGATTACAAGACCTAAATGAAGAAAGCTGCGATTGATCTTCACTCACAGCCAGACAGCTGACTAAATATGGACTTTGTTTTAAAAATGTACTCTGCTTAGCAAATAGAACTTTTTATCATCTGTTTTATTTCATTTGATCTTCTGTACATATATTTAACTATGTAAATTTTAACTAAGCTCAGGAATGCCTATAGATTACCAATTAAGCATCTCAGAGAATTGTGACCAAGAAAGCCAGAGACCAACATCACTTCATGTGCTAAGTTTAATAATCAATAACAAAGAGGTGTAACAAGTTAAGTCAGGTGACCTTAGTGGGCCATTTACAGGGGATGACTATCACTCAAAATTTGTTCAAATGAATGAATTTGAGCAATAATCGTGCAATATAAATACAAAAAAAAATTGCTTACTATTCATTCGCAGTTCGTTATCACTGACTTTCAGTATAAAAACTATTACTGGATCGCTGGCTTCTAGCTCCATGTAAACGCTCCCTGTTCAGCGCTTCACTTAGAAGGTAAAGCGCTGAGTGAGAAGCCCGCCATCTAGTGAAGAATTCTGTCAGTGTAAATGCTCTGCATGAGTGCTAATGACCTTAGCGGTGATGTCAGCGCTCGTGCAGTCATATACCTGACTGTCATTCCCTGTAAAAGGGCCATTAGTCTCGCTCTCAACGTATTTGTCTTAAAGAACTATAAATTCTTTGGCTGATTAACAAATAAACTAAATCAATGCAGTGTGTGTGACCAGCGATCCTCTGAGCAGCTTGTACTAACCCTGATTTGGGACACAAGAATATACCTGTAGCGCTCCATTGCGCAGACACTATACTGAAATATAGTAGTGTATTAGAAATATAATAAAATATGCTGATAATCAAGTACCCCAGTGGGGCAAAAATAAAAAATTTAAAAAGTGCACATAATAAAAAATACAAACACCATGGCGAATATAGTTAATTTTGCCTATCTCGCCTTTCACAAAATACAATAGAAAGTGATCAAAATGTCACATGGATCACCAAATGGTACCATTAAAAAGTACAACTCATCCCGCAAAAAAAAACCAAAGCTGTTTCACAGCACTGTTGGCAAAACAATGTTAGGGGTCTTTGATTGCAGTGATAAACAAAAAAGACTTTTTTTTCTTAAGGGCTTAGTCAGACGGGCGTTTTTTGCCGCGATTTGCGCATGCGCATGCGTCCGGCGATTTTTTAAAACCATCGCTTCGCAATGGTATCGGACACATGAGCGCTTTTTATGCGCTCGTCCGAAAAATTATAGAACAAAAAAATCGCAGATCGCACCTATCTGTGATTCCTGTTCGCTTCTGTATATGCGCTCAATGGGGCCGGCGGCAGCAGCGCCGACCCCATTGAGAACATATAGAAGACAAATCATTCTTCTCTGCCACAGCTGTAACAGCTGTGGCAGAGAAGAACGATGTTTGCCCATTGAATTCAATGGAGCGGCAATACAGCCGCTCCATTGAAAGCAATGGGCTGCCGGCGTGCGCGGGGTTAATTGTCGGGAAGGGGTTAAATATATAAACCCTTCCCTGCAATTCATGCTAAAATGTGTTAAAATAAAAAAAAAATTGTATACTCACCTTTCCGCTGCAGCCGGAGTCCAGCCGCGGCCGCTGTCAGTTCTCCTGAACTGCTTCTCGGCACTATTCAGCCGGCGGGGCTTTAAAATCCCCGCCTGCTGAATGATCTGCTCTGATTGGTCACAGCCTGACCAATCAGAGGCCGGTTTCACTCACACACCCATTCATGAATTCATGAATGGGTGAGTGACTGCTGCCTCTCAGCGCTGAGCCAATCAGGGGCAGGTCTGACTCACATCCATTCATGAATTCATGAATGGGTGTGAGTGAGGCATGCCTCTGATTGGCTCAGCGCTGAGCCAATCAGGGGGCAGGTCTGACTCACACCCCCTTCACACCCACTGCAGGACGGCTGCCCGGAGCTGCAGGCAGAAGGTGAGAATGCAATTTTTTTTTATTTTAACACATTTTAGGATGGATTGCAGGTAAGGGCTTATATATTTAAGCCCTTACCGACAATTCATCCCGGGCTCGCCCGCAGCGCATTGCTTTCAATGGAGACGGCTGTATTGCCGTCTCCATTGAATGCAATGCGCTGGACAGCTCCGGCCCGTTTCTAATGAAACGCGGCTAGGAGCAGATTTTCGGGCGATTTGCGGGCGACTTGCGCGCACCGGTCACGCGATTTGCGGATGCGCATCCGTCATGCGATCCGCAAATCGCGGCAAAAAACGCCCGTCTGACTAAGGCCTAAGTGTGAAAAAGTTGCAAGAAAAACCTAAAAACTACCATATTTTTCACTTTATAAGATGCACCTTGATTTTAGAGGAAGAAAATAGGGAGATGTATATCTTCATATAGCGATATGAAGCATGCTGGTATACCCTGGATATCTCCAATATATAATTATACTAATATCAGTATTTCTGGTGGCGCAATGCGCCTCTTACTCATTTAATACAGTGAAAGGGATTGGAGTTGGTCAAAACATTTCCGTGCGCAGCACATGATTTCTGAACTTCAGCTGCTCGCTGAGGAGGCATGTTCGCTCGTAGCTTTCGCATATCAGCTGCACAAGATTTACAAACTTCAGCTTGTGGCTGAGGTGACATCATGGCTTGTCGCTGTGTCATGTAAGCTGCATTAGCTTCATGGCGGCGTTAAACCCTCTGTGGTGACATATTTGCAAGACAGCGACGGTTTGTTTCAATACTGGACAACAGTTCACGATTAGATGAAGGCTGGACTAGTGTTGGCAGCATTAGCAATTGAAATGACATGATATCATGTCCAGGAGATGTGAAGATAGCGGTGAAGGACTATGCTACAATATTGTTGGTCAATATGCATTGCCAGCTATGTATGTGGACATTTGTGAGGTGTCATTTATTGGAGTCTCCACACAGGTGTGTGGGATGCTGTCTGCTCGTAATTCCTCATTCAGTGCAAAAGACCTGTGATGATGTCATCGTCATGTGATCAGGGGCAGAGCTAAGAGATGGTAACTGACATCACAGGTGCTGTCAAGCTCTGCATGTAACTCACACATCACACACACATGGATTGACGAACAAGTGGTCGTTAGCACTTTGACTAGTAATTAGTAGGAAATTATAGTACCAGTGTTTCTGGTGGTGCAAGGCACCACACAGCTCTGCTACATGCAGATCACACACGCAGCTCTGAAATGAAGGACGTGTGATGACTCCTGTATGATTGCACACTGTACACAAAATTAAAAAAACGCATCAAAAACCTGCATCTGGCTTAAAAAAAAGAAAAAAAAACCACGCATGTGTTTAAATCCACATGTGGGTTTTTATAGTGTATGCAGTTTCTTATAAATATAAGTGGTTTTTGAATACTGAATGCAGTTTTTTAATGGTTTTTTTTAATTTTTAAATCGCGTTTTAAAAATGAAACAAAAAACATGAACACAGCCCAATGCTGGGCCCACTCAGCCGCAAGCGTACAACGTTGCATACGTCACGCAGCATTTTACCGCTGCGGAACCACCAGTGACCCGGCCCATCGCTACGTTTGGCAGCAAAATTGTACTGCGAATGACAGCGTATCTCCTGCATGCCGTCATACACAATCCACCTGTTTTTTTGGTTTATATCTCCT
Organism: Eleutherodactylus coqui; assembly: GCF_035609145.1. Taxonomy (NCBI): domain Eukaryota; kingdom Metazoa; phylum Chordata; class Amphibia; order Anura; family Eleutherodactylidae; genus Eleutherodactylus; species Eleutherodactylus coqui. The sequence continues at coordinate 266,120,315 of NC_089838.1, forward strand.
GCACCGTCACTACGCAATGGCACATATACACAATGTAATAACTTATGGACGGCGTTGCATATGCGTCAATAGAGAACAATCAGGTCGGCGCGGAGACTTCCGCTGTTTCAGCTCCAACCTCTAAGTATTTGCTGCGCTGCCAGCAATGCGCCCGCTCAGCTGATCGGTCGGGTCCCGAGCGACGGACCCTAGCCGATCAACTATTGATGACCTATGCTGAGGACAGCATTTCCCTGGAAAACCCCTTTAATTTTGCATACTGAAAAATGAAATCCAAAAAACTGATAGCAGAATTTATTTTTTTGTTCCCCAATCTCCTTATTAAAAAAGTTGAATTAAAGTTATACAATGGATTACATGTACCCAAGAATGATGCCATTAAAAAAAATCCAACTTGCCCCACAAAAAACATGTCCTGATGTGGCTGTGTTAATGGGAAAAAACTAAAAAGTTATGGCTCCTGGAATGTGACAATGAAAAATTGCTTGGTCATTAATGAACAAATAGGCTTTGTCACTAAGGGGTAGAGATGAGCGAGCATACTCGCTAAGGACAATTACTCGAGCGAGCATTGTCCTTAGCGAGTACCTGCCCGCTCGGAAGAAAAGATTCGGGTGCCGGCGGGGAGAGCGGGGGGGGGGGGGGGGGGGGAACGTAGAGGAGATCTCTCTCTCCCTCTCTCTCCCCCATGCTCACTCCCGCAACTCACCGCTCTCCCTGCCGGCACCCAAATCTTTTCTTCCGAGCGGGGAGATACTCGCTAAGGACAATGCTCGCTCGAGTAATTGCCCTTAGCGAGTATGCTCGCTCATCTCTACTAAGAGGTTAAAACGATTTGGTACAAACCTCTGTTTCTCTGCTCCGCCGCTTCCATTTCCTGTTTTCGAGCGGCAAATTTGGCTGCCAACATTTTCTCACCATTTTGGCGCAACTTGTTCACATGTACAGTAAAGATATCCTCAGGCTACATTTCTGTAGCACTACGGCGGAAATTCGCAGATATTGTGCCACGGTTTCTGCCATGGATCACACACGGATTTAACCCGGGCAATATCCACACGTGGATTTTTTGACTGTTTCCACGCAAAGAAGGGGCGTGTCACTTCTTCATAGCGATCCGCGCAAAAACGTGTCAGGAATTCCACACATGGATTTGTCCCTATTTATAGGGCTAAATCCATGCGCCAATCGGCAGAAAAATAGCCACGGCTTCCAACAGGCCGATATACCCTAAGGCTAACTTCACACAGGCAAGTGTGATATGGACAATCCCGCCCCGTATCGCACCCCCCACAATGTAAATCTGCAGCGTGAATAGACATGCTGAGCATTTATGCTTCACTACAGGGCAGGAAAAAGGCACCCAGTGGCCAAATAGATATCTTGTGATGGAACACCATTTTAACTCCAGAACTAGCCAGTAGGTTAAAAAACCCTGGTTCGAAGCCCCTATAATCCCTACCGCCAAAATAAACTAAACAGTAGCACCATAACCATTCCCTCTTCTCCTCTCTCCTATATCACTCTCTATGGCAACACTGTCGCAAACCCAGCTCCTAATTCTCTATTATTTGCGCTTTTTATTTGCCACAAGTCGTTTCAAAACATCTGACGGCGTTGACGTAAAATTCTAGAATTCCCGCCCAGATTTGCGTGTCAAACCTCGTTCTGGACCCGTCTCGTATCTCTGGGCGGGGACTATTAGCGTCTACCTTTTGAAAAAAAGGTGTCATTATCGCCTTCTGATTGGCTGCTCGAGGAGGTGAGAAACCCACGTGAATGACGATTTTCTTATCTCATTGGCTGGGTGCCGTGCAAGGCGCTGCATCTGATTGGATGAGTTTCTCGCACTGGCAGGGAGGGGATCTTGTGATTGGTTGTATTATTTTCCCCCAAGATCAGTACGACTCGATCTAGGAGCTGAGGCCCGGGAGACAGGAGCGGATCCGGCGTAGAGAGCTGACCGGTCCTGGGACGGAGGTTTGTGATTACCGGGATGGATGGTTTTGTGCGGGATTTTTTTTAATCGTTTGCACAGTAATCGCTGATTTTTTTTCATAGGCTTTTAAATCGTATCAATATCGGCTTGAATTGCAGTGGTTGTATGTGCATACCGGCTGTGCATGCAGCATCTGTCTAGAACGGGCTCTGAGCATTCGGGTAATGGATGCAAGTTGTCCTCTGTCTAGTTGTGTCTGTGTGCTGTGAGCTGACTTCTGACCATTGGAGAGGTTCTATCTGCAGCTTCAAGTTTAGCAAATTGCTTTATGTTGGTCTGACTTTTGGCTTTGGGGGGGAAAAAAAATTAACAACCCCCCCCCCAAAAAAAAAAATCTTCTTCCTCCTAGTCTGTTGGAGTTTACTGTATGCAGATCCGCAATCACGTGTTTTAAATTGCTAAGATGCTATGACTACCCTCATATACGAAGCACTGCGTTATAATTACTGGACACGGATCAATTAAAGTCCATTGAACGGTTAGTTTATCCTGAGCTATGATGACTGTGTGAACTCTGCAATGTGGCGAATCGGGGTCGCACTGGTTATGATATGGTTACGCTTATAAAATAGCGGTTGTTGCCGTTCTGATTGATTGACAAGCAGCTAATTTATACCGGTCAGCCAACAGTCAAATTTAAAAAAAAAACACAAAACGTTTTTTGGGGAAAAAAAATGTGATTTGCGATGAAACTGTAAAGTAAGTGCAGGGGGCGATGGGAGAATCTGTGGCGTCCGGGATTAGGTTGTTCATCGCAGTCTGGCCAGTGGGGATGCCCCGCCGCTTCACGGTGGAAATTTCACTTTACATGTGGAATGTGCAGTAAGTGGATTCCGCCTGTAATACAACGGATTTTGCTGCAGATTTAGCTGTTAATGGGCAAAATGCGCAATTCTGATGCATTTCTGCAGGAATAAGTGGAGTGTGCCTGCTTCATAGCAGTCTGCATGGAAACGTATAGGAATGCCACATGCGGATTTTGCCCATTGACAGGGATGACTCTGCATCAGAATAGCTGCAACTTTCTACCATGGCTGTGGATTCCAGAGTGTGAATTTGCACTTAAAAGTGGTTGCCATAGACATACAATTTTTTTTTTTTTTCTTTAAAAATTTAGGAAATGTTAGGCTGATCTCACACAGACAGGTCAGATTCTTCATGCAAGAGCCATCTCTGACCGCGGCCAGCGCCCCCACGCATACCTGAATTATATTTACTGCGGATAACAGCGGACACTCACGTCGGTCATGCGCAGTACAGATTTTTTTTAGAAAATTAATTAAAATTATACTTCCTGTGCCATCGCTGGGCGATGACTTGGTAACCCGCGGCCTATCCGTAATGTCAATTGCTGATTGGATGGATTCAATGGACTTCAGTAGAAGCCGTCCGTGTGAGGTCTGCACAGAAATAGAACATGCTGCGATTTCATTTCCGCTCACAGAAATCACAGTCGCTATCCGCTCATCTGAGCGGATATGTGAATGTTCTATTCTCAATGAGTGTGGAATACTGTGGATTTTCCGTGCAGGTGACTATTGTGGATAGCGCAATTCAAATCCGCCCGTTTGAGAGCGGTCAGAGATAAGTTCTACTCGCCCATTTGGTTCCAGCGCTGCTTCAGTTCTCCCTGCCAGCTTTGTTTACATGCCTGTATACACCTGTGACTGCTGTAGCCGATCACTGGCCTCAGCGGTGCACACAGTAAGCAGGGTAAAGAAAGAAGAGTTAGCTTAAGGAATATGATAGGCCTCCCTAAAAAAGATTTGTTTTAAGGGCTCACTTAAAACTTAATATTGGTGATTGTCTGGGGTAGCGCATTCCAGAGAACTGGTGCAGCGCGAGGAAAAATCTCAGAGGCAAGAATGGGAGTTTCAGATACAGAAGAAGTGTAAGGTCATTAGCAGAACGGAGAGCACGGGTAGTGTGGTAGTCCGGATGAAGGAGGAGCTATAGGGCGGTGCAGCACTGGGGAGAGCTTTATGGATGAGAGTAGTGAGTGTAAATTGTGTTCTCTAGTGGATGGATGACCAGTGCAGTGACTGATACAGGGGAGGCATCAGTGTAGTGCAGATTAATCCCAACTGGGGTGCTGCGGTGAACCCTCCAGAGGTGCCACAGCTATCAGGCTGGGAATAAATTGGCCTCCATAAAGATTTCCCCCCTTACCCCTCGTCTATCTAACCACCAACGACAGATTCAGACAATCTGCCCACAGCTATCGTGGAGGCCAGCAGGTGCCTTCTGCTGCCGATGACAGCAGAGTCTGCGAAAGGGAAGCACTGCCTGTAAGACTGTGTGACGCATACTTTACACAGAATCGTAAAAGACACGGTGTGTTCACATCCCAGGTACCTATCTCAGTAAGTGTCCATGAGGAATGTTATGTATGGAAGTAATTGTCTTTTTAGGTATCTAGGAGGGGCAGGAGGGGTGGGGGGTGTGAATGATATTGTGGGGGAAGGTGTGCTCATTGCTGGTTGGAGAGGGGCGGAGTCATGCCGAATATTGTTTGGGGAGGGGCAGTGACACTGGGGGAGAATATGAGGTTGAGGCCCCTTAGGGGCATCTATGGCAGCCAGGCATTATGGGGGCATACAAAAGGCGGTTTCTGTGGCAGGCACCATGGGGACATCGGAAGCCTTGAGGCCAGGATCTTTTAGCGGCATCTGTGACACGCTTTTACTGCAGGGCCACTAAGGAATGCACCTATTACTGCAGTGGGCACTGACAGGGGCACGATTACTATAGGGGACACTGGAATACTGGAGCTTAAATCATACGTTGTGATAAGTTACACATAGCAATTCCGCCTATAACACCCCCTTTTTTGGTACTGTTGTCCCGCGGTAGAAAAAAATTTTTTTCCCAGGCGCGCCCCAAGGCTGAAAGGTTACAATTGACAAAAAGATGAACCTGGCTGCTGCATTCAGGATGGATTGGAGAGCAGAGAATAGTGAGGGGAAGATGATCAGTAGTGAGTTATACACGGGCTACAAAAATTTAAAAGGTGGATTTTGCATCACGGATCCAGTGAAAAAGGTTGTTTACAAATAAACAAATATTTTATTTTTTTTTTACATAAACTGCATGCCTTATTTAATATGTAATTAAAGGGGTTTTCAGATTAATTTTTTTTCCTTTTAAATTCCATGCCTGACAATAGTACACAATTGTATACTCTCCTGGCTTCCCCCAGATCCATTCTCCGCGCTGGATCTGTTTTGACAGGCTGTCCGTTTAAGGAATGTCAATGGCTGTTGCAGCCTGGCGGGAGATTGGAGCCAATAAAGGTGTGTCTAGGAGGTTTATCAAGTGTTTTTTATAATTGATGTTCCCATAAAAAAAAGAAACATCAGTCAGAAAACCCCTTTAGGCTGGGTTCACACGGGGCGGAATTTCCGCCAGCATTCTTAGAATCCTAAGACTAAGCAGCAAAGTGGATGAGATTTGTAATAATCTGGTCCACACGCTGGAGACAAGCTACGCAGAAAGTGACATGGGGCGTGGAATTCAAATCCGTGACATGTCAATTGTGTCGCCATTTCCACTGCGGGCTCTCTTCTCTCTATGGGGAGAGATTCCCGCAGCAGAATACAGGCGGACAAGCCGCTTCAAACCTGCGCCAAGTGGCACAGGTTTTGAAGGAGCCTTTTTGTTGCGGCAATCTTGTGGAATTTCCGTGCAGCTCCACTGTGGACCTTCTGCAAGATTTCTGTCCCGTGGGAACCCAGCCTTAGGCCCCCTGTCCACGGCAGTGATTTCCATAGCATTGCTATGGAAAGCGACGGCACTTGTCTACGAGCAGAGAATCATTGAGATTCTCCACTCGCGGCGAGCAATTCACAGCATGCTGCGAATTGCCCCGATTGTCCGCAGTCAGCCTAACTATCAGATAGGGCTGACCGCTGGAGATTCGTCGGCGGCTCCCGCGGGACTTCGCATCGCCCATGGACAGGAGGCCTTAGACCTGTTTCACACGGGCTACAAAATCGCACGATTTTGTAGCAATGCGACATCACTACAAAACGCATGTGTGCGAATCCCATGGTTTCCAATGATTTTTTTCACATGTGCGATGTTTTGTAGCGAGATTTTGTAGCCCGTGCGGATGCAGCCTCACATACATGTGTTTTGTAGCGATGTCTCGTGCAATTTTTGTAGCCCGTGTGAAACAGGCTTTAAGGGTGTTGTTCCAGGATAGATATCGGTACCACTTAGCTACAGGGTGGTCACACTCTTATGAAAGCTTGTCTAAAGGAAAATCTGTCTTTGTTGCCCATAGCAACCAATCACAGCGCAGCTTTCTTTTCTTATACTGCTGAGGAAAAATGAAAGCTGTCTTGTGATTGGTTGCTAGGGGCAACAGAGACAGATATTTTCTTCTAGTCCGCTTTTATAAGAGTGTGATGTCTGCCTACTTTTCCGTGGTGCACTCTGTACAACATGTCGCTAATGGTCAGCCGTTGGGGTCCAGTTTCTGTGGTCCCCGTGCTGCTTCATCCCCGTGACTTTTGCAGGACAGCTGCATGGTCGGTGATAGACTAGAATAGGCGAGTTAGGGCTAAAGCGACACAAAGTAGCAGAACGCTGTGCGAATTTGAGGAAAAAATGTACCTCAAAAAGCGTAATATCTGTGCAATGTATGGTTACACCCTTCGATTTTGTGTTTTTCTGTAAATATGGCGATTTGTGAATTTGGATGGGAATAGCTATTTTGAGCAGTGTACGGCTGCAGGCGATCAGCGATGGCAGACTTGTGCTGCAGGCTGCGGTTTGTCTGTAAGTCAGATGTTATCCGCGCTTGTTAGGACATGCTGTTACAATGGAATTAAATTAGTAGAATGAATCAGGCCTGGGACGTGTATTCACAAGACATAGCCAGAAGTCACCTCATAACCTCAGCGACTGACGAACCGCCACATGAATGAGCAAGGAGAAACGAACGGGGCCGTTGGAATACGCGGCGGTGACATGTCCGTATATACACGGCAAAGGCTGCTTTTAGACGGAACGATAATAATTGTTTAAACGAGCGAAAGTGAACGCGATCCAATGACGAACTATGAAGTCATTCACTTTTCTGTCGTCCATTTTCTGCAGGCATATAAACCATGGTCGGCTCGTTCGCTTATCGTTCGGTCTAACCAGCGCTCGTTTCCTCCCTCTCATTACTTATACAGCGAATGTGAACGATTCGCAAGTGAATAAGCCAGCAATGTATTTTTCTGTGTAAACAGGCTACATGAGAACGCACGAAATAGCGGTGATGTCATTCGCTCGTTCAAACGAGAATCTGCTCCTCTATAAGGACCCTGACTCTTTAGCCAGGAAGGCTAAGGTCACACCGGCGAGCGCCATATTGGGCCATGAATCCCGCCCCCATATCGCCCTCGCTATCCATGTGAAAGCCCCGTGGATGTGAGGCGTTTTCATGTGAAAATGGCCTCGCATCACTTCGGGGATGTAGCGATCCGACGGAGAGCCTGTCACAGCCGCGGAAGAGGATCGCAGAGTTCTCCCATTGCTTTCAATGGGGCTGGCGCTGGCCCCTTTGAGGACAATGGGCGCTGCAATGTGAGATCACGCAGCCAGATAGAACATGCCTCGACTTGTTTCCCACATAGCATCGTGGTGCCACGCAGGAAAACCTCGCTCATATGTATGACCCCATTCAAAAGAATGGGGTTCATATTTGTGCTTCTCAAAATGCACAAATCTTACGCGATTTTCTCGGCTGTGTGAAGCCGGCTGAATGGAGACTTTGGACCTCTCGTTCTCCGTAGCTTTTGAGGTCATAGCCACACTAAGGCCTCTCTAACACAGGCGCTCTTTAATGGCGCATTAATCACGGTGTAACGCTCCCATTGTATTCAATGGGGCCTCATAGACATGTGTTCGATCGTGGTGCCAGAGCACTGTCTTCTCTTTCTTTGGCGGTTTAGCGCACCTCATCACCTATCACTATAATGGGGTGCGCTAAGACACACGGTCAGCCACAGGGAGCTGTGGACGAAAACAAAAATACAATCGCGGCAAAGTCCCGCAATAGAAATTACGGCGCTTTGCCGCGTTCATGTATGAGAGGACCATAAGGGCTCTTTCACGCAGGTGCATTTACACACGTAACACACAGTGAATACAGCCCATTGATTTCATGGTTTTTCGTGTGTTTTTTTTTTTTTTTTTCACACAACCGAAAAAAAAGTGCCTATTACACACCGAAATAGGCCATGAGAGTGAATGGGCCTGCGTATTTGCGCAGAAGGGACTTCTGTTTTTTTTTTTTGGGGGGGGGGGGGGGGTTGCACGTAAATGTGCTGCATGTTTTCATGCGTATAAAATGTGCAAAAGGGCTGAAGTACACAGGAAATCTGGTTGCCAGGCAGTGAATACGCTTCTGTAAAAGTATTAACCCTTTCCAATCCACTCCCTGACTTCTTCCAACATTCTGATTGAGGCCTGTACAGCTCCGATGTTGGAAGACGTCTGGCAGGGTATTCTTACTGTATATTACTGGCCGCTCTGTTGTCGGGGCCTCTCCAGCATGTCCCACACTGCAGTGCTGCCTCTAGCCAGTAGATGGCGCCATTGTAAAATGGCAGAAAGAGAAAGTCCCCTAGGAAACTCTGAATCCAAAATTGGATTGCAAAGGGTTAAGATGATCTATGTTTCTTGTTGTTCAATGATTAATACAATATAGTCTGAAACTGGTGGAAGCGAGTAAGCTGGACTGAACTGTTGAAGATGAGGAGTGTAGGGGGGGGGGGTTGAATGTTTCCTGGAGACCACATTTGGGCATTGTATACACAGTCTTTACTCATATTAAATGTAAGTAATGTATGACACGTCACATATATTCATTCGTCAGTGTTAAGGTGCATTTAGATTGAATGACTATTGTTCAAAAAAAAGTTCAATCAAATGAAAATGATAATCGTTCAGTCTAAGTCTAGTTTCACGCGAGCGTTTTATCGTGACGATTTTGCAACAATTAAAAAGCTGGCCGAAAAACGAGACCAACTGAAGCATTGGATACCAAAGCATGTGTTCAGATGTAGATGTTTTTGTTATTTTTTTTTTTGTTCCCCGGTGCGTAAAATTGACCAGAAAAGATAGTGCATACAGTGCGCGTTCCGGCCACACAGTTGATGTCTCGTGTTCTTTCTCTGATGATTATTAATTAAGACACACAAGAGAATTCAGATCCCGGTAGCCTTATTGCCGATTTTAAATTTAAGGAAGTACTTTATTCTTGCCTGACCTAATTTGCATGCCATAAATGTGATGGCACAAGTCCTTTTAAGCTAGCATCATGGAAGCTTGAAATATAAGCCACAAGAAACGAATATATTACCTAGCAGATTCGGTCCAGGTCCCTCACTGCTCTCCGGAACTCCGAAATGCTTCTTGCAGTCCTTGGCCACCCACAGAAGATCACTTCCTGGTTATGGGAATCGTAAATCCCACCTCCAGGAAGCGATGGCTCAGATTGGCTGAGCAGCGCTCGAGAACCAATCACAGCCATCGTTTCCTGGAGGCAGGATTTATGAATCCCTTAACCAAGAAGTGATCTTATGTGGGCGGCCGAGGACTGCAATATGCATGTTGCAGCTCCGGAGAACAGTGGGAAGGACCTGGAGCTTTGCGGGGAAACACGGTAGAAGCCAATTTTCGTCAGAATAATCCCTGGATCAGTGACTAGAACACATATAGGTATCTCTTACACAGGTTGATAGTAGCCCAAGTAATCGCTCAGACGAGTGATTTAGGGTGACTATTGGCCTGCATACACACGGCCTCCAGACAGGGCACTGAGCGAGATCTCATTCAGTTGTCGCTAGTCGTTATGTTTTAGCTCACTGGAAAGGGACGACTGCTGAGCGGCTTCTCACTCCGTGTAGGGAGGAGTCGTTCAGTCTAGGAGTGACGGCTCATTACTGTAGGCCGGATCGTTCCCCGTCTCTCACACCACCTTCATACACAGGAATGATTGTCGTTCTAGTGAAAAGCCAAGGATCAATGGTCCCTGGTATGGCTGTCACGCTTATGCGCTAAACAGTCATCCGTGTAAAGGTACCGTAATACTGTTGCACTCAGGTAGGGGTCCATCCTAGCCCCCCTATTGACTTGTTTATCTTGTCAAGGTTGTTGCATTATATTTTTTCCCATCAAGTTTTCAAGTGTGAACAGAACTTAAATTACCTGTTTTAGTGAATGCTGGATAACAAAAATCTGTACTTAAGCAATTTACCCAGTTATTCAGTGACTGAAAGCAGAGGTGTATCGTATAACTCTGTAACTTTGATGTTCAGAATCCAGGAAAGCTAAGTGGCTAACGATACGGTAGTAGCAGCTGCATAAAACAGCGGTTTTAACAACTTGACAGAACGTTTTTCCTGAGTTATGCGGAAATGTTCTGTAACCCCAAACCATTTTTTATTTTTTATTTTTTTTTGCCAAGCCGGAAATTTGGGCAGTGCATAACTGTTTTGAGAAAGAAGACTTATTATATGATATTTCAGGTTTGGAGAACTAAAAACATTTGCGCACAGAGAGCAACTGTTTTGTTTGCTTCCAGTTGTCCAGTACGCCATCATGTGATGTGAATGACCTCATATGGTAAATAAAACATTTGGCTGAGTGTAACGGAACGGCTCAAGTCATGTTTACATAGTCTGCAAAGGGTTACTGAAAGGTGGCAGAAAAACAGCCTTAAAATAGAGCCCTAAAGTACAGAAAGTTTTGAGAAGTTTGGGTAAAAAGTCTTTAATATTTTACGCGGTAAAATAGAACATGCTGTGTTTATTTTTCGTGGATTTCGCAATTGCGACCCGCTAATGTGAGCGGAATTGTGTGATCCCATGTAGTTGCTTAATGGCGTATTGCCACAGATTCTAGGATCACAGAATCCTTACTTCAAATCCTGCTGTATGAGAATGGTCCGAAGTACTGTTCACTGTGGCTCTTACTAATTTGCTATCCACTGCTTGTTGTCACATGAAGTTCATCGCTAGTAGCCAAGACAAGGAGACTAATTACAAAAAGTAGGAAAGGGTGTTGTCTTGTGCTGCCCATAGAAGTCTGTATAGAGAGGAAGAGAAGGGGGACAAAAGACACTCGAGCAGAAACGTTGCGGTAGTTTTCACTAACTGGAGTGCTTGATTCACATCTACACTGCTCAGTACTGCTATATAATGTCCTCCTCACTGCTGAATCTCTTTATACAACATAAGTTATTCTACACCTGCAATGGAGTATTGGTCATTAGAAACAGAGCCTACAAAGGAGGAAAACTGAAGATAGAGATATTATGTGAGTGTATGTGGAAAAAGACAATGCTTACCTAGCAGGCGCCGTTCTGGTCCCTCACTCTGCTCTGCGAAATTCCAGTAACTTGCTTGCAGTCCTCAGCAGCCGACAGAAGATCGCTACCTGGTAATGAAGGTTGTAAACCCTGCTTCCAGGAAGCTATGGCTCTGATTGGTTCTCGAGCTCCGCGGCTGAGCCAATTAATGCAGCGTTCCATGAACTAATCACAGCCATTCAATGCAATGGCTGTGACTGGTTCATCGAGCGCTGCAGTGACTTGCTGAGACGCGACACTTAAGAACCAACCAGAGCAATCGCTTTCTGGAGGCGGGGTTTAAGAACCTAGTTACCAGAAAGCAGTCTTCTATTGGTGACAGCAAGCAAGCTACTGAAACAACGCAGACCAGCGGGAGGGAACCAGACCGTGCTAGGTAAGTAGCACACAAGCTTTTTTTACCGCCGCGTCTTGAACGCCGCGGTAATCGTGGTTTAATGCTTCTATTAATTTTAAAGGGAGCCTCGCAGACGTGTTTAAAAATTTTCCGAAAAGGAAAATCGCTGCACTTTACCACTGTATAAAACATCCCTTGAAAATAAGACCTAGTATGTCTTTTGGGGCAAAAACTAATATAAGATAGGGTCTTATTTTCGGTAGGTGAGGTGATAGGGAGTCGGGTGCTTTATTTATTTATTACCTGCCTCCTTCCTGAAGTTCGTACACCAGATGGAAATCTGACTCTTATTAGTGTCCCGTGTGTGCTCTACTATGAAAGTCTGTGGGAGAACGCACACATGAGACTCAGATTTTCGTTTGGTGTGTGGATGTCAGCGGCGGGCAACACAGAGCGGGTGAGTATAAAAAACATAACAGCATCATACGTTATGGTGCCCTAGGCAGGTGCAAGGCTGCCCTTGACATCCCACATGTAACAGTATAGATACTCAGCGTGTTACATTGTGTATATGTAGATAGGGGCTCATTCACTTCTGCATTTTCTATTTCTGCTAGAATCCCGTTTTCTTTTGTTTTTCCTGTTCTGTTTTTGGATCAGTAAAATGGAATTAAAAATAACAGCATAGGCAGATGTGAACGAGCCCTATTTTGGACTGTAAATGGGTGTTCGCATCTTGGTCGAGATTAGAAATCCTTTGTAAGAGAAAGCAGAGCTGAAGGTTCCATAACTCCTCTGTGGGACCGATGAGAACAGTATAAGATTGCCAGCTCAGGTGTTTCTAGGACTTGTGGCCCCTGTGGTCAGCTCTGGGGTTCAGCACTAGAGAGGATGAAGGTCCCGTCTCCTGGACCTCGCTTCATCAGATGTTCATTACATATCTATAGAGAAGTCTGTAGGAGACCGTATGGAAAAACAACGCCAAACCTACAGCTTGTGGCATTCAGGAACAGAAAAGCCGCCATGCACCCCACAAAAAACCGCCACCCTAAGGTCTACACACTGGCGAGCGCGATATCAGGCCGTTAAACCCGGCCAATATCGGATTTTTCAGCCTGCTTTTTGCACGGGGGGATATGGGGGGTTTTTCTGTCAAAAACTGCTCCCATCCCTCCAGTATAGTTGTGGTCCTCCGGCACGGCTGTATAGTGGGGTGAAACGCAAAAAAAAACTGCAATTGTGCCATTTTTAAGGTGTTTATGGTACAGAAAAATTGATACATATGTTCTGTGGGTCTGTACAATTAGTGATAACACATTTATATAGTTTATATTTTGCTACTTTAAAGAAAAAAATATTTAAAAACAAAAATTGCTTTTCTTTACTATATTTTGATACCTATAACTTTTTTTTTTTCTTTTTTTTTTGATCGCTTGGGCTGTGTGAGGGATTTCTTTTTTGATGATGTTAAACTAAAGTTTTTATTGGTACCATTTTGTGTTGCATAAATCTTCTCGATCACTTATTCAAATCTTTGAGAAGCCAGGATTATAAAAAAAAAACAAAAAAAAAAAAACGCAATACCAAATGTGGATGTTTTTAGGTTTATTCATATTTTTTGAAACTTCTAAAAAGAAAAAAAAACTTTCTTAAATGTTTTTGTACATTTATTTAATCCCCACAGGGAACTTGAACTTGCCTTCATTTGATCGCTTGTACTATATACTGTATTTTACAGACTATAAGATGCACCCAGGTTTAGACAATAAAAATCAGGCTAAAAATATTTCATACTAATTAAAACTTCCCTGGTGGAGGGTTTCATTTTAAGTCTACTTGGATAGTCACAGTGGCCCAATAGTAATTGTGCCCCCAGTAATGAATGGTGACCTTCGAAGTCAAAGCAGTCCCAGTGATAGTATTAGTGGCCCCACTAATAGGCAGCAGCCCCACCAGGAAGTACTTTACCTTCCCTGGGTAGCTCTGGTCTGGGCGCTGCATAGTATCACTGGCTCTTACCTCTGGCACTTACTCCTGGTGTTCGTGTTACTGCACTTCCTGCACACGTAGCGCAGACGCTGGGAGGAAATGTCAAAGGTCAAAGCCTGTGATACTCAGCAGCACCTGAACTGGAGTTCCCAGGGAAGGTAATATTTGTCCTATTGGGGTTGCTAGTCTCATTTTACCGACCTTCAGGTCGTGAGCGAGAGCTTAACACTCTGCGCCACACGACTTCACAGGTATCCATTTATGGCAGCCCTGGGAGCCTTCGCTAGGCTCCAGGTTACCATGCTAGCCCATTGACACCTTGCGATTGCCTTCCGGGGGTGCTGATGGGGCATCGGAGTGAGTCCATCTGTCCAGCAACCCCCTCCAGCCGGCTGTTTGCCAGCTTTGACTGCAGCATCTGAATGGTTAACTGCCACGATCAGAGCTAGCTGTGGCTCCTGTGCCCACTCCATGCACTTTGTAACCACACAACATTAATTTACATGATGTGGTTAAAAAGACAACGCATTAATGTAGTGACAAACTGGCCTGTTCTGCCATATGTATGCATGGCCGAGTGTCCCTACCTGGCCGCGGGGCTCCTGACCTGAACTGGCATGGAAATGGTGGTGTGAAAAAAAATGGTTCAAGTGAATAAATGCATTAAAAGCGTCAGCCAGGTATTACTCCTAAATGCACCCTGTGTCACACGAACAAATGTTCACTTGAAAATTTTGCACGCGCAAAATAAAATACACGGAAAATAGATCTTATTGATTGTGTGCACTTCTGTCATGCACCCCCCCCCCCCCCCCCCCCCAAAAAAAACACAGCATGCACTAGTGGTGTTTTTTTTTTCTTTTCTTTTTGGCCTCCCCAGCACTGGACTCGCTCCACTCCAATCCATACTAAATGCAGCAGCTAGACTCATTTTTCTATCCAGTCGTTATTCAGACGCCTCTGCATTATGCCAGTCGCTGCATTGGCTGCCCATCCACTGCAGAACTAAATTTAAACTCCTCTACCTCACTCACAAAGCTCTGCATGGCGCTGCACCACCGTACATCGCCTCCCTACTGTCAGTATACCACCCAGCCCGCTCACTCCGATCGGCTAACACCCTCAGACTAAACACCCCTGTAATACGAACCTCTCATGCTCGCCTACAGGACTTCACCAGAGCAGCACCCATCCTCTGGAATGCTCTACCCCAAGGCATCCGGACAATTCCCGATGCACGAAATTTCAGACGTGCCTTAAAAACGCACCTCTTCAGGGAAGCATACCAAATCTCCTGACCTAGTCCCTCGCCCCTCCCTATGGTGCTCCACCCTGTTTGCCTTCTAATAAATGATCTGTACATGAAATTTCCTATTGCCTGTGTTCCCCAACCCCTGCACCTCCTGTACCACCCCCAACCCATTTGTGTCTAACCCAATGTACCTCACATTGTAATTGTTGTATTGTTTTGCATTTATCCATGCCTGAAAGTGCTGCGGAATAAGTTGGTGCTATACAAAAAAAAGATTATTATTATTATTCTGCGTGCGCAATTGTGCACAAAAAAAGTAATGCAGATAAGCAAACTGCTGATGTCACAACTTTTTCCCCCTCCCGGTGGCATAGTAACCTCTGTAAAGAGAACGCTGTAAAATGGCAATATTACGCGTACGGTTGTGTGTTTACTGCATTTTTTTACGCGGACCATTCATTTCAGTGGTTGATGTATTGCTTAAAAACACACGCTACAGCGCTGAAAATAGAACATGCAGCTTGCAAATTTGTGTGCGTTTAAAAATACGCAGAAACGCTATTGTGAGAGGCCCCATCGAAATGCATGGAGCCGGTAACACGTGGTAAAAAAAAACGCTTGTGCGAGAGTGGCCTTACTGTTGGGGCTCCCGCACACGGGCCTAGTTGTGTGCAATACGCAGCAATCAATGGGTTCATTCTGACTGCTCTAGTTTTGTGGACATTTGCGCACCAAAGCTCTTCATAGGAGTTTATGGGGGTGCACAAATGCGCGTAGGTATGTGCAAAACACTGCGTCTACCCACGAACACCGGCACCTCGTAAGGCTAATTAGTAGAGATGAACGAGCATACTCGCTAAGGGCAAGGGGGGGGGGGGGGGCGGATCTCCCCGCCGGCACCCGAAGCTTTTCTTCTGAGCGGGCAGGTACTCACTAAGAACAATACTCGCTCAAGTAATTGCCCTTAGTGAGTATGCTCGCTCATCTCTACTAATTAGCCTTTTTAAATCTGAGTGGAGAGGGTTCTCCACCCTTGTGAATGAGCGGTTCCTGCACAAATGCGCTCAATATTTGCGTAGGCATGGGTGCAAAAACCACTTCTTCACTGCCTAAGTACATTGTGCAGAACCGAGCGTTTTTGTGCTTGCGCTCCGGTGCAGCCGCGCTAAGACAGTATTGAGCAAGGAGGCTGATGTGGTGCATCGTGGTTTTTGGCGCACATAATTCGCCCTGCGTGTGGTTCTAGTTGTCCCATTTGTGACATCACAAGACTTTATTGCCCGTGTTCTTCCTAATCTAAACTAATAATTTCACAGTCATGGCGTCATAATCCCAGTGAAGTGATCAGCATGCCAGTGAGCCATCTAATATGCTAATGACTAGTCTGGGTAATTGGTGGAGGTCTGTACGCTGACTGCATGAATCGCTTGATTGACGGAGCCTCACTTCCACAAATAATGGGAAATTTGACCTTGTCTCTGTAATCTCATATGATCACTCACATCTAATAAGGAATATTAAACATGTTTATTTTATATATCATTACCATCTAGACGATGTTTGATGACTGGCAGGAGGGATTTCTATCGCATACAGGTCTGTAGTTGCTAAAGGGGTGGGATATTACACTGGCAGAGAATATGCGCATATGAACAGGAATGTTAGATTTTTAAAATGTTTTTGCCCTCATTGTGAGTACCAAATACTGTTTCCCTGAAAATAAGACCTACCCTGATTTTTTTTTTTTGGGGGGGGGGGACGACTTGAAATATAAGCCCTGGCTGCGTTACATTTAAAAAAAAAACAAAAAACCTAGCAGGCGTGGACTGGGTCCTCCTCCTGCTGCTCTCTGCCTTACTTGCAGTCCTCAGCTGCTGACAGAAAATCGCTTCCTGGTTACGGGATTCATAAATCCCGCTTCCAGGAAGCGATGGCTGTGATTTGTTTCTTCGACCACTGCACTGATTGGCCGGTCGTAGAAGCAATGATAGCCATCACGTTGTGAAGGCGGGATTTATGAGTTGGCTGAGCCGCAGCATTGATTGGCCAATTCATAAATCCTGCTTCCACAACGCGATGGCTGTGATTGGTTCTCGAGCGCTGCTCAGCCAAATCAATGCAGCATTTGGTGAACCAATCAATGCACACTCGCAGCTATCGCGTTGGTTCATTGAGTGCTGCCATCGCTTCCTGGAAGCGATCTTCTGTCCGCGGCCGATAGCTGCAAGCAAGCGCGCTGGAACTCCGGAGAGCAGCAGGAGCTTCCGGACAGCGCTAGATAAGTATAATACAACATCCCCTGAAAATAAGACCCAATGCCTCTTGGGTATTCTTTTCGGGGAAAAATGGCATACACTCTTATAATATTGTATGGCCATAGCGTCAGCTGTTTAAGCCGAACGATAAGTGAACGAGCCAACGGTGATTTTTATACCTGTGTGAAATGAACGAGAAACGAACAGCGAACTATCTGTTTAGACCGAATGATTATCGTTCACTTTCTCTCATTTGAACGATTTTTTTTTTTTTTGATTAAGCAGAATTTTTAGGGAATCGACAGCGAATATGTATCTAATCCACAGCAGCTAAATGGCGCCGATTTTGCAGATTGTGGCGCAGATTTCAGTCTTTGCATTAAAGAAGTTGAAATCTGTTGTTAAAATTTGCAGCATAAGCTGACATGCTGTAGACTTAGAATTTCAGCATATTTCATATACTCTGCGGATTCTGTGCGGAATTTTCCCACTCCATGTGGACGCGATTCCGAGGTCTTTCTTTGAACCTCATCCACATGGCTTGTACAGTGTATGCTGTGGGTTTTACACTGAAAACTCTGTTGTGGAAACTCCACAGCATTTCTGGCCTTTGTGAAGATGCCCTAAATGTCCATCTCAATGTAAGGGCTCATTCACACAGGCCCAAGCGGATTTTGGTCTGTGAAAAAAGATTCCCTGGATATTTTAGCCCTTCTGGGTTTTTTTTGTGTGCGTAAATACGCTGAAGAGCCAATTGTTTCGTACCAGTGACTGGGCCTCATATGAAATAGGAGTTTAAACAGGGACTAGACGTCTCTTTAGGCTGGGTTCACACGGGGCGGATTTGCCGCGGAAATTACGTCCGGAATTTCGCCGCGGCAAGTCCGCCTGCGGCCGCTAATCCCACAATTAGCCGGCCATGTGGACGAGATTTCTCAGAAATCTCATCTACATGGGACGGCAAAGCTGGCACTGGGGCGCGGATTAGCCGGCTGCAGCATGCTGATTCTTTTTCTTTCTCCGCTGCGGCCGCGCTCTCCTCTATGGGAGCGCCGGCCGCAGCGGAAGAGCGAGCGGCCGGGCTGCTTCAAAACCCGCGGCTAAGTGCCGGGGGTTTTGAAGCAGCGCTTTTCCCGGCGGAAATCTCGCGGTTTTTCGCTGCGGCCAAACCGCGAGATTTCCGCCGGGAATCCGGTGTGAGAACCCAGGCTTAGAGCGCTATGATATTACAGGATATAGACAGTAAATAACCAGCGGGGTTGATGACCTTGGGTCTTGGAGTTAATTAGGAACTTTCAAACGTTGATCCAGGGATTATTCTGACTGCCGTTATGGAGTCGGGAAGGACTTTTTTTCCCCTTAAATGCGCTAAATTGGCTTCTGCCTCATTGTTTTGGGGGTTTTGCGTTCCTCTGGATCAATAAAGAAGGGGGGTGAAATAGGATGAACTGGATGGACATTGTCTTCTTTCAGCCTAACATACTAGGTTACTCTGAAATCTCTTGAATCACTCGGGGTTGTTGTTTTTTTTCCTTCCCCATTCTAATGTGGACTCACCCTGAAACTGATCCACGGAAAACTTGTCACTTTATTTTCTGCTGCTTCTCAGTGTCAGTTGTCTAATTTCCATCCAGGGAAGCTCAAATCATGGGAAGGACCGAGGTCTCTAATAAAGTGGTCATTTAGTGTATATGCGCTGGTGTTTCTACAGCCATGATGCTCTAGAGCAGGGGTGTCAAACTCATTTTCACCGAGGGCCACATCAGCCTTATGGCTACCTTCAAAGGGCCGATTCTAATTGTAAGACAGTAAAGTAAAAGTAAACCCCACAGTGGCCCGATTGGTAATAAGGTTCCCCATAGTGGCCAGTGACGCACGCCATTCTGCGCACACAGACGCACGCCATTCTGCGCACACAGACGCACGCCATTCTGCGCACACAGAGGCACGCCACTCTGCGCACACAGAGGCACGCCACTCTGCGCACACAGAGGCACGCCACTCTGCGCACACAGAGGCACGCCACTCTGCGCACACAGAGGCACGCCACTCTG